>NW_006262022.1:7375439-7420611 GCF_000493195.1 Citrus x clementina
GAGTAGACGACATTTGGGAAAGACATGAGCAGCAGTTCAACATGGTTTGTCTTTCCAAGTCAATTACCAGAATTTTGAAATGGTTGAGAATTGCATAAGACATTTTCCGACCATTTCTGGTCAAGTTCCCTAAACAGGGCACCCAAAATTAAAGTGCTGACCTCCTTGAGATAGAGAACATGTTTTTGTTGAACAGTTGGTATTCAATTGCCATGTCAATTGTGTTTGAATATATTTTTTTCTTTTTTCAATAGGAAAGCTTTTCATTCTTAGCCATGTAAATATTGAAATATATGTCATATTTATCAATAGATGAAATATATCTAAATGAAACTTCATGCTGTATAGTATATCAAGGATAATAATAAAGAATGATTAAATACTAAAAATCTGACAAATGGAAGTCAAACAATTTGTATTTCTTTACTAACAATGATCAGATGGGAAGATTCAAATCCCAAAACTCCTTTTAAAGGAGGAGAAAAATATTTACATTAAAGTTGGCAGTTGAAGCTAGTGCATGCCTACTCTTATGATCTATCTAATCGTGAAATGACCTCAATGAAAGTGTCCTGTCCACTGGGAATTGTCGACGCACCCATTGGATAGTTAAAGCCGAATTCCTCTTCAGCTATAGCAAATCTTGAAACAAAGGCTGGTTCAGATAGGATACAGGAACCAGAAACCGCTTCTTTTGATTCTCTCCGACATATACTGATAAGAAGCCTTTTGGTACATCTGCACATGTTGAAGCTTCTTTATTCTTTGTTGTTAGAACTGAGTGAGGAAGAATTTGTTTAGCAGGAATGAAACCAAGGACACGGATTCCCATTGGTTTTACTTTGTATGTATGTGGCTTCAAATGAGAATCAAACAAGAGAATTTGGAGAAATGCTATTGATTGTAGTGCTGAAACTTGGGTTAGTTTTGTATGGTCATCAATGTATGTGGGCATATATAGATGAATTTTCGTATGATAATCATCTACAATGGTCAATAGACATAATCATCTAAAATGGTCAAAAGACATTTCTGGGGTCTGCTTAAGGCATTGCTAAAGAGGGTATCATACTATCACATGGTTTTGTCTTGCAAAGAATCAGCCAAGATTAGAGGGCCGAAAGATAATCGTGCTAGTTTGTTGACAATCAAGATTGGCCTACAATTTCTAAAGCAAGACAATGAAGGACCATCTAAATATATGATAGAAGAACATTTGCTGATAAAAACAAAAAAAGTTAGATAATTACACCAATATAAAACAAAACTGTCAGATCATTAGTTCTCATATGGATGCAAAACAAAAAAAATTAGGTACTGCTGATATTGGCGCTAAAGTTGAGTGATCCTTTGATTAGAGACATGCGTCATACCACTGTCAAGTGGATTTTCATGAATAAGGATAAGATAGCATGATAATTGATGCAATGGCAATGCGTGTTAAGTTCATAACTTGTCGAAAAAGAAAAGAGGAAGATTAAAACATCTTGAGTGCAATAAAAAAATGTAGGCAGGCCAATCATGTGATTAGTTCCAATTTCTGCTTTTTCCTTACCATGCAGTCAAAGAACCATTGCCATCAATCTTCAAATATTAGGCAGGCCAATCGTCACTCTCCATTAGTTAGCTTCTCTAATCATGGCTATACAATGAAAATCGATTGTTCAACTCTAGGTTCTTGATGGTTGTCGAAGCCAGCAAAAATAAATACCTACTCTAAATAAATTGTGTATAGTGATTGAGCAGAGTCGTGTCCACAGAGATCGGTAATTATTTAAATCCTTTTAAAATATAAAATGCAAAATGGGGGAATTGTTGACAATAATAAAAATCAAATTAAAATAACAAGAATGCAAATTAAAATTGTAATTCAAATTGGAGAAAGCTCTGGTTGAAGGAATTAACTCAGTTTGATTCGACTACTGATCATTGATTCAAATATAAATTATTACTACTTATGAATAGACCGATTATAACTACTGAGACCCTCTAATAGTCAATCTCTCCTTAACTAGTCGATAACCAAGGTATGACCGTTGGTTATTTCCCTAATCAATAGACAACCCTAGATACGATCATAGGATTTAATCAATTGACAACCTGAAAAACCAGAGAGACCCAAATCCTAATCAACAAATGCATACGATGGTTCATTTAAATTAGATTGTTTATTCTCATAACACAACTCACTGCTATATTATTTGTCACAAACATTAAAATCTTCATACGATGAATCCTTTAATGGACAATAGATTAAGTTGATAATTAAATAGTGGCCAGTTATCTAATTAACAAACATAATCATGAAAATAATTCAGAGAACAAACAAATACCCAAAAAGTAATAAAACAATTAAAGCATAAGAAAGATCTCACAGTAGTGATGAATCAAAGCTTCATTAACCTTCAACCAGAATAATAGGTTTAGTTCTTCATAGAGAGAAGAGAAAAATTTAGATCTAGGGTTTTTTTCTTTTCTCCAAAAGTTTACTTTTTCACAATAGATTCCTCCCTTAAATACTCTCTCTCTCCTCTCCTCTAGAGTTCTTTTTAAAATAAAATACTAATATTTGAAATATTAAATTCTTAATTACAAAAATAATTAAAAATACAAAACACGTTAAACTAAAAATTGCAGGTCCGTAGTTGACAGCAGGCGTCCACGTCTTATCAACAAAGTTCTTCTGACGCTCATAATTTCTCTAAGAGAACAATCATCCTTAAACATTATCTTGTAGCTCAATTTTATCACCAATCAATAGAATTGCACCTACAAAAGTAAAACATAAGTAAATCACTATTATTAAGTGCAAACATCGGTATTAAGGGAAGTAAACAATGCAAAACTAGTGCATAATTTGCACTCTAACAGTTCTAGTCTCGGATTCTAAATTTAAAATGTTTATTATCTATCATTGTAGTCCTATACAGTTCATGTTCTCTGGTTGCTCATTTATATCAAAATCAATTACATTTGCTCATCATAGGTTAAGCTTCCCATTGACGTCCATTAGAAAAACTCTGCTCAAAGACACCATCTTCTACATCAGAGATGTGTAATTTATTAATTGCTCAGTTCCCTTTTCCGTGCCGATGGACAACTAGTTCATTATGCAATTCCATACCCTTTTGATAACTTTTATGTATAGTCAATTTCATTAAAAGGAGTACTCAAGATTGATATCCAGAAGAAAAACTGCAGTAACATTAATTCATGAATTTCTTACAAATGTAGAAATTTTCTTTACCCTCTCCTTTTCTGCCTAAAGAGAACCCAACAAAAAAAAAAAATTCCAAATGGATTTACAAAATTGTCTATACTAGGAAGTTCTAGTGTTGCATTTCATGATTCATTCAAGCTGGAAGTGACATTAATGAAGATATCTTCTCTGCAAGGAATTGTGAGGCCACCCATCGGATGATCAAACCCGAATTCTTCCTCAGCCTTACTCAACAGTTCTTGAAATGAAGGTTGATTCAAGAAAGATACTGGAATTACAAATCTTTTCTTTTGGTTCTCTCCTACATAAACTGCGAAATGGCCTTTTGGCACGACTTTGGATGTTGAAACTCCTTGACTTACAATTAATTTAGCCTGGCGGAGAATCTGCTTAGCGTACATGATTCCAGGTACATGAATAGCCATATCTATCTATCAATAATTTACTTCTGAATTAAGATGATGAAGAGTGAAGAGCACAAATGACTTATGAGATGAAAGGAAAGTGTTTCTATTTGGTTTTGCCGCTTTGGATACAATACCTCTGTATTTATAGAATACATTGAAATTTGAAGTGAGTGGTATAGAGGCATTTGATGGAGACACCAGCAAAGTTTCACATGGCTTGTCTTGCAAGTCATCACTAACAATTTGGAGCTGACATAGACTGTATAACATCTTATGCCCAACCATTTCTTGGATAACAACCTACAAGGGCCCCCGATTCTAAATTGCTGATTCCTCTGGATAAAGGGTATGCTTGAAACATTTATGATTTATAAATTTTTGATGATAACAGGTAACCTATTCTTTTGAAAAGAATATTATGTATTTGAAGTCCATTAAGATAAGTATGTACCTTATTGTTAGGTTTTTGGACCCTACTTGATTGCCATTATAATCATTGGACAAAGGGCTTTTTGCCCAATGTCATTAGAATTCTCTCTTACAATATTAATAATCGTTGAGTTGACTGAAATATTGACTGAGATATATTTGGTTTTTTTAAAGTATGATTAAAAGATATTAAAGATCATGAATAATTAGCAGCTGATGTGTATGAGAGTTTTGTAAAACACGAGGCAGCAAGACAACTGTAATAAGTAAAACCTCAGTAACTAGCCCAAATTATGCTAAATTGAATTATGCTAATTTATGTACTCTTATTAGAAGTAAAAACTTATTAGCAAAATGTCGTAGTGGAACATGGAACCTTTTCATGAAGACCTGAATCTCAAAAGTGGTTGCCTTAAGCATATATTCTTAGTCTAGGAACTATTCTCAGTAGATGTGGGTTGCAAGATTCGTGGAGAGTTCTACCATTAATGTTTTTGCAGTATAACTTTAGTTAAAAGTACTTCAAGGTGCTGCACCTGCTACATTTTTCTGTCACGGATCCATTTAAAAATGCTATTGTGGTCAGGTGACACCAATAGTTACTATTTAAAATTACCATAATACTCGGCTGTCCGCTTTTGATTATGTATTTGTATAGAAGGTCTACGAGATAAGTGAGTCCTGAACATTTTTCATGAAGGCAAGAACTTTTATAAAATGTTAATCTGGAAGTATATGTACATTAGTTTTTTATTCAATACTGTCATCTACTACTGGAAAAGAGAACTAACACTTTTGAGTTTCAAGTGAAATAACATTGATTGAATTTTGTTTTCAATTAGCTGATAAAAGAACGTGAACAAATCTGCAAGAATTTCTAGTAGTCACTCTCTTAGAAGGAGTGTACATTTTCCATTCAAATCTCTTTCTCTACCCACAAAAAAAGAGTTATAAAATCGTCTCTTCTGATTTCCATATCACAAATTACTCAAGCGGGAAGTGAGGTCAAGAAACATCTCTTCAGCACAGGGAATAGTAAGGCCTCCCATTGGATGATTGAACCCAAATTCTTCCTCTGCCTTGTATAGCAATTCCTGAAATAAAGGTTCATTCAAGAATGATATTGGGATTACAAATCTTTTCTTTTCACACTGTCCAACATAAACTGCTAGGTTGCCTTTTGGAACATCTATGAATATAGATTGATTGGGGAAAAAATTTGATCTGCGAAAAACTTGTTTAGCATGCAAAATTCGAGGCAAACGGATAGCCATTATTATTGAAGTTATTGCTAGAAAATGATGAATGTTACAAGTGATTTGGGAGCAGAAAGGAGAGCTTTACTGTTGTACGTGGAATGCGGAATCAAGCGTATCAAATAATTATAGAAAAATAAAGGACAAAAGAATTACGTGGTTCAGTAATTAAACCTACATCCATGGAAACAAGAAAGAATAATTGTTTATTTAACAATTAATAGAGTACAAATATTTTTGTAACGAATCTCACTTTCCAGAAACCCAAATATACCCAGTACTCTCACATTCTGTAGGAAAGATAAATTCCCCAGACACACTTCTCTCACTTCTCTCAAAAGCTTAGAAACTTATAAGCTTAACAATTTTGGGATGCTTAACAAATGAAAAACTCCCTCTATTTATAGGAAGTATTTTGCACTATTACAAATTCGGCGTTCACCAACAATTTGCCAAATTGTCAATGTTGTTGTTAATTTGTCAAACTATCACATGCTTCACCAACTCCTTTGGCTTCAATTTCCACGATTCCAACCACATGCTTCATCTAAATTTCCAAGGGTCTCTGCCAACTTTTCAAGCTTTGCATGCTTAGCCACATACATAGGTCAAATTTCTACAGTTGGTGCCAACTTTGGCCAATTTGTCACCAAGTTTTGTTAACTTTTCAATAATTCTCCACCTCGGCGAAGATTTGTCCAAATCTGAGCCGACTTACCAACGGATTATCATCCCCAAAGTGGCTGCATCTCTGTGACTGCCTACGTACCTTTGTCAACATATCTGATGGATTATCTTTGGTATCGATCTTTCTCAACCACACAATACTGCTCTCGATAATCTCTCTCACATAATGATATTTCACATCTATGTGCTTCGTCCGAGCGTGATATGTTTGATTCTTCGCAATGAATATCTCATTTTGATTATCACAGAAGACCGCAATATTCTCCTGGATTATTCCCAAATCACCTAACAAGCCTTTGAACCAGATAGCTTCTTTTACAGCTTCAGTTGCTGCCATATACTCTGCTTTCGTAGTGGACAGAGTAATTGTCGTTTGCAAAATTGACCTCCAGCTAACCGGACCTCCACCCAATGTGAATACGTAGCCCATTGTTGATCTTCGCTTGTCAAGGTCTCCAACGAAATCAGAATCACAATACCCAACACATTGTTGACCACAATCCTTATTGAACAATAACCCAACATCAACTGTCCCATACAGATATCGAAGAACCCACTTTACCGTAAGCCATTGATTTTTACCCGGATTGTGCATGTATCTACTAATCATGCTTATTGCTTGAGATATATCGGGCCTTATATATACTATAGCATACATAAGACTACCCACAACACTAGCATATGGAACGCGAGCCATGTAATTGCGCTCTTCTTGAGATCTAGGACATGAAGAAGAGATTAATTTGAAATGAAGAGCTAAAGGTGTACATACCGGTTTAGTTTTGTCATCCATGCCAAATCTTTCTAGCACTTTCTTCAAATAAGACTCTTGAGTCAACCATACGCTCCCATTCTTCTTGTCTCTACGAATCTCCATCCCAAGTCTTCTCTGTGCATTACCCAAGTCTTTCATCTCGAACTCAGAAGCCAGTTGCTTCTTTAATCTTTCGATCTCGTCTCTATTCTTCGAAGCTATAAGCATATCATCCACATAGAGTAACAAATATATGAAAACTCCATCTAGTAGTCTTCTAAAGTAAACACAATGATCGTGTTCACTTCTAGTGAATTTATGCTATTGTATAAATTGATCAAATCTTTTGTACTACTGCCTTGGCGATTGCTTCAGCCCGTACAAAGATTTAATCAACCTACACACATGATTCTACTTTTCAGCAACTCAGAAAACGCAAGGCTGAATCATATAGATTTCTTCCTCCAAATCTCCATGTAAGAACGCCCTTTTAACATCCAATTGAGGCAACTCTAACTCATATTCTGCAACTAAGGCAAGTAGGATATGAATAGAAGTATATTTTACAACTGGAGAGAAAACTTCATTGTAGCCAATATCTTCATTTTGAGCAAAACCTTTTGCTATAAGCCTTGCCTTGTATCGAGGAGTTGTTTGATTTGGAGATCCTTGCTTTTTGGTGTGGACCCATTTATTGTCAATAGCCCTTTTCCCTTTTGGTAACTTTACAAGTTCCCAAGTCTGGTTTTGATGGAGAGATTTTATCTCTTCCTCCATGGCTAACTTCCACTGATCACTTTCACTCCTGCGTAATGCTTCACCGAAAGTGTTAGGGATGTTATCATCAATAACTGGAAGTGCATAGGCTACCACCATATCTTTAGTAAGCCATCCGGGTTTCTTTATCTCTCTTCTTGGCCTCCTTGTTGCTATAAAATCATCATTATCTACATCATCAATTGTTTCTTCATTTTGTGGGACATCAGAAGAAACAACCTCTTTTTCAACTTTAGGTGTCACCTCCATAGTTGAACTCTTCTTTGATGTAGAACTAACTGGTACATATGGAGTTGCATCAAACTCCACCTGCTGCAATACCTCTTTGTTCTTGTTCTCTACCTGCTGAGAACTTGAAGTTTTCATCATTAAAGCTTCATCAAATGTGACATCTCTGCTACACAAAAACTTTTTGTCTTCGAGATCCCAAAGCTTGAAGCACTTTCCTCCACCTTTGAATCCCACAAAGATAGCTCTTCTAGCACGAGGATCCAATTTACCATCTTTGACATGATAATAAGCTGGACACCCGAATATACGAAGGGAATCATAGTCTTGTGCATGCTTTCCAGACTACATTTCCATAGGAGTTTTACCTCCAATTACAGCAGAAGGCAACCAGTTTAGCAAGTGACTTGCGTAGCTCACAGTTTCAGCCCAAAACTTTTTATCTAAACCAGCATTAGATAACATACATCGTACATTTTCTAGTAAAGTACGATTCATACGCTCAGCCACACCATTATGTTGCGGAGTATGTCTCATCGTAAAATGTCTTTTAATACCCTCGTTCTAGTATACTTGCAAGAATGGATCAGAAGTATATTCACCCCCATTATCAGATCGTAATACTTTGATCTTTCTGCTAGTTTGAGTCTCCACCAATTTCTTCCATTTCACGAAAATCTCTAGAACCTCATCATTTGCTCGCATGGTGTACACCCACACACGTCTAGAGAAATCATCAACAAATGTAACAAAATAATGGCTTCCACTAATTGATGCAGTCTTGGTTGGTCCCCCATACATCACTGGGAACATATTCAAGGATTTCACGAGTATCGTGATTAGCTGTACCTTACTTGACCCTTGTTTTCTTGTCTATTACACAATGCTCACAGAAATTTAATTTATAGGTTTTGGTACCTTTTAAGAGTTCGTGCCTCATTAGAGTTTGCAAAGACTTCTCTCCAGCATGTCCCAGTCGTACATGCCATAGCTTGGTGGTGTCACTGTGCGCCTCAACAATATTTGCTTCATCAGTTGTACCTCCCTTCAAATAGTACAGATTGTGACGCCGAACCCCTTGCAAAATCACCATAGCCCCATGTGTAAACTTCATTATACCATCTTCAATGGTAACCTTGTAACCTTTAACTTCCAAAGCACCCACAGAAATTAGATTTTTCTTTAAAGCTGGAACATATCTAACCTCTCTGAGTTCTCTGACCATTCCATCAAACATTTTTAGCCGAATTGTTCCTATCCCCATTGTGCGACAAGGTTGATCATTCCCCATCACAATTGCACCAGATTCCAGATTACGAAAATCTGTAAACCATTCCTTAATAGGACACAAATGATAGGTTGCTCTAGTATCAAGTATCCACTCGCTCGAACTAGCCGCATATGCTGCAAGAGTAATACTTAGTGAATAATTAGAGTCTTCATCTTTTCGGGCCATGTTTGCTGCTTCTGATTTCTTCCCATCTCTCTTTTGAGCATTTGGATAATCTTTCCTCCAATGACATTTTTCATGACAAAAGGCACACTTGTCTCGAGGTATATTTCTACTTCTCGATTTGGATTGAGAATTCTTTCCACCACGCTTCTTCTGTTTCTCCATGGCCCAATCTCTGCTCACCAAAGCTTCAGACGATGCTCGTTCAGAATTTTTATCATTATTCTGAATTTCTAAGCTAGTCAATACTGTACAAACATCTTTAAAGGCGATCACACTCTTCTCATATATCAAAGTAGTCACAAAATGGCTATATTCCTTTGGTAGTGAGTGTAACAGAATCATAGCCTTGACTTCATCCTTAATATCTTGATCAAGATTCTTCAAATAAGCAAGTAACTTTTCAAATATTGAGACATGATCGTGCATTGACACCCCAGGCTTCATTCGAAAGCCATATACTTGGCTCATTGCATGAAGGCGATTTTCAGGACTTTTCACCAGGTACTTCCCCTCCAATGTACGCCACAAAGTCACCGCACACTCCTCATCTTTCACTAAGTATTTCACCTCCTTAGTCAAATAAGATCTGATCTGATCTGACCACAAACTTTCTCGTTCATACGATTCCAAATTTCTTCATCATACAAGTATCTTTTATTTTTCAGAACAATATCGAGATCGATTTGAATAAGGGCATCCATAACTTCGCGCCTCCACATGCCGAAGTTGATTTTCCCATCAAACTTTTCAACATCGATCTTTTGGCCTCCTATAACAAGTACTGAATAGCGATTTGACAAATCTCGCCTCCCACTTGAAGTGTCTCCTGAAATAGTCTCGGTAGATCTCTCCCCAATTCTAGAAGTTTCACCTTCTACCATTTTCTCAACGAAGTATTTCTACTTGAAAAACAACCTCTATGATGTTAATTTCGCATGAATAAATGCACCAGAAAAGTTCTCAGGAGACTGGACGGGAACTCGGTCCCAATTAAAAACCAGAATCCTTAGACTTTTATCGCCTTTGTTGACAGAACTTTCCTAGACATGTAAAAATACACACTACTTACAGTAGACTGTCTCCCAAGTACAAATGGCCGTCTCTACCGTATTCGTGAACAGTACCGTATGTGAACAGTACCGTATATGTGAACAGTATCGTATCCCCCAAGTACGAACCGTCGGCTCTGATACCACTTGTTGTGCGCGGAATGAGGAATCAAGCGCACCAAATAATTATAGAAAAATAAAGGACACAAGAATTACGTGGTTCGGTAATTAAACCTACATCCACCGAGGCAAGAAAGAATAATTGTTTATTTAACAATTAATAGAGTACAAATATTTTTGTAACGAATCTCACTTCCCAGAAACCTAAATATACCCAGTACTCTCACACTTTGCAGGAAAGATAAATTCCTCAAACACACTTCTCTCACTTCTCTCAAAAGCTTAGAAACTTATAAGCTTCACAATTTTGGGATGCTTAACAAATGAAAAACTCCCTCTATTTATAGGAAGTATTTTGCACTATTACAAATTCGGCGTTCACCAACAATTTGCCAAATTGTCAATATTGTTGTGAATTTGTCAAACTGTCACATGCTTCACCAACTCCGTTGGCTTTAATTTCCACGATTCCAACCACATGCTTCATCTAAATTTCTAAGGGTCTCTGCCAACTTTTCAAGCTTTGCATGCTTAGCCACATGCATGTGTCAAATTTCCAAGGTCGGTGCCAACTTTGGCCAATTTGTCACCACGTTTTGTCAAGTTTTCAACATTTACAAGACTTGAAATGTGAGTACCTGGTTTTGTTGGAGACACAATGTGCTCTATATATATATATAGATCAAGGGAGAGTAGCTAAAACCTCCTGGAGGTGGAACTAGTGGTGAAGAGGAATTTGTGCTGATTTATTGAGACATAGCCATCTGAAAGAAGAAAGATCACATGATCTTGTCTTGAAGATCAAATACTTGGCTTAAACAAGTACTGCATATTTGTTGGATAGCATTTTGGCCAGCCATGTAAGGTGAGTGACCAACCTACAAGAGACCCTACTAAGAATTAAACAGATTTGGCAGGGACAAGTACCCTTAGTGCTCTTTGAACAATATCAAAGAATATATATTCATTATTTGCAAAGTGAAAAATCTGAAAGTGTTAAGAACATTAGAGCTTGGAGGTGTCTATATAGTTAAAGCAAAAGGCAGGAATATGACTGTATTTGTTGTCTTAGCTCCTTAAGTTGGCAGACAGGCCCTTGTGAATTGCATATGAAGCATGTCCTACGACTAGTCGCTATCTGAACCCATACACTATTTTTTTCCCCAAGCCATATTACTGTTGAAATGGATAGGATTGCCACAGATAGATGATAACATAGTCAATGCTGGCCATGTAAAATTTGAGAGGTAGGAATTAACTCATCTTAGTCTACTGCACAATCATTTATTTCGTAGAAAGGCAAAAATGCCAAATTGCCTTCAGATAAGTTTGAAAAACTGGATGACTAATTATATCAACGTGGTTAACGAGGAGCCAGTCTTGATTGGATATTTTCTATAGATTTGTATGGAGAAGTACTTTGGCATAGACAATCCTGCATAAATATTTAAAGGAAGGAGAGGATTCATTTTGCTTGCACTTTAGGTATGTAATTGCTTTCACCTAGACTCCATTCATTGGGGAAATTGTGTTGCAAAACCACATATTTGTCTACAAATTGTGTTGTCTATTTGTTTACACAAATATGGCCTACAATTTTGGTAATACACCACTGAAATTCAAGCTAGAGATTGCATATGCCTACTAATTATTATTAATATGATCAGCTTCACTATAAATACGAGACTGACGGAACTTTGCTTTGCGGACAAGATTGAGACAACCGAGTCAGCGAATGCTCCTCAAATGAGATATGAACAATAAACATGAGTATGATAGAACTAGAAAGTCTGATAAAACCAATAGACACAGAAAATGAAACCGAAAAAAGGGATACATGACATTTCGGAGCTGATTGAGACTGTGCAACATATTATGCTCAACCATTTTAACATATATCACATTATAACGTGCTTTAAATTTCTGTAAACAAAATAAGAAATCAGATCCCTCTGTCAAAGATAGCAAACAGAAGTTTTTTATTTCATCCTTATGAATGTAATCTCAAAAAATTAACCATGAATATGTGTTAATCAATCTGAGCGCACCAAAAGTATTCTTCTTTGAAAAGGCTTTTAAAAATTACTCAAGTCTTCATGAGATTTGGCATTATTGCTTTTCCTGAAGTAATATGCAGCAGACTGAGGTGAAATGATTCCTACCTCTCAAATTTTAGTTGGCCAGCATTGACAAGTGAGAGTTCTGATAGTTGACTTGTGTAGGACACACTTCATGCATAAATAGAGCCATATTCCTGCCTTCTGCTTTAATTAATTACATTTGTAGACATCTGCAAGCTCTAATATTTTTAGCACTTTCAGATTTCACTTTGCAAATAATATATATTCTTTGATTGTTCAGATGATATTAATAGTACTGGTCCCTGGCAAAATCTATTTAATTCATAGTAGGGCCTGTTGCTGGTTGCTGACCTTAAATGGTTGGCCAAAATGCTTTCTAACGAAAATTAAGCATCAATTTGTTGCCAAATTTTTTATCTTGAAGACAAGGCCATGTGATCTTTCATATGCTATGTCTCACTAAATTAAATCAGCCCAAATTCCTCTCCACCACAAGCTCCACCTCTTTTAAGTTTTTGCTGCTCTTCCTCAATCTATTTATACAAAATATAAGCACACTGTGCCCGAAACAAAACCAAATACTCATCACATTTCTCTCCTACTAAACTTTCCTTTCTGCCACCAAATCACTTGTTATCTTCATCATTTTTTAGCAATAACTTCCATAGCCATGGATATTCGTTTGCATACAACTGTGCATTCTAAACAAGTTCTCCTCAGATAAGTTTGGTTTCAAATAATCAATCAATAGTCATAAATGTTCCTAAAGGCTTCGTTGCAGTTTATGTTGGAGAGAGCGAAAAGAAAAAATTCGTAATCCCATATCGTTCTTGAATGAACCTTCATCTCAAGAATTGCTATGCAAGGCAGAGGAAAATTTTGGGTTCAATCATCCCATGGGAGGCCTCAAAATTCCCAGTGCTGAAGAAATTTTTGTAGAATCTCACTTCTCAGTTGAGTAGTGCTTGATATACGGCAATACAAAAATGTATCAGAAGGAACAATTTTGTTTACTATATAAATATTTATCTTTTTGGTGGAGGAAGAGATGTATCCGGAAAATTTATACATTTTCAAGAAAGAGTTAATTAGTACGTAATAGAAAATATTTGAAGATTATCACATTTTAATCACCTTTACCAAAATATATATAATTCGATCCATGTGTTTGCCTATAACTTCTGATGGATAAACTTGTGCAAGGTACTTCACGAGTGTTTTTGTTGAGTGCTTATTTTTATTTAATCTGTTTATTGCTTGAATTTCTTGAATATTAGAAACTGAAATGTATTCAATTTATTGATTTTTTACTTATGAATTAATATTATAAAAACAACTTAACACCTTAAGATATCCCGTCAAGCTTCTTTATTTAGTTGGCCACTTGAGTTTAAATGTGGAGCAGACTAATAATCTCATAAGAGGACTAAAGCAGGTTACCACGAATGTGACATATGGAGTCCATAATATTCTTTCTAAAGAAATTTGATTCGGAACTATTACATGCAAGGTCTAATATTAAAATAATTTTAGAGGTTTTCCTTGACTTTGTTTGTATCAACGACCAAGTCAAAATGCTTTGACTTTTTAGAATAGATCTGGGTCAAATAGCAATGATCTAAAGCACTTCCTTTTACAACTCAATCGTATGATATGACACTCAAACCATGAATGCTTTTATCCTTATCATTTCTAATCAGTTCCTCGTTCAGGACCTTAGGAACAGCATAAAAAATAATAATAAAAGAATCAATTTATTAATTTCGATTTCGAATGTGACATATGGAGTCTTCCGCAGTGGCCACTCGGGCACCCAAATTACAAGGAATAAGAAAAAAGACGGAGGACGTACGTTATTGAAAGATAGATTACAGGCTAATAATCTCGAATCATCTTCTTCTTCAGTCGTGTTTATTAATAACACTTTTAGCGGCTTGCATTATCGTATCTTTAAAACTTTTATCATTCTTATCGGCCACCTTCTCCAATGTCTTTCTGAAAATGGCATCGTTGTTGGGGGATCCTGAAAAGAAGCAAGAACATATGTTTTTCAGAAAATAGTAAGTGTCCGTTAGTCCCCAGTGAGGACCCACTAACTGCACTGCATTAAAATATGAAAGATTTAAAAAAATAAAATCTAATTTATCCCCAAAACATTCAAGGGTACAAAAACCTACAAGTAGCTACCGCGAGTTCCTGATAATATCTCCGAATTATCTTCAAAATTTTAGTTTGATATTAACCAACTATTTTTCCACTATTTCTATTACCAACCAGTAAAAGAAAACATCCCTCTACCTTCTTAAATGAATAAAAAAAACTAGGATTATAGATTATTTTGCTCTTGGAGCCTTGCAAAACATCACTTTGCCTTTTTGAATGAATTCAAGGGCAAATAGTCTTTATCTTGAATTATTTGAGGGTGGCTATCGAAATTAATGGAAAAGTAGCTGGTTGACATAAAATTAGTTGGTGAATATAAAATTAGAACTTTAGGCGATCTTGAGATGTTATCAGAAATTCGTGATGACTACCTGTACTCAATATTCTTAAGGTGGTTAGTGAATAATTTCCCAAATCAAAATAATAAAATTCAATGTATTAGATAATCCAGTTCGGACACATTAACCTCGAATCATTTTCTTCTTTTAGCCCCGTTGGCAATACTCCTGCAATAGTTAACTTTATCTTGATTCATTCAAAGATCAAATTACTTACGGTTCAAAGGGTAAAAAACGAATTTAGCCCCTTTCACATTCTCTGCATTATTTTCGCCTTGATCACAATCACCAGCTGCCTGCAATTTTTCTACTCCATTATTCTCCTCCATTGCCTTTCTGCCAAACACCTGCTTGGCAAGGTATAATCCCTTTTGTGCCTCTGAAATAATATTTGCACGAACATATATAAACGAAATTGAATATACGGAGTCAAAACACAATAAGTACTCTAATTAAGGATAGTTAATTAATTCTTACGGTCTGCAACAGTTTTGATTGGTTCGAAGACTCCAACGGCCACATTCAACAACATTGACATGATCAACACAGAAACCAGGACGTTCTTCCCCATGATCTCAATGTCAATCAATGTCAATCCAATCGAAATTAATTAATTATTAAGTTAGATATATTGATTCAATATATCCCTTGTTAATTCCTACGCCTCTGTTGCTCTTATATATGTTGCATTGTTCCGAATAACGGGCAGTGGATGGCCATTATCAATTTGTATGGTAACTATTTTTGGCACCTGATAAAACGAGATCGCCACCTTTTGTCCGGTTCTTATGCATGCGTTCGAATTGAATGCTTCTGCACTATCTTTTCTCATTCCTATAAATAAAAAATAGAAGTGGTGCTCCACATTCCACATTTTTTATCTCAAAAAATTATCTAAAATCATATAATATTCATTAATTACTCAGTCAGACAATATAATTAATTCACTTTGATCATGTGAAAAACTACTAACCACTGCATTAATGACAAAATCATTTCGGATCAAATTCGGGAAAAAAAAATTTGTGATGTCTATCATTACTTTTAGGGGTGGGCATAGTTCGGTTCAGGTCGAAATTAAGCAGAACCGATTTAAATTGGTTATTTTATAAAAAGAACTAAATAAGAACCGAACTCAATAAAAACCGAACATAAATGGATCTTTTCGGATCAGTTCGGTTCGGTTCGATTTTTTCGGTTTTTGGCCTTTTGAACCTATTTTGAATTTCTAAATTTTTAGCCCATTAGACCTCATGAATGTAATAATTTTTTTCAATAATTAATTTATCCAAATTTCATTACAAATATTAACAATAAATACAAAGTATTCAAAACACATTTTATCACTAATATCTTACTAACTACTAATAAGGTACTTACAAAATATAAAATATTAAGATTTCAAAATACATAATCAAACTCCAATACTCCATCTACATAAACATAATATTGTAAAGACAAATAAAAATAACAACAATTAAAACTTACAGCACAAAATAAAAAGAAAATTTGGAAACAAACACCAACAATAATTTTTAAATTTATATATACCCGTAATCGTGTGTGTGCATGCCTATTTTAGTTATCTTACGCAACCAATTAAAATTTAACACGTGTCTATTTAAATAAAATTTAAAAAATAACCCGGTTTTTTGGTTCGGCTTTTCGGTTCAGCTGAGTGAATCGAATACCTAACCTGCATTTCAGTTTTTTTTTTTACAAATCATATATTTCGGTTATTTTTTAAAATTAAAACCGGTCCGAACGGAACGGTTCGGATTGGTTCGGTTCGGTTCGGTTTTCTCTAGTGCACGATTTTTTTGCCCATCCCTAATTACTTTAAATATTATTGCTTCCATCCGTGTCGTTAAAGTCAGAGCATACTTTAAGTCGATGATCTTTCTGTTTCACTCTTTTTTTACTTTTTTTAATATTTATTTTGGGATCTTTATTATATAAATTTAAGAATTATGGCCCAAATACATGGGTCCGACTACGGTGCAACAGTGGTACCGTGCCACCGTTGAATCCAGCCGTTGGATCCACTTGGATGGATGGATTCATTGGGATCCAACGGTCAGGTGCAATGGTGGCACGGTACCACTGTTGCACCATAGTTTTCTCCCAAATACATTATATACATCTCCGTACTGTGTGTGAGTGGGGCAAATATTCTTCCAAAGTGAAAGTTTGGACTGTGTGATATAAACTCAAATCAAGTAGTCTTAGTAGATGTCTAATATAAATATTAGTAAACTTATGATTGTCCGGTTCTTATTAATTTTAAAAAATTACATTTAAGTGTAATTAATGGGTTTTTTTTGGTTAAATCATACTATTTTTTTTAAATTCTTGTTGAATCAACCAAAATTTTCTTATTAATTTTAATGGCAAAGTTTGAATCAACAAGAAATTTTTTTAAACAGATTTTTTTTGATTTAATTAAAAAAAAAGCCTGTTAATTCACTACAAGAAAAATGGTTATTTCCAAGGGCAAATACCCTCGGAAATACATAAACGCTCTCGGAAAAACTCATTTCCAAGAAAGTCATGCCGTCGACCATCGTCGTATTAAGTCGCATCAGAAAAGCACAATTTCTGATGGGTCGTCCAAGAAAAAAATTATTTTGAACGGTAGTGCCGTCAGAAATGACATCAAATGGCCTCGGAAATGATCCCTGTAAAACCAAAAATTACATATTTCCAATTGCATTTGCCCTTGGAAATAACATTAACTACCCTTGGAAATGAGGCCGGATAACACAAATGATTACTATTCCAACCGTAATTTACCCTAAAAAATGCAAGAAACACTTTGGAAACATGCTTCTTCTTTTTTATTAAGTGACCCGTTTAATTTATTAATATTATTATTTCTTACGCTTTTTATTTTTATTCTTTTTAAGTATCTGTATTACCAATGCAACATAATCAACAAAATGGCAATAACACGCAAAATACATTAAATGTAGTTTTTTTAATTTCAAAAATTTATAGATATCACATTCACCAATCAAAAGTACAACATAATCAATTTTAATAGTATATTAAAAAAAATTCTCAAATGTATACGCAATATGATTTCATAGCTTGAATTATTTCAAGCATCCTCCAACACGTGTTCTTTAGCCTCTGAGACGTACGTTTGCCTCTACCTCATCTTCTCCATTCCCATCATCATCTTCATTCGACCAAATAATATCCTATATTAATCAAGAAATATGAATCATCTCCATCCCCACATCATCATTAGTAGACCAAATAATATCCTAGATCAACGAAGAAATATTAATCAGTAAATTATCAAATCAGTAACTAGTATAATAGTAGGTTATATTCGACAATCACTTTGTATAGAGCTGAGCATAAGTATTATATCCAAGATATGCTTAAGAAGCCTGACAAAATATGAGACTGGAATGGATAATAATCATTAGACCAAAATTTTGTATCAATAAGCAAATATGCTAATTTTGAAGTCAACAGCAGGAGTTGGATTCTAAATTTAGCAAGTATTTGCTAACCTATAAATTTAGACATTAGTCCTTATACAAGTTTAGAGAGGCCGAAAAATGCAACACTGCCATTAGAAGATTTATGTGCTTGTGATAATCTGGTCTATCAGTTACAAAACCCTGTTATGGTTAGTTTCTATAATTAGAAAGTGAAAAAAAAAATTAAAAAAAAAGGCTTTAAAGTAAATGAAAATTAACAATCTGTAACATAAGAGATGATTCTTGTGCACTTGAGTTTCCAAGTACAAGCTTCACTATTTTTTTCAACCTCTTCACTTCTTTCTCCAGAAACTATAATACAATGAAGAATGCCACACAATGAGCATGAAATAATTGCTACTTGAGGAATCAACCATCGCCAACTATAAATTGTTCACAAACCTTGAAAGAGAGTAAAACGACCATAAAGAGCTTGGATTCATCATCATGAACAGCAACAAATTAAAAGCAAGCCCTTCAGCTAGCTCAACTGAAAACTCATCAGCTGTCAAATTATATATGCATATAAATTAACCCAAAAAAAAAAGAAAAAGAAAATATAATTTAAGCATAGTAGTAGTATTTTCCTGATAATCCAATACTCAGCATGCATGGTTTTGAATGTAGACTCAAATAATATTCAGTAATTAGAATCCAAACAGAAAATAATATGTTAGTTACCTTAATTTCAGCCACATTGTACACTCAGATAAGGAACATTGTTATTAAATTCTCCAGCAGCCGCAGCGTGTGCTACTTTACTCTTCAATTTGATAGCAGAGTCCATAGTCCCCATATATCAACTAAGAAATTCAACAAGGAAAACAAAAATTGGACAAAGCTTGAAAGTCCACAGTCCCTGTGTACCTCCACAGTCTCTGTATACTTGAAAGGAAAGTTTTTCAGAGGTTTTATATTACATATATGTGTTACCATGAAAGCAAATAAACAGTGGCAGCACATGCTATGTAAAATTAAATTCAATAACGAGCAAAATACAAACTAAAAAGGGAGTAGTAGCTAGGCCTGCTCTCTGATTCAATATTTTTTTCTTTTGGTTGTTATTCTCTTATTCTTCCCTACTGGATTTGATTCTTAATTAGTTTCTGAAAATCAAGAATGAGCTGCCGCTCTTGATTCTCGAGTCATCTTAATCAGCTTATGCCATGTCATATCCTTTTTGCTTTAATTATGCCATACTATTAATTAATAACACGAGATGATAAACATGCATGGATTGATAATTAATTCACATGATTCATGATCAACGAAATGGAATAATCAATATTGTTTCTGAAAAAAGAAAATTAAATAAATACAAAAATGATGCTGCCAAGTTGTAATTATACACTAGGATTATAGTCTCCATGAACCTGATAGTTTAATATCTACTGACTAAGCCCCAACTGTATTTAAATAACATTCCTTTTTCTATCAGGCATTTCAACAAACAGCTTGAAGACTGCATTGAAATTAGAAAGAGACTCAAAATAAGTAAATTGATGCTTTTGAAATTAGATGAAAATTGGACCTTGATCGGCTATTTTAATGACCTGTTTGAATTTGGATCGTTCGATGTGTCTGTTGGGCAACGTGAAGAGATCTCTGATTAGAACCCTAAAATGCATCAGCTGATGGAAATCATAAACTAATCCAAAACTAACTTGAATCTAATCTTAATTAGTTTGAAAAAAAAATAAAGAAATCAACTGCAAAATTGAGAGATCGAACTGTTAAGCAAATAAAAGCACCAGGTCGGCCATGCTACTATTTCCACCCCGGCATGAATCACCTCAGCCCAATGGTACGAGCAGAACAGGGGTAACATGAGCTGATCAGAGACGAATACCGACCAGAGTCATATACCGAGCCGGTACCCGTCCCCCAAAAAAGCGGAAACACGATCCCACAGAATCGCGGTAGTTGCGCTTTCCCCAGAACCGCTGTGGGAGATGCAAGATCCCACGTTTGCCCACAATGTAGCAGTTAAAATCCCATGAGGGGCTTCCACTACCCGAAAAAGGTGGGATGAATGGCAAACGGAAACGTGGGGACGGTGGCTATAAAAGAAGAAGAAATCGATGAGAAAGGGGAGAGAAAAAACTGAGAGAGGGAAAACGCTGCCAAATTGAAACCAGGCAATTTTATTACAAACTTCGAGCAAATTAGAACCACTCTTAAATCAAAATTTAACTGTTTTTCCGTAAACACCTTGTGCTAACTGAGGCATCGGAGGGTTTACGCCGGCAAAACCACCGGCGTCTCTGATATGTTTTTGGTGAACGCAGGGCTAGTAAGGAAGAGGAGAGTGATTCCAACCCCAGTGGTTCGAGCAGCAGTGGATAACATAAACGTTGGTGAAAGAATCTGGTCGGTCCAAGGGCGAGCAGATTTCAGCATCAACATTTTGGCGCCGTCTGTGGGGAGCTGGATAAAAAGCTACCACCAAATTAGTAGTTTCCGAAAAAACAGCGAACGGTTAGGCATGGATGTGACAAGGAAGGACGCTTTGAGGGAGGATAACGAAGCTGGCGAGACAGTCACTCTCCAGGAAATTACAAATGAAGCCCGAGAGAAGATGATGCAAGATAGACTGGAGCGGATGGAGAAACAAATGGAAACTCTCGCAACCATATTGTTCGAGCTGAGGGATGAGCGGAGAAGGGATTGTGAAACCCCCGTGGGAAGAGATGAAGTTGGAGCAGAACCCAGCCTCCGGAGGCGTAGGGTCGAGGAAATCCCTCCGCCCGCAGACCAACCTAATGGGGTGCATCCCCACAGAAGTACTGGTCGGGTCCCGGAAGAACGCGTGGATGAAGGGAGGGACCAACCTCGCCCCGGACGGGTCCTGGAAGTCAATGGCCGAGGTGCCAGTGTTGACGAAGGAGAGCTCAGACAGCGGTTACACAATGCCGAGCTGGAACGAGACCATATAGCCGCACGTGATCCAGACCGTGCCGTAGAATTGGAGGGGGAGGTGCGCAGATTGGCGCAGGTGATAGAGGAGATACATGGCAAAAGAAAGCCCCCGAGCTGGAGGATAATGCTAGATGAAGAATCTCCGTTATCAACTGAGATCATGAGTACCATAATCCCAAGAGATTTCCGCTTCTCCGACCTCAAATACTCCGGGCGAAGTGACCCGTTGGTGCACATTGAGCGTTTCAACGACATGACGGGTGTGCAGGGGCTGACACCAGCTCAGAGGTGTAGGATGTTCCCATTGACACTAGAGGGACGAGCCCGAGAATGGTACCGCAAGCTGCCCTGAGGAAGTATAAAGGGGTATGAGCAGATGTGCCAGGAGTTGGCCGAGCAGTTCTGAGGGGCAGTGGCCCCAGAGGACGACATGATGGAATTGATGGGGATGAAGCAGGAGGAGCATGAATCCCTTGGGGATTTTGTAAAACGATACCACCGAGCCGTGCTGGATTTGGGAGCTTTTAATCACCCGCAGGCGTTAAGGGGATTAAAAGAAGGTGTAAGAATTGGCCGATTGTGGTATAACTTAAGAAGCCCCATCGTACAGAATTACTCGTTGGGGTATGAGCAGGCGAGACGAGATATAGAAATCGAAGAGGAGAAATCAGCAAGAATTAAAAGTGAACAGCTGGAAGAGCTGAGGCTAAAGGAGCGGAGAGCCCCGAAAGGGAGCGGGTTGGGAAAGCGAACTGGAGAATCTTCAGGGATGGGCAGAATATCAGCTCGGTCCCGACCTTACCCCATAGCTCCGAGAGCACAACAGTTCCAACACAGCCGGGCTCAACCTCCGCGCCCCCCAATCCCAGAGCGGCAGCGAGAATTCTGGCAGATGGCTGCCCACCCCTACCACAACACTCCCAGAGCATTACATGCAACCAATTTCAGAGCTAGTCGACCAGATCAATTAGCAGCTGGGACAGCCCGAGGTGACATTCATGATAGCCGAGCAGTTCAGCTGGTAGACCAGAGCTCAGCCTATAGACAGTACACTCCATTAAAGATCTCTATGGAGGAATTATATGAGAGGATCGAGGGACGAGGCCTGCTATATCCTCCAGCCCCAATAACAAAACCGGCTCACCGACGAGATAAGGGCAGATTCTGCAAATTCCATGACACTTACGGTCATACTATCAGCCAATGTCGTGACCTGAAGATTCAGGTGGAAGATTTAGTAAGGAACCGATACTTGGATGAGTATGTAGACGGGGTGTCCCCTGTTATTGAGTCAGAGTACACACGGGATGAAGGAGTTGAGAGGGGTCTGGAACGTGAACAGCCGACCATCCATGTAATAGCAGAAGGCCCAACATTGGCCGGGGATTCGAACAGGGCACGGAAGAACTATGGGAGATATACCCTGACTAGCAAAGAAATGCTTTTCAATTTGCCGGCAACCAAGAAGGCAAGAGTGCGGCAAGTTCCCATTATGTGGACAGATGACGATGAAGAGGGTATCTTATATCCGCATGAGGATGCATTGGTGATCAAGGCAATGGTGGCCAGTACAGAATTGCGACGAATACTAGTAGACACAGGCAGCTCGGTTGACATCCTGTTTAAGTCGGCTCTAGATGATATGGGGATCGCAGACTTGAAATTGGAGCGGACAAATACATCCTTAAAGGGATTTGGAGGGGGACGGTTAACTCCCATGGGGATCATCGAACTCCCAATTACTATGGGGACAAAGCCATTTGAAAGAACAATGATGCTGGATTTTGTCGTGGTAGAGGAAAGAAGCCCTTACCAGATGATACTGGGGAGACCATTCATGAGGATAAGCCAATGCGTTGTATCCACGCATTACTTGGCACTGAAATACAGAGTAAATGGGGTGGTTGGCGTAGTAAAAGGCGACCAGAGGATGGCAAGGAGTTGTTATGCTACAGCGGCCAAGGAGACGCTGCAGGTTACCTCTCTAGATAATCGATGAGACTCTAAAAAGGGTCGCCAAGAGCCTGTTGAGAAACTGGAGGAAGTTACGGTAAGCAAAATACTCTACTAAATCTTTAATTTGATAAGTTATATTTGTCAAATGCATGGCGGCTTGGGGCACATGCATATATTTTGTATTTTTGTAACACATTCAAATTTCAATAAAGATGAATTCAATATGGAATCCCCCGGCTAATAAGCCCACAAAAATCTTACTAAGGCAAGTAAGTGCCTACTTCTGCTCGGTCTACGAAAGACCAGCAGCTAAATTTACGAAGATTCTACTAAAGCAAGTAAGTGCTTACTTCTGCTCGGTCTACGAAAGACTAGCAGCTAAATTTACGAAGATTCTACTAAGGCAAGTAAGTGCCTACTTCTGCTCGGTCAACGAACGACTAGCAGCTAAATTTACGAAGATTCTACTAAGGCAAGTAAGTGCCTACTTCTGCTCGGTCAACGAAAGACCAGCAGCTAATCTAGTAAGGCAAGAAAGTGCCCGCTTCTGCTCGGTCAAACTAATGACCAGCAGCTAATCCACTAAAACGAGTAAGTGCCTGCTTCTGCTCGGTCAAACGAAAGACCAGCAGCTAATCTAGTAAGGCAAGAAAGTGCCCGCTTCTGCTCGGTCAAACGAATGACCAGCAGCTAATTCTACAAAAAATCTTACTACGGCAAGTAAGTGCCTACTTCTGCTCGGTCAACGAAAAATCAGCAGCTAAATTTACGAAGATTCTACCAAGGCAAGTAAGTGCCTACTTCTGCTCGGTCAACGAAAAACCAGCAGCTAATTCTACAAAAAAATCCTATTAAGGCAAGTAAATGCCTAGCTCGGCTCGGTCAATGAAGACAAGCAACCAGTTTTATGGAAATTTTACTAAGGCAAGTAAATGCCTACTCCTGCTCAGTCCGCTAAGGAACCAGCAGGCAAAATCAGATAAGTTGTCCAATTATTTTTCAGAAACAATCTATGAGTAAACACCGGACAAGAAAGCAAATAAAGAGCATCTAAAAATTTATAAATGTTCAATTGTTTACAAAACAAATGCAAATCTAGAGTTTATACAAAAAATAGGCTCAAAGCTTAGCAGAGTCAACGGCTCCAGCAGCTGAAGGATCAGCGAGCTCGGAAAGCAAGGGATCAGCAACGTCAGGAGGTGGGAGATCAGCAATGTCGGGAGGAGGAGGCATGGACCCCTGCCCCACTTCAAAAGCACGCTGCCCAACTTCACCCTCCTGCTCCCCATTCAAAGGAACCTCCGCTTGCTCCTGCTCATCCTGCTCCTTATCTCACTGGCCGGCCCCAGTCATATACCTCTCCACCCCAGATTCCAGCTTACTCATGTCGAGCTCGGGGTATTCTTCCTTGAGTACAGACATGATGCACTTATAGCTGAAAGCAACCCCGGAGTTATACTCAGCATCCAACCGATCATCCACATCAGCGGATTTACCTTTCTCTTCAGCTAGCTGGTCACTCAGGGATTTGATCTCTCCCTCAAGGGCGGTCCTCAGAGTATCTCTTTCACTTTGAGTAGCCTGAAGATCGGATTTCAGATCACCCAGCTCACCCTCAAGCTTGGAGGAAGTAGACTCAGCAATCGCAACTTTCTCCTCAAGCTCCGTAAGCTGCTTGTTCAGCTCGGCCAGCTTCTCCTTGGACCGATCAGCAGATTCGGCTTTCTTTTTCAACTCCTGGTTATCAGCTTGAAGCTTCCTCTCATGACGCGCGGACCCGGTCTTGTAACACGAAACCATTGTGGCCAGTCTGAAGGAGACTCTTTGAACAGAAGCAGCTAACTCGGAGAGGTCCATGCTCTCGATGTCCTTCACCATCTTTGGCCCAACCGATCTTTTGTAATCTTTCTGATATGAGCTCAGGTAGTCACCTTGATCTCGAGATGGAAGAGGAGAAGATCGGTCCCCAGACTGCAAGCTGACCTCAGGACTCTTGTCGGAGGTTTTCTCCCCACCACTCTTACGGGGTGGGGGAGGGGGCAGAGCAGGGACAGGAGCCTTGGAGGGACCGACGCTGCTTTTCTTTGGAGGAGGGGGAAGGTTGCTGGAGCTACTTGGAGCCCGACCACGTTTCCTGCTCATCGCGCTGAGGATCTTGTTATCCATTCCAGCGGCTATGTCTACTAGGCCCGAACCGACCAGGTTTGTTGGCGACAGGAGGTCTTGGCAGGTAGACGCGTTCAACAGAGCAGTTTCCACCTGAAGCAAAGGACGGTCTTCAAGCCCCTTTATCAAACCCCACGACTCTGAAAGAACAGACAAGGTTAAAGAACCCAATAAGTAACACGTCGAGAAAGAGTATAGGCAAAAAATGAATGACCTGGGGTGACAAACTGCGTTGGAAGGTAAATATCACCACCCAACGAACGGAGTGCTGAACACCATTTTCCCCCAGCAAAGAAGAATTTGTTCTTCCAATTTTTGCACGAGGAGGGGAAACCAGTGATTGGCTTTCTCTTTGCGGAACTGGACATGAAGTAATACCAGCCCGCCTCCCTTGGGCTGCTTCGCAGCTGATACAGACGTTTCACTTCAACAAGGGAAGGCTCCTCCGACCCGCACCTCTCCCACAACACAAACATTGCCGAGAGAACTCTCTACCCGTTCGGATGTAGCTGACCTGGGGCCAGGTGCATACCCCCCAATATTTTGGCAAAATAACGCTGAAGGGGCAGCCGAGCTCCTAGTTTGAAACTCTCTAGGTGCATTGTCACATACCCCCGTGGAGGCCGACTAGGAACGTCACCCTTCCCAGGAACTACAAGGAGAACCTCCTCAGGAATGTCGTAGAGGTTCCTAAGCTTGAATAAGTCAGTTTGGGTGGTGGCACAGGCTATGTAATCAATAGGGTAGGAATCAGCCTCTACCCTATGGCCAAGATTCCTTTTCTTAGCAGGACCGCTCGGTCCGGAACTGCTCCCCTCACCATCGCCAACTCCTTCAGGGATCCCAACCCCACCAGAGCTGTGGTTCTCACCAGATCCCGATGCGGGTCCATCTCTATTCCCTACAAGCTCTAGTTCGGGAGAGGAAGAGACAACCAAGGGGCGTGGGTACTCAAAGGTATCCCTGCCATGGGAAAGACCTACATTACTGGAGGGACCTAAGAAATCGGTGGGTATTGACACGTTAAGGCCTGAATCCCCTGATTCTTCATCATCCTCATCAACAATTAATTTTCTTTTTCGGTTTGACATATCGGAACCTCAGAAGAAAACAAAGAAAACTCGAGTATATGGACACAAAAAGGGCAACACAGAACCCAATCAACAACAACCAGAGGAGAAGTTAAAGGCAATACCTGGATTGAACTGGCACTGATAGCGCGACCGTGATAGAGAAAAAATCCAGCGAGTGGATACTCCAGACACGAGAAGTGTAAGCAAAGTTCAGAGAGGGAGTTAGTTAACGACGAAGGGATGAATAACAAAGCGATGAAGATATAAGTCTAGGGATTTGAAACGAAAAGGGGGAAATGAAAGCATTTAAGTGATAGAGATGCCAGCTCACTCACCGTACATCAAGGACAGATAGCCCATCGTTTCAAATTTCAAATACGAAGAGTCGGGAGATGCCACGTCACCAGTCGTTATAAGAGGCCAGGCTAGACGCAAGCCCAGATACGCAATGGACATACTCATTTAGGCCCATGCTCAGGTCAAAATCTCCCCTGAAGAAAAAGGATACCTCAGGTCCATCCCGGTAGACGGAAGACCAGAGGAGAAGCCCCCGGATTGGTAAGATTTGACTATCAGTTTCTACTCTTGACTCATTTCACTCACAAGACCAGAAACTGGGGGACTGGTGTTAAACAAATAAAAGCACTAGGTCGGCCATGCTACTATTTCCACCCCGGCATGAATCACCTCAGCCCAATGGTACGAGCAGAACAGGGGTAACTTGAGCTGATCAGAGACGAATACCGACCAGAGTCATATACCGAGCCGGTACCCGTCCCCCAAAAAAGCAGAAACACGATCCCACAGAATCGCGGTAGTTGCGCTTTCCCCAGAACCGCTGTGGGAGATGCGAGATCCCACGTTTGCCCACAATGTAGCAGTTAAAATCCCATGAGGGGCTTTCACTACCCGAAAAAGGTGGGATGAATGGCAAACGGAAACGTGGGGACGGCGGCTATAAAAGAAGAAGAAATCGATGAGAAAGGGGAGAGAAAAAACTGAGAGAGGGAAAACGCTGCCAAATTGAAACCAGGCAATTTTATTACAAACTTCGAGCAAATTAGAACCACTCTTAAATCAAAATTTAACTGTTTTCCCGTAAACACCTTGTGCTAATTGAGACATCGGAGGGTTTACGCCGGCAAAACCACCTGCGTCTCTGATCTGTTTTTGGTGAATGCAGGGCTAGTAAGGAAGAGGAGAGTGATTCCAACCCCAGTGGTTCGAGCAGCAGTGGATAACATAAACGTTGGTGAAAGAATCTGGTCGGTCCAAGGGCGAGCAGATTTCAGCATCAACATGAACAATGAAGAAGTGAGATAATCACCTTCGGGGAATGGAGAAGTGAGAACAATGGAGATGTGAAAATGATAGGTAATTGTCAGATCCTTGTTTAATTAAAAAGTTATTGAGAGGGAGAGCTGTGATCTTCTAATCGCCTTCTTCTCCATTTTTTTTCAAATGAAATCAATTTTAGTGGACTAATAATAATTTAATTAACCACCGAGTTCAAGTTCGGGCTTTTAATTAGGCAGAGCCAGTGCATAATTTAATTAGCCACTAATTTATTTTTAAACATATCACTAACATCAGGTCTAACTTGAGAAGATTTATCATTAATTATGCCTTGTATAATTGTATTTCTGACCAGTGTATTATTTATTAGCGACAACAATTTGCTCTTGAAAAAACTAATAGTTTTTTTTAATGTTTTTCTGACATTTCCTTTTCACCTTTGTAAAAAGTACTTAGTACCAAAGGTAAATAAAACCCTCGAAAATATTTTGTCGGTAATACTATTATTTGTTGTAGTGATTACACTTAGATATATTTTTTTATAATTTTTTTAAAAAATAAAAATAATAGAGTGGGGGCAAAAAATTTATTTTATAATTAATTTTAAGGATAAAAATGTCATTTTGCAGCTATTATAAGAGTAGAAACACCATTTTTAATTATTTCTAGAGGTAAAAATATTATTTTATAATTAATTTACTATTCCCATTAAAGTTAACAGTAACGATAATAGATTCTCACCTACTCAAATACTTTTAGAGAAAGTGTCACTTTTTTTAAATTTATCAAAATATGCGTTACCAAAGAATAATTAATCATTTTTTAATCCTACCGCTAACTTGGTGGCTGACGAAATAAAATTGTTTAAAAATGACTTGCGCCTCTGGATGCTCTGATTTCTTATTTTATTTAGAGAAATGTTAAGAACTTCACAATGTGAAAACCGCATGCCAATTATTGGTCTACGTAAAATTGAAGGGATTGATATTTTAGGCCAAAGTGTTAATTGTTAGTGTATTAACCACCATTCACTGATGAAACCTGAAATCTTTTCCACCCAGACTTGGCAAATTTTACATGAAGAATGCTTCAAGTGCAGAAAAACTCCTCCGGATATCTCAACTAAAATATTCCACTAGAAAGATAGCTTCAGAATTCTCTGTTTCGCAAGATGAAAAATTCTTGATTTGACTGACGCATGGATTTAGAATCTGTTTAAGTAACCAATGAAACAAATCAAATAACGACGAAACGACAGAGGTTTTGCGCGTTTTGAAGTTTAAATGAGTTAAGCAAAACGACTGCGTTTATGATATAGAGTTCATTCCTGCTTTAAAAGACGGGAAGCCCACCGTTTTTGGTTTTATGAATCACGAGCCTTACACGTGACTATCAATGACGTGTGAAGTTTGTTGTGAAGCCGTTATTGCATGTGCACCTCACGTGCGTTTCAAGGCAAGCTTCTGGCTTTGTTAATAGGACTGTTATCACAGCTGTTTCGGGTGCAACATTTAGAGAGATCTAGAGGATTCGAGAGGGAAAGCAAGCTTGAGTAGAGAGAGCGTTCTTGTTCCTCGTAGATAGCTCTGTAAATCTCTGCAGAAAGAAACTTAATTCAATCGATAATGCTGATCGATTTGTTCCTTTAGTGAATGTAGGTCAATGCAAGTTGGTTGAACCACGTAATTGCCTGTGTCCTTTGATTCTTTGTTGTTTTGTATTTGTTCTGATAGCTTCTGGTTTAATCATCATTCAATTCATATTCAGATTCTGGATTAGCTATTAAGATCATCTTTAAAGCATCTTGTAGTGTCTGAATCTGAGGTCTTGGGCAGTGTTTGTTGAAGCTTAGTATGCATAGCTTCTCATTCACTACAGATTCTGATGAATGAGATTATTAGTGATCAAAAACATTAGCTGATTTGTACATATGTTATCAAAGTATGAGGCATAAAGAAAACTTGCATCAGAAAAATGTAAATAACCAAACTAGAGCTAATTTTCAATTTATTTTAGGAACTAATTAAATACTCATGTTAGATTAATGTCTTTTGGCTGAACTAATACAACACACACACCTAGCAATTTTGTGACCATCTTAATTCATTTGTTGACATACTTATTTTTAATTCATGTGTTGAACATATTATAATATCAGATGGGTTCTTGCACGAGCTCAAAGGTCTGCGAGTCAAACACAAGCCTAGACTTAATGCATTTACGATAGTTCTCATTATTAGACTAGATTCTCTATCCTCGGAGTAGTTGAGCGGTGTGATTATCCCAGTACTTTTTACCAACTGAGACATTGAAGTTGAAATAATTTATATTTCTTTTTCCTTTACTAACATGTGTGATTCTGATCAACTGGTTCAAATAGCAGAATTTGATAAAAATAACATATGTTAGGTTGCTCTGATGCTTCCATTCAACCTGTCATTCTTTCACGTGAGCTGATGATCAGTGAAGCAAAATCGGTTCACGGCAGCATATGGTTTTCTGCAAAAATTTTAGCAATAATGTTGTTTATTTGTTCTCTTGTTATACTTAGAGTTTCATCAAGTGGGTCACTTGGTCTTGTTTCATGACCGACAGGCCATTAACAATGATCTATATCTAATGCGAAATCTGTTTTTCCCTTGAATGGTAGGCCGCAATGGGTTGCAATCAATTATTTCCAAGTACCAAGTCTTGCTGAAACCTTATCGTTACTTAGGAAGCAGAACCATGTGATTCTTTGCTGCATATGTCCTTAAATTGACCCCATTTTCATTGTCTTTACATCATTCAAACATGTCTTACATCACTGGCGAGGGAAGTTTAACTCTATATATATGGGGTCTAAGGATAGCCATCCATAGCAAAGTTTCATCTGCTTTCCTACGTTTCGTTCCTATTTTCAAAATTTTACATAAAAACTTGCAAAGTATTTTACAATTCTTAGCTATGGCTATCCGCTTCCTCAGGATTGTTAACGCCAAGCAGGCTCTAAGACGTGCTCTTATGGTTCCAGAGGCCTCAACTGTGCCCAAACTGTGCCCAAAGGACACTTCGCTGTCTATGTTGGAGAAACTGAAAGGAGCAGATTTGTGGTGCCTGTTTCATACCTGAAGCACCCTTCGTTTCAGAAATTGCTGAGTCAGGCTGAAGAGGAGTTCGGGTTTCATCATCCTCTGGGTGGTCTCACAATCCCATGCAGTGAAGAAATATTCATGGATCTAACTTGCAGACTGTAGACCTTAGGGAGCGTGATTTGTAAAATCTGGAAGTGTCTAACCTCAGCTCGATCGATGACAATAGCACACTTACTCGATTACAAAGATTGATCGGATGAAGTACACATAGTGGTTGTTTAATACAATCCATGTTAACTTAAATCATTTTCGTATGCATGATTTGATGTTGAATTTATCTTAATAACGATACTTTAATCTCTTTCAATTTGTTGTCAATTCAACGAATCAAATATGAGTCTACTCAAAGTCAAATCATAATATTTTTGTCATAGTTCAACTTTACATGTTATTTATTATTCAATATCTCCATGAGCCGCATCTTCCGATCATTTACGGCTCACTGTACCATTTCAGCTAGCAATATTAAATATATAATTCAGAAAAGGTTGTACAAACTTTTAACTGTTAGCCTAAAGGGATATATGAATCGTTATTTTGATGATAACAAACCATATGTTAAGAGTAAATTGGTAAATATATATTCCACAATCTCACTAGTTTTTGAAGGGCAAAATTCATTCAAACAATATCAAGCTTAAGACACGTAATGGACAATCGCACGGCCAAGAACGAACATTAACAATACTTGCTCAAAGTGAACTCCATTGCTATAATTCTTATAAAGCCGGTTTAATTTAAGAGTAATGATACAACTACAAACTCTTGTACAAACTTATTTTGTACAAACTGACGTGACATTAATTCATTGGTTGAATGAAAATATAAATTAATAAAAACAAATCATGTGGGCCAAGTGATATTTAATTCAACCAATCTTATCATGCCACATCAATTTGTACAAAATAAGTTTGTACAAGAGTTTGTGGTTGTATCATTACTCTTAATTTAATGTATGCATGGTTTAGCATTTTAAAAGCTCAAGATTTTGTTTTATAAATCATCATTTTTCATAAACTAAAGGCTTTATAATTGTAAGACAAAGACAAGTAATTTTATGAAATTGATTGTTTTTCAAAATAATAGACTAAAATGAAAGATTTTGGAAACTTTGATATCAACAAAGCGTTGTTTAAAATTCTGGATGTGGACCTATTTTAAATGTTTAAAATATTTCAGGCCATAGTATAATTTTTAAAGTTTTGAGACAAAACTACAAATTTTAGAACAGTAGCGGCTAACCGCTTAAAGTCCAGAAACACAGCTGCTAGCCAACTAAATCTAGCGGCTAATCGCTTGGGCAAAATTTTAAATTTGATTTTGTAATGGTAACTTGCCACAACAGTATTTAGCGGCAATTCGACAAGTCCCCAAAAAGCCAATAACGGTTAGTTTGGTTATTTAAACTATAAAAACTCAAATCATACTCAAATCTAACAAGTTTTTCAAGTTCTATCAAGTTAAAGTCAATTCATAAAACCTATCTTGAGCTTTTATTTTGCGAATCTACATACATTGAGTTATCATTTGTATATTCACTCTAAAAGAGAGTGTTTGGCGTAATCTTCAAATTCATTATCAAATTTTGTGAGTCTAAGTGTGTGAAACACTTAGAGAAAGGTGTGCATGAGTGAAACACCACTTGTAAAGGTTTATTGACACCTTGGAAGTCAATTGTAAAAACTTGAAGATTTGGGAGGATTGGATAATAAAATCCTCAAGTGTGGTTTGCTTGGAGGTGTAGACATATGTAGTTTTGCCGAACCACATAAAAATCTGCGTGTTTGTTTTCTTCTCCCTTACTTCTTTTAAATTTATGCTTTGTTAAATTTATTGTTATTCATGTCTTAAAGCAATAATTTAAATTGTTTTGCTATTTTTACTTATTTTAATTACTCAATTCAACCCCCCTCTTGAGTTGCATAGCTACAATTTCATTAACTTGGAAATTTATCAGCTTGAGTAACTCACTAAACTCACTTGTTAATCCTAACTGTTCATATAAATTAACTACTCAACGGAGGGCTCTTTTAAACCATGTGAAAATTCATTACAAGTACTAGAGGAAGACAAGAAAATTAAACCATGTGAAAATATTTATTTTGAGTAGTCCAGACCATTATTCATCACTCGAAATAGATATTGCAGAGAGAACAATCAACGTAATAGTGGCATCTTGTGTAATCAGGCGTCTGGTGATTGAACCGACAAAGTAGGGCATGCTTCAGCTGAACTTTTCGCTGCCTCGTCTAGCAAGTAAATCCATTATAGTATGTGAGGCCTCCAGATTCCAATGGGTTTACAGATGTATATAAATTGGTTATATATAGCTCGTCTGTGCTCGTACATTAGGGTACTGGTCGATGGTGATGAGGACTTATAGCAGGGCACCGTTTAAGTGAGTTTCCAGGTGGCTTGTCTAGCCAATTGATGCCATATGGAATCAGATAGGTCTGAATTGCTTTAAAGTTAGCCTGAGTGACTAGTAATGTGCATGTAATGTCACAAGCATGTACTAATAGAAGCCATTACCTAGCTAGCTGGCACTATGCCAAAATAGAAAAGGTACTCAACTCTTAAAAGATTTACGATTCGCAAGTGATCCTAATTATGTCATTTGGTAAATTTTGCTTGAAAATCTGATAAAGAGTTGGAAGACAGAACCATGTGATCCCTCATGAGCTAATGTCTCTGGTCCAAAATGCCTCTTCACAGACCGACAACGTACCAGAAGATTTCCTTTAGACCATTCAATGCATTCATCTATATATACAGATGATTGGTTCAGAAGCAACCCAAGTCACAACTTAACATTCTCAAGTACTAAAACTCACCATTGTTTTCAAGTTCTTTGAAATTCATTTCTAGTTTTATCTAATCAAAGTCATGGGTTTCCGTTTGCCTGGTATTGTTCATGCCAAGAAAATTCTTCAAAAGTATCCTTTTAATGGACCCCAATCGGCTAAAATGACCCCAGAAGGCTATGTTGCAGATTATGTAGGAGAAAACGAGATGAAGAGATTCATGATTTCAGTATCATAGTTGAATCAGTCTTTATTTCAAGACTTGTTGAGTCAAGCTGAAAAAGAATTTGGATTTGATGATCATCCCGCGGGGGGGCTTCTCAGAATTCCCTGCGGCGAAGACGTCTTCACAGAGCTTATTTCTAGGTTAAATAAGCAATGAGAAAGGAAACCAACACTGATCATTGAGTATAATTTTCTCGAGTAGGCCATATACCTGTATCCTGAACATTGCTTTTATTATTATTCTCACTTTTTCTTCCTTGAAATTTGGAAAGTTACTCCGGTCCGGTGGAAAATGCATCTTGTTTCATTTTGTATCGTATTCTTGGAAATCTAATATTAAAGCATCAATTGAGTTCTTATTTTCTTTGCCTATGTTAGTGTTTATTTTAATTATACACCATTTACATCACTTATCAAATGATCTAGTTTCCAGCAAGCCCTTTCTGTATGATTGGATCCAGAAGAAGCACAATTCAACTCCATATTCTCATACACAAAATATCCTTCAACTTTTTACCAATGATGATGAAATATATTTTCCGTTTTTATTCATTTTGCCTTCTGCTTTAATTTATAGTGTCAGTGCACAAGTACATGATTTCTGTCACAAAGAAATTATATCAGAATCTGCAAAAGTGTTTAAAAAACTCATCTGTTGGACCAAGTGAATGCAGTCAGTTTGCAGCATCTGCAGTAACTTTACACGAAGGTCACTGAAAATTGTTGAACATAATCTCAAATTTTCCACTGCATAGATACATTTGTTTTTATTCAATTAGTAGTATCATAGCTGTAGAACTTCGCTAGTTCCATGCAGGTTTAGCAGCAGTATGGCTCATTAGGGAATCCTTCATATGTACTTCAGAGGCTCTCCCAGTTTGCCTTATTGTTGCATTAGTCAGGAATGAGGCAGAAAGTTTCTTTCCAAGGAATGACATGTCTCTGTCTTCACGTTCATTTTTAAAAACTGTGGGGTATTCATTTAAATTATAAGCTGTAATGCAACTGAAACAAGTGTAATCAATTTGAATAATCGAGTGTTTGCTCATTGCTGAAAAAGAAAATACAAGTCATTAAAGCTCAGATGAACTGAAACAAGTGTAATCAATTTGAACTATACATATACTAATCTAACTTATCTAGATAAGGAGATATGTACTATTTCTTTTTTCCTTAGGAACCACAGTATAATATCAAAATAGTTGTTGGCATGCACTGGGAATGCTGTGGATCAAACACATTCTATTAAGCTATCAGGATTTTGCTTCTAATAACATAGTTGACTAAAGAATTCCTAAAAATTTGAGTAATAAGCATGTGATTATCCATATATTGTGAAATAATTAGCTAGAGTACTGCAATTGGTCAAGAAATGAATTTCTTTTAATTTGTCCAAGCCTTGGCTTGCGATGATAGGTTTCTTTGATGCTTCCAATCAACGTATCATTTCATCAACTTCAGTCCAAGCTCGGGAAAAGTTACCATATGTGTAACACCCCAAATCTAACACATGCGGTGCATGTGATGGAGGAGGTTACTTACAAATCATAATTCTTACCCATAAATTTCAAACTGAAATACCTCAAATATTTATTCAACTAAAACCACAAATCTATATGTCTAATACCAAATAATCTCTTTTGAAGACATAAATATAACAAAGTCTCATAACTCCCCAATTACAAATTCATAAAATAAATAAACTTAAAAGAAACAGAAGTTTATTCCTTCTCTTATTCAATTAGCAAAAAGAAAATGAATCTTCAACTCCAATGAAAAGCAGACCTCTCAATAAGTTACTTAACCTGCAAAAAGTAATGACAAGAGGTGAGCTATTAACTCGGTAAGTAAAATCATTCCCAATACACTAGGCTTATCGATGCAAAAAATATTGCAAGCCTTTTATCAAAACATATATTATTATTCATAAATTTCATAAAATGACATATCATGATAAGATGATAGAAATTCATAGTTTTCAGAATATCAAAAGCATAGTTAATTATAAAACCAAAACAAATAAAACATACCCAGAGAACAAAAGATTAGCTTATGTCACATAGTGTTACCTATACCTTTGGTGACCTAGCCAAAAACAGAATCAGAATTAGAATCAGAATCAGAATATCGTGCGCACACTCAGAACAGAAATCCAATACTGTATTTGGCACTTCATGGCGCTCTGGGCCTCGAGAGATAGCTCTCATATAGTCTCAAGAGGTGGCCCTCATACAATCATAAATAATTTAAATAGTACATGGACATAAAACTTTCGTATCAGATTCATAAATGTCTATAATAATGATTTAGGCATGCAAAATATTTTATAGACAAAATCATAAAAGGTAATCATGTAACAAAATAAATTACATATTGAAAAGCATTTATAATATTTTGTTAAAAAAATTTGAAAATATTTACATAAACTAATTTTGTTATGAAAATCAGTTAATCCTTTAAGTAGTATAGAAAACACTTATAATAATATCAAAATAATCATACTTGTCCAGTACATCAGCAATGAAGTTACTTACTTCGATAAAAGAATTGATCTAACACTCTTCTAAGTCTCTAAGAGCCTCAAACATCTCAAACACCTTAAACAAAATACAAGATATAACTATTAATATCTTATTCTAAGAACCTAATTTTCTATTTCATACCCCCTACAAGTCTGATTCTCAAAATTTAAACTCTTAATCTAAACATTAGAATGACACAACATTCTACAAAATTATTCCGGACATCCATGGGTATCTCATATAAAAGTTTCAAGAAGATCTGATACCAATAACATTTTCAAAACTATTTATTTCTTGACAAATTTGAAACTGTTTCACAGTGCCTTAATTGATTCCGAGATTATTATAAAATCAGAAATTAATCAGAAAATTATAAAATTAAAACTTTGAATACTAGACACATATATCAATCTCTATTTAAAATTTCAAAATATTTCGAATTCGTAGTGCAAATAATTTTGTGTCATTTTTCTAAAGTTGCAGTTTTACAGTGCAGCAATGTCTGTTTCAAAAATACATATAAAATTGAAAACGACGTCAAATCTCATGAAACAAAATTTATTTCATAAGCACTACATGTCTATTTTCATAAAGATAAGGTTCTTAAGAAGATTCATTTAGAAAATATATGTTTAATTCCTAGATGCTCAAGCTATTCAGAATTGTCTATTGTGCTTAATGCATCAAGAATCGATTAACATGACTCAACAATAAATTAAGCCCTAAACAAAATTTAAACACATCCTAGATCATGCATTATGATATGTAACAATCTAAAATCATGCCAACACTAAATAAAGTGATAGGAAAACTTGTACAGAATAAGAATAGTAAACTTACCTACCCATATGATTCTCTGTTAAACAAGGGTTTGAACCCTAGGGTATGAGTGAGAGCGTAATGAGAGGTAGAGAAAAAGAAGAAAAACCTTGTGTACTTAGGGTTATGGAAGAGAGAAAAGTATAAATTTATAGGGAGTCTTAGGAAATCTTATTAAATTTGGAAAAGTAAGCCTTTTCCAATATTATCCCATGAATAACCCTATTTATAGTTTTAATATCCCTATTAATAAGGGTTATAGCCGTATATGATTTCCAATAAAAGTTGAATTTCCATAATTAAAATTATGGAATTTGGTGTTACAATATGAGCTGATTAATTGCTTGGTTTTTCTAGTCCTTGGCAGCATCAAAAGACTAAATACTGGAAGCCCTGCTCAAAGTTTCCTTATATGGTTGCTCCAAAAGATTTTAGCAAATGGATTTGAAGTTGTGACGACCAGGCCACAAAACAATGATAATATCAAATATGTTGTAACACTCCAAATCTAACACATGTGTAGCACGTGATGAAGAAGGTTACTTATAAATCAAAATCCTTACACAAAAAATCGAAATTGAAATACCTCAAATTGTTTTCAAATAAATCTACAAATCCATATGTCTAACACTAAATATTTTCTCCCGAAGACAAATATGACAAAAGTCTTAAAACTCTCTAAATACAAATTCATAAAATAAAAAAACTTAAAGGAAACATCATTTTATCCTTCTCTTATTCAATTAGCAAAAGTAAATGAATCTTTAGCTTTAGAGGTAGGCACAACACTCAACAAAGTACTTAATCTGTAAAAAGTAATGATGATGAGTGAGCTGTCAAATCGGTAAGTAAAACATTCCCATTGGGTGAAAAAATATTGCAAGTCTTCTCTCTCTCTCTTTTTTTTTTTTAAATCAAAACATATGTTATAATTCATAGATTTCATAAAACAACATATTACAACAAGATGACATAAATTCAAAGTGGTTCAGAATATCAAAAGCATAATCATGGGAGCAAATTGTATAACGTTTATAAAGAAAAAAAGGTTAGCAAATGTGACATAGTGTCACCTATACTCCCGGTGGCCTCGTCAGAAATAGAATGAGAATCAGAATATTATGTGCACATTCAGAACAAAAACCCTGTACTGGTCTAGAACATATATATTGTATAATACAATTAGAATCATAATAAGAATAACTACGGACAATGAGACAAAATATTTAAATTCATTTTCCAAATGTAATGACTTGCACGTGGCACTTCGCAGCACTCTGGCCGTCAAGAGGTGATCCCCAAACAACCATAAATAATCTCAATCATATATGTGAATAAAATACTTATATTGGATTCATAAAAATCAACAATGATTTAGGCTTGCAAAATAAATTTAATTCTAATGTTTTATAGGCAAATTCATAAATGACAATCATGAAAAAAAATAAATTACACATTTAAAGCATTAATAATATTATGTTAAAACCATAAAAATAACATAATTTTCATATTTGAAAACATTTACATAAACTAGTTTTGTTATGAAAAATAATTAATCTTCAAAGAACTATAAAAATACATGTACTTATAGAAGTATCAAAATAATCAAACATATCTAGTACATTGGAATGAAGTTACTTACCTCGATAAAAGTAATGATCTAAACACAACTCTAAGCCTCTAATATCCTCAAACCCCTCCAATAGTTTAAACAAATACAACATATAACTATTAACAATTTATTCTAACAACCTAATTTTCTAATTTAGAATTTAACCCTTAATCTAAGAATCAGAATGACACAACATTCTACAGAACCTTTTTGGACATCCATAGGTATCTCATATAAAATTTTCAAGAAGATCCGACACCAAAAACATTTTCAAAACAATTTGCTTCTTGATAAATTCAAAATTGTTTCTTTCTTAGTAAATTCAGAACTGTCTCATGATTAGTATTAAAAATTGTTTAATTATCAAGCGATAATATGTTATTTTATGCTTATGTTATAATTTATATTTGTGTTTATGTAATATATTATGAATTATTAATTATGTTTTAAATATATTTAATTTTATGTATTTTTATGTGTTTATTAGGAAAATTATTAATTTCACGTACTTCGAGGCTCCAAACAGATAAACGGAGGTCAAATTTAGATTTCGGAGGTCCGAAAACCTTAAGATCAGTCAAGATCGGCTTAAAATTGGGCTTGTGTAAAAAAAGTTGATTTTTCCTGTTGACCGAGCACTGATTGGATGATGAAATGAGCTTACAATAGATATGAGTGCATGGGATAACTGGCAATCTTGACTAAATCTCAACCGTTCATGATTCAATGGCCATGATTGTGCCACATGGCAATGGTTGGTGAAGCAAGTTGGAGGATCTGAATCTTTGTATTCGGGTCGACCCGATCCACTTATTAACCCGCCAAATCTCAACCGTTCTTTGGGCAAATCGGACGAGTCAAATGATGCCATGTGTGATGTTGACTTTTGAAGTTTGACCAGCCATTAGATCTTAATCTAAGGGTTGTGAGGAGCACATGCATGAAGCCTATGATGGATCGCAAAGCACTGGATTATGAATTTATTTTTCTATAAATAGGGCCTCATTTTTGTGTTTTAATCATCTCTCTACAACTCTCTTCTTCTCAAATTCTCTCCATCTCCTTGTAATCTTGATTTCCAGGTGTGTTTTTAATATTTTGTATAATTATTTTCATTAATAAAATTAGTTTTATTTCCAATTTTAGTTGTTTTTATTTCTTTTAATTATAAGTAATTCAATTTTACTACTTCTTTTTATTTTAATTATGCTTAACTAAATAATATTAGTTAGGGGAAGGTGAAACTCTTAAGAAATAAATATGATTTAATCAAATTCTATGTTTAATTTTATAAATTAAATTATTTTCTATTTAATTTTATACATGTTTTATATTTTGAAAATTTGATTTATTGTAGACAAACAAATGAATTTGGCACAATAAATTTTTAAGATCTTAATATAAGGCATGGTGAAATGATATTTTGACTTATTGTAGACAAATTAAATTTTGGCACAATAAATACTTAATCCATCATAAAATTAAAGGGAAAATAATAATAATTTGTATAAATAATCTTTTGAGTAATAAATCTAAAACAAATTGGCAAAAATAATTTATTAAGTTTTATTTATTTCTAAGAGTGGATCCATAACCCTAACTAGTTCAATTCCATAGTTTCATTTAAATTAAGTTGTTTATATTCAAGTTTTAATTTCAATTTTTAGATAAAATAAAATAAACTAATTAAATCTTTTCTCTGTGGATCGACCTTGGACTCACCGAGTTATAATACAACAAGACACTCTTATACTTGGGTTTTTGGCGCCGTTGCCGGGGAAAAATTTTTGATTTGGTTTGTTTTTCCGTTTTTTATTTTTCTCTTATATGTAAAATTTCGTTTGCCTCCTTTTCCTTTTCTTAAATTCTCTTTTGTCCCCATATCTTTCATAATTCTCGTTTCACCCCAACAATTTCCGTTTCTAGCCCAATCTTCTGGTAATTACGTTCGGACCCCGACATCTTTCAACTGTTTCACTTTCATCCCAAATTGCTAATTCTAAGCTTCTAAAAATTACAGTTTGACCATAAAATTAAAAATAATTTGCAATAGAATCCCTAGACGAAATTCCTCAACATAATCAAGACTTGGACATATTTGGACATACTTTGGACATATTTGGACATATTTTGGACCAAAGTAACTTTAACTACTAACTCTAATTACTAACTCTTAACTTACTAACTGCTAACTGCTAACTTTTATTTAATTTCAGTTATTTAATTTTCTGCATTTATTTTATTTCGTATTTATTTATTTGTTTTTGCTTTATTGGTGGGTTTAACCACCAAACTAACTACTAACTCTTAACTTTTATTTTCAGTATTTATTTAATTTTGCATTTTTTATTTTTTTAATTGGTGGGTTCAACCACCATTTTTTTATTTTGCATTTATTTATTTATTACTTTGTTGGTGGGTTCAACCACCATTTTTGTTATTTAATTTTCTTTTGTATACTTATATTATTTGCTTATTTATTTATTTTTATTTTATTTTGTTATCAATTTGTGTAAATATTATCTTTATAACATAACCCTTGCATGAGACATTGGTCTCGATCTTCAAGTGGCAGGTTAATTCGTAGATCTCAATCTCCACCACCAATCATGGATGAGAATGAAGGCGAAAACGTTTTGGGCGAACTTAATCCTCAAATTGATCAGGGAGACAACGGAGCACCGTCGTGTATAGTATTTCCTCCAGAAGCATCTGGATTCAACTTTAAACCAGGTATTATCCAACTTTTACCAACATTTCATGGTTTAGAATATGAGAATCCGTACTTGCATCTAAGAGATTTTGAGGAAGTTTGTAATACATACACGGACCAAAATTGTAGCATGAACATAATTAGATTAAAGCTTTTTCCTTTTTCATTAAAAGATAAAGCTAAAACTTGGCTACAAAACCTTAGATCTGGATCAGTAAGAACTTGGAATAACATGCAAGAACAATTTTTGAAAAAATTCTTTCCACCTCATAGAACAAATTCTTTTAAAAGGTAAATCACTTCTTTCACTCAAAAAAATGGAGAAACATTATACCAATGTTGGGATAGGTTTAAAGAGTTGCTTAACATATGCCCACATCATGGTTATGAAACTTGGCGATTGGTCACTTATTTCTATGAGGGCTTAATACCCCAAAATAGACAGGTTGTTGAAATGATGTGTAATGGTGAATTTAGGGATAAAAATCCTGAAGATGCACTAGATTACCTTGACCAATTAGCTGAAAATGCACAACATTGGGATACTGTTGGAACTTTTGAATTGACAAATAAGCAACAATCATCTCCATCTAGTGGAGGAATCCATAACCTTAGGGAAGATCATGATTTACAAGCAAAATTTGCATCCCTAGTTAGGAAAGTTGAAGCTTTGGAGCATAAAAAGAGTGATCAAGTAAAATCTGTTCAAGAAATTGCATGTAACATATGTAATTCGAATGATCATTTCACTCAAGAGTGTCCCACTTTGCCTGCACTTAAAGAATGTCTAAATGATCAAGCTAATGTCATTAACACTTTCAATAAACCAAACCCATATTCACAGACTTATAATCATGGTTGGAGAAATCATCCGAATTTCAGTTGGAGGAATAATAATAATGCACAATCTTCACAAGCACCACCTCCACAAAATTTTCAAAATCCTCAGCCTTATGCACCATATGTTCTACCACCCTGGAAAATCTGGAAGACACAATGCATTCATTCATCAGAAAGCAAGATGTTATTAACAATCAAAATGCACAAACTTTTTCTGATTTGAAAGATACTCTTGCTAAAATTGCTTCTGCACTCACCATTCAAGAAAAAGGAAAATTTCCAGCCCAACCACAACCAAATCCTAAAATTCAATAAAATCCACCCACAGACCAAGTCAAGTCAGTTATAACTCTTCGTAGTGGTAAGGTTGTTGATAGACCTATGCCTGAACCTTATGAAAATGATGAAAATTCAAAGGGTAAGGAAGGACTAAATGAACTTACACCTAGTGAAGAAATAACTAGTGTTCCACCTGAACCACCATTTTCGCATGCATTGAATAAACCAAAGAAATCAAACCACTCTTCTAAAATTTATGAAATCTTTAAGCAAGTGAAAGTTAACATTCCTCTATTAGATGCAATCAAGCAGGTTCCTTCATATGCCAAATTTTTAAAGGACTTGTGCACTGTTAAGAGGAAATTGAAGGTAAGAAAGAGTGCTTTCATGGCCGAACAGGTAAGTACAATTCTGTCTACTAATAATAAGTTGAAATATAAAGATCCTGGTTGTCCTACCATTTCTTGTATTATTGGTAACCACAGAATTGAGCATGCTTTACTAGATCTTGGTGCTAGTGTTAATTTGCTTCCATATTCAGTTTATCTTCAACTTAATCTTGGTGAGTTAAAATCAACTTCAACTACACTTTTGCTTGCCGATAGATCAGTTAAAGTACCAAAAGGAATAGTGGAAGATGTTTTAGTACAAGTTGATAAATTTATTTATCTTGTGGATTTTATTGTCTTGGAAACTGAACCTGTTGTGAATAATTACAAACCAATTCCTGTAATTTTAGGTCGACCATTTTTAGCAACTGCTAATGCTTTGATTAATTGTAGGAATGGTTTAATGAATTTATCCTTTGGGAATATGACTTTGGAATTGAATGTTTTCAACATGTGCAGGCAACCTAATGAAGAAAATGAGAATGAAGATGATACTGATGAACAAAAGGAATTGTTTGAATCTTGTATCGAGGAAAATATTCAAAAATAGGCTTTTTCTGAACTTTCTAATGTTTGTTTAGTTAATTCAATTAAGTCAAATAAGCAACTTGAACTTGATATTTCTAATATAATTTCGTTGCTTGATTCTATGCAGACTTCGCAAAATTATGATGACGAGCCAAAATTTGAGGAGCTTGGAAGTATTGAAAAGACAGAACAACAAGAAGCACCTAAAATGGAATTGAAACCTTTGCCTGAAGGATTGAAATATGCTTTTCTTGGAGAAGAACAAACTTATCCTGTTGTGATTTCTTCTACTTTAACAAGCGACCAAGAAGGTAAGTTACTAACTGTTCTTAAAAAGCATAAAAATGCAATAGGATGGACTTTAAATGACATTAAAGGCATTAATCCCTTAATCTGCACACATAGAATTAATTTGGAAGAAAATGCTAAAATATGTCAACAACCTCAAAGAAGATTAAACCCACACATGAAAGAGGTAGTCAAAACAGAAGTCCTTAAATTACTTGATGTGGGAATTATCTACCATATTTCTGATAGTAAGTGGGTAAGTCCTACACAAGTAGTGCCTAAAAAATCTAGAATCACTGTTGTTAAAAATGAAAAAGGTGAATTAATTCCAACACGAATTACATCTAGTTGGCGCATGTGCATTGATTATAGAAAATTAAATGAAGCCACTAGAAAAGATCATTTTCCATTACCATTCCTTGACCAAATCTTAGAAAGAGTAGCAGGACATCCTTACTACTGTTTTTTAGATGGATATTCAGGTTATTATCAAATTCCTATAGCACTTGAGGACCAAGAAAAGACCACATTCACATGTCCTTTTGGAACATTTGCATTTAAAAGAATGTCATTCGGGCTTTGTAATGCTCCTGCAACATTTCAAAGATGTATGTTAAGCATTTTTTGTGATATGGTTGAACATTGTTTAGAGGTCTTTATGGGTGATTTGACTGTGTTTGGGAATTCTTTTGATGATTGCCTTGATAGTTTGGAGAAAGTTTTAAAAAGATGTGCTGAAAAAGAACTCGTGTTGAATTGGGAAAAATGTCACTACATGGTTACTTCTAGAATTGTTTTGGGTCATGTTGTTTCTATTAAAGGAATTGAAGTTGACAAAGCAAAAATCGAAGTCATATCTAAATTGCCACAACCAAAAACAATTAGAGATGTGCGATCCTTTTTAGGACATGCAGGATTTTATTGGAGGTTTATAAAAAACTTTAGTGCCATATCTAAACCACTTTGTAACCTCTTATTAAAAGATGCACCGTTTGAATGGAATGATGATTGCCAAAAATCTTTTGAAAAAATAATTTGTCTTTTAACATCTGCACCTATTATGCAATCTCCTGATTGGTCTTTGCCATTTGAATTAATGTGTGATGCAAGTGATTTTGCTGTTGGTGCTGTTTTAGGACAAAGAAGGGAT
>NW_006262022.1:7423094-7532779 GCF_000493195.1 Citrus x clementina
TGAACCGCTAGTGTGCATGTCTGGCCCACCAATTGGAGAAGAATTAGTGGTATCAAGTATGCAAGAGAGAATATCTGAAATGATGAATCATGCTGATGCTTTTATTTTCTTGACAGGAGATCTTGCAACTTTTGAGGCACTAATTACATTTGCATCTTGGGCCCACTTGAACATTCATCAAAAGCCCATCGGTTTGTTAAATGTTAATAATTTTTATGACGGCTTGCTAACTTTTATTAACCATGCAATAAAGAATCATTTTGTTCCACATTCTGTAAAAAAACTCTTTATCTCTGCTTCTACTGCTAATGAGTTACTTGATCTTTTACAAGCTTATACACCAGAGCCAGATCCACAGACTGTTGCACTAAATTGGTTGACTAATGATGGTAACGGTAACAATAGCAGTAATAAGAAGTGCGATTTAGATTTAACTCTCCGTTTGTAAATATTTTCTGTTGTAGTGTTCATGTGATGTCTTCTACACTCTTTCTCTTTCCTTTTAAAACATTGAGGACAATATCTTTTTCAGGTTGGGGGGAGGGAATAGTTGATAATTGTGGAATGTCTTAGTCCTGGTTATGTGTTTACAAAAAAAAAAAAACAATAACAAAATTTTTTTTTTCTGTAAAGACTAACTTAGGACAAATTTGAGTCGAAGATGGCAGGATATAGAGAATATAGTCTCTCTAGAAACACATCTTCTTAATCTTAAGGGTGTTGTTAAAAAAAAAACAAAAAAAAATTGACTTTTTCTTCATCTTTGTTATCTACTTTTAAGCTTCTACATCAAGTTCAGGTGAGATCTCTTCTTCTTCTTCTTTTATTATTCTCTTTTATTTATATTTATTATTATTATTATTTTTTTTTTGCATATCTGTAAAATTATAAAATGTTAGGATAATGTTTAGATTAGGTTGTGGGGTGGGGATAATTGACGTATGTTTTAAATATATGTGTTGTTTTTTTCTCTTTTCTCTTTTCTTTTCTTTGCCAAAAAAAAAAAAATTGCTTTTTGTCTAGGATGGCCATGTAAAGAGTCACGACTTTTGAGATGCATCCTAATAGTCTTGTTGTATTATATTTTGATTTTGAGATTCATAGTAAGTTGTTTTTGTTCCCTTTTCTTTGAATTACTCAAATTTGTGAACTCTCCACTTGGTTATTAAGTTATTTAATTGTTTACTCATTTAACAGGTATTATTGAATCATTCTTCACACACACATTATGACACATACTAGTGGGTTTTAAGTTAAAATTTTACAGCATTTAGTTCTTTTGATTTATTAGGAAAAGTATCTAAGGTAGTAGAAAGTGTATATTTCCAAAAAAAAAAAGTAGAAAAAAAAATTATTTTTAATTTTTCTATATCTAGAACCCGAGTAATTAATTCCGTAGGGGTGTTTCAACACCTAGTGCCCTAAGGCCAACTGGTCTGGGAGTCACTGACCTAAAACTCGCTACACGGGTTAGAAATATAATATATATAAAAAAAATGTGTGAATAATCTATTGCCTAAAGATATAATTTCTAATGAATTTTAGAACGAAAATGTTGTTTTTCTTTTAATGAAGCCCCATAAGTATTGTGTTAATTACTTGAGCACAAAAGAAGGTTTGATGATATTCTGGATAATGAGTGAACATCAATGTGGTAAAAGAATTTGGGAGAGTTCATTTATTTGGTAATTTAGAGGATAAATGAACAACTATTAACTTGCATGTGAATTTTATAAATCTTAATATAACGCTTTAATTGCTAGAGGGCTAGCAATAAGCTGGTTGGGGGGTGTGATTAGTATTAAAAATTGTTTACTTATCAAGCGATAATATGTTATTTTATGCTTATGTTATAATTTATATTTGTGTTTATGTAATATATTATGAATTATTAATTATGTTTTAAATATATTTAATTTTGTGTATTTTTATGTGTTTATTAGGAAAATTATTAATTTCACGTACTTCGAGGCTCCAAACAGATAAACAGAGGTCAAAATTGGATTTCGGAGGTCCGAAAACCTTAAGATCAGTCAAGATCGGCTTAAAATTGGGCTTGTGTAAAAAAAGTTGACTTTTCCTATTGACCGAGCACTGATTGGATGATGAAATGAGCTTATAATAGATATGAGTGCATGGGATAACTGACAATCTTGACTAAATCTCAACCGTTCATGATTCAATGGCCATGATTGTGCCACGTGGTAATGGTTGGTGAAGCAAGTTGGAGGATCAGAATCTTTGTATTCGGGTCGACCTGATCCACCCATTAACCCGCCAAATCTCAACCGTTCTTTGGGCAAATCGGACGAGTCAAATGATGCCATGTGTGATGTTGACTTTTGAAGTTTGACCAACCATTGGATCTTGATCTAAGGGTTGTGAGGAGCACATGCATGAAGCCTATGATGGACCGCAAAGCACTGGATTATGAATTTATTTTTCTATAAATAGGGCCTCATTTTTGTGTTTTAATCATCTCTCTACAACTCTCTTCTTCTCAAATTCTCTCCATCTCCTTGTAATCTTGATTTCCAGGTGTGTTTTTAATATTTTGTATAATTATTTTCATTAATAAAATTAGTTTTATTTCCAATTTTAGTTGTTTTTATTTCTTTTAATTATAAGTAATTCAATTTTACTACTTCTTTTTATTTTAATTATGCTTAACTAAATAATATTAGTTAGGGGAAGGTGAAACTCTTAAGAAATAAATATGATTTAATCAAATTCTATGTTTAATTTTATAAATTAAATTATTTTCTATTTAATTTTATACATGTTTTATATTTTGAAAATTTGATTTATTGTAGACAAACAAATGAATTTGGCACAATAAATTCTTAAGATCTTAATATAAGGCATGGTGAAATGGTATTTTGACTTATTGTAGACAAATTAAATTTTGGCACAATAAATACTTAATCCATCATAAAATTAAAGGGAAAATAATAATAATTTGTATAATTAATCTTTTGAGTAATAAATCTAAAACAAATTGGCAAAAATAATTTATTAAGTTTTATTTATTTCTAAGAGTGGATCCATAACCCTAACTAGTTCAATTCCATAGTTTCATTTAAATTAAGTTGTTTATATTCAAGTTTTAATTTCAATTTTTAGATAAAATAAAATAAACTAATTAAATCTTTTCTCTGTGGATCGACCTTGGACTCACCAAGTTATAATACAACAAGACACTCTTATACTTGGGAGTTAAAATTTACTTTTAAGCTGTGTCATCTCACACTGCCTTTATTGAATAGTATGGATTTTGATTTTTTTTTTTTATGAAATTATACATTTATAAGAAAATTATAAAATTGAAACTAGATATACTAGACACATATATCAACCTTTGTTTAAAATTTCAGAACTAGAAAATACTAAACACATACATTAACACATATGTTAGTGCATTGAAATTTCAGAATTATAGAATACTCGACACATATATGTGTCCTAATAGGAGCAGGTTTTCTAGCTTCAAGGAGTTGGATGGTAGAGTTATTTTTACGGAATAAGTTCAATCTAGTTGAAGAATCATGACGGATTAATCCAATTCTTGATATATGTTTGCTATGTACCAAGCTTAAAGGAAAATCTTATCACGTTAGGAGTCTTAGAATCCAAAGGGCTTACAATTACTCTAAGAGATCGATTCTTGAAGATGGTAACTGATGCATTAATAGTGAGGAAAGGCACAACAATTTTCTAGAAAAAATGCAAATTCAGAAGCAACCAAGTTGTGGCATATGCATTTGGAATATGCTGGTGAAAAACATGTACGGACTTCAGTGAAACAAGGCTTATTCAAATGTGCAAATTCTTATAAATTAGAATTAGTTAGAATTTGGCAAACATTGTATTTTGGGTAAGTAGACAAGATTAAAGTTTTAGTTCAGTAATTCATAATATAAAAAGGATTCTGGATTAGATGCATAGTGATGTGTAGGGACCTACCAAAGTAGCTTCTTTGGGAGGTATGCATTATTTTTATTGATAATTATTAAAGAAAAGTGTAACTGTATTTAATGAAGAACAAGAATAAAGTTTTAGGTGCATTTATGAAATTGAAGAAGATGGTCGAGACTTAGACCGGTTGAAATAGGGAAGTAAAACCATATGTTCCATTTATTGAATCACTTCCTATTTAAGAATTGAATATTTTACTTTCACATTTAAAATATATTTATTTTAGCGAAAATACTACACTCCCCGTAATCATTTCATTTTCTTTAAATGGAGATCAAGAGAATAGCTTGGTGGATTTGTTGGGGAGATACAAAAAGGCTATTGGATAGACCATGGCAGATATTAAAGGAATCAACCCTTCCATATGTATGCACAAGATTCTACTGAAAGACTGCTATAATAATTAAGTAGAGTAATAGAGGAATCCCCATCATGAAAGAAGTTGTGAAGAAAGAGATTATCAAATAGCTTGATGCTGGGATCATTTACCCAAATATCAGACAACTCTTGCGTGAGTCCAGTACAATATGTTCTAAAGAAAGGTGGAGTGACTGTTGTAGCAAATGAGAAGAATGAACATATTTCTACAAGAACAGTGACTGGATTGAAAGTTTGCATGGGCTATAGGAAGCTGAATAAAGGCATAAGGAAGGACCACTTTCTATTGCCCTTTATAGAGCAAATGCTGGACATATTGGCTAGAAAAGAGTATTACTGTCTTTTGGATGGTTATTCAGGCTACAACCAGATTGCTATAGCACCAGAGGATCAGGAGAAGATAACATTCATTTGTCCTTATGGAACCTTTGCTTTCAGAAGGATGCCATTCGGTTAGTTTAATGCTCTAGCAACCTTCCAGAGATGTATGATGTCTATTTTTTTATACATGGTTGAGCAAACACTAGAGGTATTCATGGATGACTTCTCGATTTTTAAGGAAACAAATGATGATTGCTTGTATAACTTAGAAAATCTGCTTAAGAGATGCGAGGAGACCAACATAGTACTCAATTAGGAAAAGTGCCACTTTATAGTACAAAAAGGTATAGTCTTAGGTCGTAGCGTCTCTAAGAAGAGAATAGAGGTGGACATGGAAAAAATAGAGGTGATAGATAAACTTCCATCACTAACTTTAGTCAAGGGTGTTAGGAGTTTTTGAGGACATGTTGAGTTCTACAAAAGGTTCATTAAGGACTTTTCCAAAATAGCTAAACCTTTATGCATGCTACTAGAACATGACAGACATTTCAACTTTGATAAAGATTGCTTAAAGACTTTTTGTAAATTGAAGAAAGCTCTTACTACAACACCTATTGTTATAGCACCAGATTTGGGTTTACCTTTCGAGTTGATGTGTGATGCCAATAACTATTCTATTGGAGCAGTGCTAGGGCAGAAGAAGAATAAGATTTTTCACTCTATTTACTATGCTAGTAAAACCCTTACTGATGTTCAGACCAATTATACCACTATTTTAAAAGACTTATTAGCAGTTGTATTTGCCTTTGACAAATTTAGAGCCAATTAGGTGGGCACTAAAGTGATAATTTACACAGACCCACTCAGCCCAAAATTACTACACCTGCTGGAATACCATCAACTAGTCCAACTCCGAGAAAAAAGAAAAAGTAGCCTGCTGTCTCACCACAAGGTTCACCCAAGGAACGCCTGCGAAGTGCATCAAAAAAGAAGTGAACCCTTTCACCTCATGCGGCAGCAACATATGCAATAATAGCGGAGTACCCTCGCCAGTCCAATTTAGTTTCTTTCAATTTATGAAACTTTTCTTTTATTTTTACTTGTCTATTTTGCATTTCTTTTGTGGTAATTTAGATATGTGTGGTTTGTTTTGTTTTGTGTGCCTGTGAAGGACATATCACCTCTCAAGTTTGTGGGGGTTGTGTTAGTGCATTTGTATGTTTTGTATTGTGTTTGTATTATGCATTGTATGTTTTGTATTGTGTGTAACTCTGCTATTTAGTACTTTTATGGAGTGAAAAACCTAATGAAGAATAAAGTGAATGTTATTCAATTTATGTGATTGCCAAGTAGGGATAATTCATGGATGAGGGCTGAAATTTTGTCTCAACATTTAGACTTTAGTTGAGTTTTAGAAGAATGCTGTAGAAGAAACCAGGACATGAGAAAAGGGTAACAAAATTTTGAGTTTTGGGGAAATTTTATACTATTGTGCTTGTTATAAAGTCGGCTTCAATGACTTAAGTTACTGAGTAACCAGGGCTCAGTATGTACTCCATATACAGACTTGAGTCCAAAGGTAACAAGAGCTATGAGCATTGCTATAGCAACAAATGATATATATATATATATATATATATATATATATATAAAGTATTTCTTCATCAAGGCCAAGCTTATGGAGCTTTCTATTCATTCTACAAAATTTTGCAGTGTGGCCTTTCTTTCCACATTTAAAACACGTGGCATCTTTGTAGTTATATATATATATATATAAAGAGAGAGAGAGAGAGAGAGAAATAGGTAAGGTCCTCTCTCTAGGATATTTAGTAGCCAAGTCTGTTCATGAATCCCATGTTTAGCCTTGAGTAAAAGATGTCTATAGATAAGACTATTTTATAAGTGTTGCTGCAGTAACTTTAATCTGTGCATTAGTTGAGTAATTGAGTGTCATCACCACAAGTGATATATATTCACATGAAAAATCAATGATACATTGAAGAGGATTTGATTGAAATTTTTTTAAGAGAATATATTACTAGAGCACAATTGATCGTTGTTTGTGACTCCTACTCCCCCATATGTGAATACACTTGTGTTTTACCTCTGAAGTCTAAGTAACACCTGTGCAATGTTGCAGCATCACCAGAACTTGATCAAAGTGGGGCACACACACTTTGGACAGACTGAGGCTTAAGTTTAGAACTAAACTACTATGGCAAATTTGTATGTTAAGAGTGCTACCTGAGGGTTGAAAACTCTTGCAAATTTGATGGTAGAGTTATGTTACTAATGAGTGATTGTGTGAATGGATGTTAATATTGTTGTCATTACTTGAGGACAAGTAATAATTTAAGTTCAAGGGTGTGATAACTCTACGAAATGAGAGTTATTATGGCACTTTTAGAATTAAATCAAGATTACTTAGAGAGTAAATGACACGTCTTTATCACATTTTAGTTGTATTTTGCATTAACATCTATTTTAGTTTAATCTTAATAAATTTGGTTTGATTTGGAATAACTGTGTGTTTGAGTCATATATATAATTGTAGGTGATCAGAAGCTCAAATTTCAAGGGAGGAATACTGTTGCAATAGGCTCGCAAAAGTAATGAAAGGACATGCCTACAAAAGGATTGAAGCAAGACTGGAACACTGCAGATTTTATAGCCATTGCTGTAGCAACTATTACTGTAGCAATTCCTAGAGCATTGACAGAGAATTTCGCACGAAATATTTAGCAGATTGTGATATGGAGTTTTTAAATCTGGAAGATACGCACCCTAGACTTCCAGTCACCATAATTTTCAACTATAAAAAAAGCACACATGCAAAGAAGAGAGAGAGCCATCAACCAAGAACAAAAATCGAAAGAAAACAATAGAAAAATAGATCAAAGAGTGAAATTAATGGCTGTAACAGAGGGGAATTGGCATAAATTAATCAAGAAATTTGGTCCTTTTTATTATTCTCTTGTTTTCTTGTTTATTCTTTAATCATGGGGATTTTTTTGGCTAAAACTCTGTTGTTTATTTTTCTTTCGCAAATCATGAACTAAATTTATTTGTGGTTGAGTGATGAACAATCTTAATGGTTTATAGACTAAATTTATGTGTTGCTGCATGTTTACTATAGTATTTTGTTTTGACAATGCTTGTTTTTATTCATTATTTCGGCTGACCACCCATTTAATAATATTAGTTAAGAAAGAGCCACAAAAGGGCCTATCTTAGTTGAATATATCAAAACAATACTTGATTTTAGATTAAGTTTCTTGAGTTGTGTTTTACTTGATTCCAAAGGGTCATGCTTAATTTAAAATTAGTGATGAACTAGACTTAGGGATTTACCTTGTAGGATAATTAGAATCTAAATGTGTCATGCTATATCTTATGTTAGCATAACAATTGGTCACTGTTAGGTTGTATAAAGATATAAGACATCCAACATGAAACAGCTGAGGATACATAAGAATTTTGCCCAGTGCTATATCAGATGATGTAACAACTAAACCTAAAATTGAATAAAATAGTCAAAACTATTAAGAGAGTTTAATCACTCAACCACTCAATTCCCATTGATTTTATCCTTGTGTGTGTGACGTGAGAATTTACCTTATTACATTTTATTTTTAATTAATTTATTAGCTTATTTATTTGTTCTATTTTCAATTGAGGCAAAACTAGACTATTGAGATTGCTGTAGCAAGTCTGATAATATCAATCCTTGTGGAGACGATATTGAATACTTATAATTATATTACTTGTTGTGTACATTTACACATTGACACCATTATCATTGGAATAACACCAACAAATATCTCAAGTGTTGGTTGTACCATATTTGAAAAAAAATGGACATTATACACATTTGGAAAGTTGTTGGAGCGTTGCACAAACAAAATGGCATCATTCTCAAGGCAAAGGTTCCATAAGGATAAGTGAATGTTGTCTTCTCCTGATCCTCTGGTGCTATAGTAATCTGGTTGTAGCCTGAATATCCATCCAAGAAATAATAGTATTCTTTTCAAGTAAGTATGTCCAACATCTGATTTATGAAAAGCAATGAGAAGTGATCCTTCCTTGTAGCTTTGTTGAAATTCCTATAATCCATGTAAACTCTCCATCAAGTCATTGTTCTTGTGGGAATAAGCTCATTCTTTTCATTTGCTACAACAATCACTCTACCTTTCTTTGGAACACATTGAACTGGACTTACTTATGAGCTGTCTGATATAGGGTAAATAATTCCAATATCAAGCCACTTAATGATCTCTTTTTTCACAACTTCTTTTATGATGGGATTTAATCTTCTCTGTTGCTCTATAGAGTTGTTGTAGTAGTCTTCCAACAGAATCTTATGCATGCATATTGATGGGCTGATTCCTTTGATATATGCCATGATTCATCCAATAGCCTTATTAGATCTCCACAATACATTCAGTAAGCTTTTTTTTTCTTGATTTGCATTTAAAGAAGATGAAATGATTATGGGAGAGTATTATTGTCACAAAGATACGCATATTTTAAATGTGAAGGTAAAGTTTTTAATTCTAGAACAGGAGTTGACTCAATAGATGGAATAGATGGTTTTATTTCCCTATTTGAGAGGTTTAAAGATTCAAAGTGTCTGTCAGTCCCCACGGGTTGCTACTCTCCTAACCATGCCATATTTACCGTTTTAGGATCTTCATCTTCAAGTTCTTCAAATATTACAACATTGATTTCTTCCTTACTATAACAACTGTTTAACATCTCTGTCACAGCAAAGTCTACAACATTAACAAAATTACAATTTTCAACTTCATTGCAACGCTTCATAACATCTAGCACATTGAATGTAACTTGTTGGTCATTTACCTGCATGGTTAATTATCCTTTTTGCACATCAATTAGTCTTACTCGTGGCTAAGAAAGGAATTTCTAAAATGATTAGCACTTCTTTGTCTACCTTAGAGTCCAACACTATGAAATTCACTAGAAAAATAAATTTATCCACCTTTACTAATACATCTTCAATCTTCCTTTTTGGATAAGTGTGAGATCGGTCAGTAAGTTATAAAGTCACTTTTGTTGACTTAACTTTTCCAACTTGAACACTGATAAAGGCATAAGATTGATGCTTGTCCCCAAATCACTAAGTGCCCTACAATTATATTTAGTTCCAATAGAGCATGGAATTGTAAAGCTCTCTAGATCTTTCAACTTCTGAGGGATTTTATTTTGAAGTATATGGCGACATTTGTTGAGTGTTAGAAAATGTATATTTATAAAGGAGAAAATCGTCATTTTACACTACAAGTTTTACTAACACCCTTACTTTTATGTATTTAACCTTCTTTTGATTTAATTTCGTGTGTTTTATTTTAATTAAATATTTTATGTATTTTAGGGGCATCATAGTCATTTCACAATAAACGAGAAATCAGACGGCAAAATAGACATCATTTTTTAACTGAGGACGGTCGAAAACCTTAGGAGGAGCATAAAAGAAAAAATAGCACTGTTCACATGTACGTTACTATTCACGTGTACGGTACTATCAACGTTACTGTTCACGACACTGTTCACATAGACGAATCGATGATGTGGCATTGACCGATGATGTGGCATTGACTGATGAGGTGTCATGATCCTGTTGGACTAAAATTCTTATGTACTATTGATGGTGATGTGACAGCATATCAGTGGATGAAAAATCTCGCGTACGGTACATGCATCACACAGGATTATTTTCAACCAAACCGCGTCACTGTTCAACCCCGGTCAAACCATATTACTGTTCATCCACGTGGTCAAACCGCGTACTGTTGACTGATGACGTGGCGCAATCCTGAGCGTCCAAACTGTTTTTAATCCGCTGGCCATGATTTACTCCATGTATCTATAAAAATGGGGTCTCTCCCCTCTAATTTGATAGCTCTGAATCCATTTTTGGACTCTATTTTCTGTAATTCCTTCTCCATCTTGTATTTTTTATGTATTTTAATAAATTTTCTTTTTGCCCCTAGTTCAATTATGAGTAGCTAATTTTCTTTCAAGCTTGGGTTGAAGGTGAAGTCTCAACATGTGTCATGGGCTTTATTTGGTAAATTTATTTTCTCTTCCCCTCCTAATTTTTGTGGATGTTTTGACTTCTCGTCGACAAATAATACTAATCTTGTCTAGTACCGCCTTGGTTTCACCGGCCCCCTAGTACAAGGTTATTATTATTTGGCACGATAAGCCCTTAGCACCATATTGATTAGAGTGTGGTTCATGAGGTGTGGATTCCCCCCTCATGATTTAATTGGCATTAATAAGGAATATTTAGCCCATGATGCATGTTGATACGGATCCAGATACCCAAGTACCTCATTTCAATAGAATTCTCTTCAATTTATTCTTGCCATTTCAATTCCAATTTTAGAATTTATTCTCGCCATTTTAATTTAAGTTTTAGCATATTTCAAATCATTTCCACCACAAATCCAATCACTCATTTACAAAATTCATTCTACACACAATTAAAATTCACCTCCTCGTGAGATCGACACTCGTCACTATTGATCTATACTACAATAGATTCGTGCACTTGCGAGTTCAATAAAATTTGCACAACAAGTTTTTGGCGCCGTTGCCGGGGAGGTAAGTAATTTTAATTCAGAGAATTAATTTTTGTGAATATTTTCTTTAAATTGTTTTCTTGTAATTTTTTTTATAAAAAAAAGAAAAAAAGTGAATCTACATTTAAAGGTTAGTATTTCTTTTCTTTTTCTTTTTTATTAAAATTCTGTAATTTAATTTTCAATTTATTTTTCTTTGTAAATTTTTTATTTATTTTTGTTTATCTTATTAATTTATTTCACATATTTGTTTTTGTGTATTTTTATAGAAATGTTTTAACAGCGTGAGAAGGTTAGTAACGTAATTTCTCACTCTTCTTTATTTTTATTTGTTTTGTTCTCATATTTATTTTTATTTTATTTGCTTTGCATGCATGGTCGTAGGTCATTATTACCTAATCTTGAACATAGACTTTGAACTAGAAAAAACACTTTGCACACACAAACAAGTTAAAAATAAAATGGATTTGCAACCACAGGAGAGGCCATTTAAGGACTACTTCAGTCCTTTAGCTAATTTGAGCACATCATGCATAAGATACCCAAATGTAGCTGTTAGGAGCTTTGAACTAAAACCTAGTGTGCTAAATTGTCTCCCCACATTCTATGGTTTAGAAAATGAGGACCCATATAATCATCTGAATGATTTTCATGCTATTTGTCAAACTTTTAAATACGAGAATTTTTCAGACGATGATGTTAAACTCATATTATTCCTATTTTCTTTAAAAGATAGAGCTCGTTCATGCCTTAATACATTGCCTGCTAATAGCATTGCATCATGGGAACAAATGGTAACAAAATTTTTGAATAAATATTTCCCAGTGCATAAAACCAATGCTATTCGCAGGGAAATCTTGGAGTTTACCCAGAGAGAGGACGAGCAGTTTTTCGAAACATGGGTGCGATTCAATGGGCTACTCTTGAAGTGTCCGCATCATGGGTACGAGAAATGACACCAATGCCAATACTTTTTAGAGGGATTATTGCCGAATGTGCAAGAATGGCTAATGGCAACAAGTGGAGGAGAGCTAATGTCAAAAAGTGCTTTAGAGATTTGGGAATTCTTCCAACGACAAGCAGATAATTCCCAACAACGGAGTCGGTCACTCAGGAATACAAGAAGAATTAAGGGAGTAAATGAAGTTCACATTGGCGAGTCAAGTTCGGGAATCAAAGAAGTCAAGGAGATGGTTGAAGGTCTTGCTCGACAAATAGCATCGTTGTCGATTGCTAAATCAACAGAACCACATGACCATGACTCATACTCAGATCAAGCCAATGCCATAGGTGTAATGAGAAAACCATCTAATTACAACCCATACTCTAACACATATAACCCTGGATGGAGAGACCACCATAATTTTTCATGGTCTCAAGGATTCCAACAGAATGGACCAGCAGCTCCAGCTCCACCAATTCCACAAAATCCTCAAGTCAGCCCCCATTTAGACCATACAATCAGAACCAGAACTACTCTCAATCCAGACCATGGGAGGGTGCATTCCAGAATTTCAAGAATGTTACTCACTCCACGATTGAGCAACAGAATTGCACCATTGATGGACTACGAAATGAGTTGAGAGCAGGCTTTAATTCACAAGCCCAATCAGTTTCAAGCCTTGAGAAGATGGTAGGACAACTTGCTTCTTCAGTTCAGACCTTGGCAATAACTGTTGAGAAAGGTAAATTTCCAAGTCAACCAGTACCTAATCCTAACATCTAGCACATGAAGCAAGTACCAGTTCACCACAACAGCATGGAGAGGTCAAAGCAGTCATGACCTTACGAAAAGGAAAAGAAGTCGACAACAAAGTGGAGATGCTGGTGACAAAAGAAAATCAAATTGTACCTGTAAGTGCTGAGGACTTATCACCAGAGGAGAGAGAAGAAACCAAACCACGAGAACACGTTCCGAAAGCTCCATTTCCTTAGAGGTTAGCGAAAGAAAAGAAGGGAAAATTCACAGGTGAGATTCTTGAAATCTTCAAACAGGTAAGTGTTAACATCCATTTGCTTGATGCAATTAAACAAGTTCCATCTTATGCCAAGTTTCTTAAAGACCTTTGCACTAAAAAGAGAAACATTCATGTTTAAAAGAAGGCATTTTTAACAGAAAACGTTAGTTCTATACTCCAACACAAAATTTATCTAAAATGCAAAGACCCAGGTTCCCCCACTATCTCATGTAGTATAGGGAACCATACAATTGAGAATGCTTTGTTGGATTTAGGAGCTAGTGTAAATTTGTTGCCTTACTTTGTTTTCGTGAAATTTGGATTGGGAGAATTACACCTAACTCCAGTGGTGTTACAACTTGCAGATCGGTCCACGAAAATACCTTGTGGTATTGTGGAAGACGTGCTTATCCAGGTAGATAAGTTCTATTTTCCTGTTGATTTCATTGTAATTGACACTCAACCAATACAGGATTCACGAAAGCACATCCCCATTATTCTAGGCCGAACTTTCTTGGCAACTGCGAATGCTCACATTCAATGCAGGACTGGAAATATGTAGTTGTCTTTCGGCAACATGACTATGGAGCTGAACATCTTCAACATTGCCAAACAACCTCACAATACAGATGATGAAATTGTTGATGTGGATTTAATTGAAGCATTAGTTGATGACACTTTTGTTTCAAACCTTAGTGATGATCCTTTACAAACATGTTTAACTCACTTTGGTTTTGATTTTGATATTGACAGATCAGTCGATGAGGTCAACGCCCTACTTGACTCAGCACCATCCATGGACACTAATAAATGGAAGTCAAGAGTTGAACAACTAGCACCATCAGAGAAGAAACTCATCCCATCATCAGAATCACCACCGAAACTCGAGCTCAAACCATTACCCAACACATTGGAATATGCATTTTTGGGAGAAGAAAGTACTCTGCCGGTAATCATTTCATCATCCCTAAACGACGAACAAAAAGGTAAGTTGTTGGATGTTTTGAAAGAGCACAAAGGGGCATTAGGATGTACTATAGTAGACATAAAAGGTATAAACCCAGTAGACTGCATGCATTACATTCACCTTGATGAAAATGCTAAACCTACTAGGGAAATGCAACGTCGGTTAAATCCTAACATGAAAGAAGTTGTTAGAACTGAAGTCCTTAAGCTATTAGATGCAGGTATCATTTATCCCATTTTTGATAGTTCATGGGTCAGCCCTGTATAAGTTGTCCCTAAAAAGTCAGGAGTCACAGTAGTTACCAATGCTGATAATGAATTGATACCAACTAGAATAACTACATGATGGCGTGTATGCATTGATTATAGAAAGTTGAATTCTGTCACACGTAAAGACTATTTTCCTTTACCATTTATCGATCAAATGCTTGATAGATTAGCAGGCCATGAATTTTATTGCTTTTTAGATGGCTACTCAGGATACAATCAGATCCCCATAGCACCAAAAGATCAAGAGAAAACAACTTTCACTTGCCCTTTTGTCACATTTGCATATAGAAGAATGCCATTTGGATTATGTAATGCACCTGCTACATTTCAACGATGCATGTTAAGCATTTTTTCTGATATGGTTGAACGATTCCTTGAAGTCTTTATGGATGACTTTTTTGTCTTTGGTGATTCGTTTGATCAATGTTTACATCATCTAACACTAGTTCTACAGCGATGTATCGAGAAGAACTTGGTCTTAAATTGGGAGAAATGTCATTTTATGGTAAAACAAGGTATTGTTCTCGGTCACATCATTTCGAGCAAAGGTATTGAGGTTGACAAAGTCAAGGTGGATCTCATTTCTAATCTTCCTCCACCCAAAACAGTAAGAGAAGTAAGATCTTTCCTTGGGCATACTGGTTTCTATAGACGTTTCATTAAAGATTTTAGCAAAGTTTCTAGACCCTTATACAATTTACTTGCTAAGGATGTACCTTTTATCTTTGATAATTTATGTCTTGTGCCATTTGAAAAACTAAAGCAGTTGTTGACATCATCACCCATCATTCAGCCCCCAAATTTGGAGCTTACCATTTGAGCTCATGTGTGATGCATCTGATTATGCAGTAGGAGCAGTATTAGGACAAATAGTTGATCGAATTCCCCACGTTATTTACTATGCTAGTATGACATTGAATGATGCACAGTTGAACTATTCAACTACTGAAAAAGAAATGCTAGCAGTTGTGTTTGCATTAGAGAAATTTCGATCTTATCTCATTGGTTGTAAAATAATTATATTCACAGATCATGCTGCTCTTAAATATCTTCTCACGAAGAAAGATGCAAAAGCTAGACTAATTCGTTGGGTGTTACTTTTGTAGGAATTTGACTTGGAATTCAAAGATAAGAAAGGGACAGAAAATGTTGTGGCGGATCACCTCTCTCGTCTCCATTTTGACACAATTATAGAGCCATTAATATTGAATGAGTCATTTCCAGATGAACAATTAATGAGTGTGGAAGTATTACCTTGGTATGCTGATATAGTTAATTATCTTGTTACAGGTAAACTTCCAGAGCATTGGACCAAGGAAGACAAGGCTAAATTCTTTGCAGAGATAAAGAATTTCTTTTGGGATGACCCGTATTTGTTCAAGTATTGTGCTGATCAAATTGTTAGGCGATGTGTCCCAGAAAGTGAAATTTAAAAATATCCTTTTATTCTGCCATGAACAAGCTTGTGGAGGCCATTTCAGCGCTAAGAAAACAACGATTAAAGTTTTATAATGTGGTTTCTATTGGCCAACTATATTTTGAGATGCTTACACTTTCTGTTCTTCATGTGATAGGTGTCAACGAATGGAGAGCATTACGTGAAGGAACATGATGCCACTAAATCCAATTTTAGTGGTTGAGATTTTTGACGTGTGGGGTATCGACTTCATGGGACCCTTTCCCCATTCTTTTGGCCATCAATACATATTGGTTGCTGTTGACTACGTATCAAAATGGGTAGAAGCAATTCCATGTAGAACCAATGATCACAAGATGGTGATAGAATTTTTAAAAAGCAACATTGTCTCATACTTTGGATTCCCTCGAGCAATAATTAGTGATGGTGGTGCCCACTTTTGTAACAAAGCATTCAAAGCTCTTTTGACAAAGTATTCAATCACACACAAAGTGGCGACCCCATATCATCCGCAAACCAGTGGCCAAGTTGAGATCTCCAATCGAGAAATAAAGCACATATTAGAAAAGACGGTGAGGCCAGACAGAAAAGATTGGTCATAAAGACTTGATGATGCATTATGGGCATATAGAACGGCTTTCAAGACCCCAATTAGGATGTCACCCTACAGGCTAGTGTATGGAAAAGCTTGCCACCTACCTGTGGAACTCGAGCATCGTGCATATTGGGCCATCAAGAAATTCAATTTTGACATGCAGCAAGCCAGTTCAGAAAGAAGATTACAACTGACAGAACTTGAAGAAATTCACAATGATGCATACGAAAATGCCAAGATTTACAAGCAACGAATGAAAGTCTTCCATGACAAGCAAATTATGAGAAAATCTTTCACTCTAGGTCAGAAAGTGCTTTTGTTCAATTCTCGCTTGCACCTATTCCCAGGTAAGTTACGCTCTCGATGGTCTGGTCCCTTTATTGTTCATACTGTTTTTCGACATGGGGCCAAATTTAAAGTTAATGGTCAAAGATTAAAGCCATATCTAGAGTACCAACCACATGGAGAAGACACCAAAATAAATTTGAGTGACCCACCATATTTGAATTGATTTTTTTTCTTTTCGGTGGTTTGATTTTTCTTTCTTTCTTTTTATTATTCTTTTGCTAATTGAAATTATTTCTGCATAAGTGTGTTTGTTTTACCATTAAGTTTTTTTTTCTTATCATTATTAATCATGAGTACCATACTTAGACCGTTCCTCTTGAACATTCTTAAACCACTTCAACGTGTTAAAACTTATCTCATAAGGCAGATTCAATTTTGTAAAACACAACCCATTTGGGCTCTACAATCACCAGAGTTAGTAGCCTATGTTGAGAATCTAGAAAGCCAACTCAGAGATATTGAGAGAAGTGTTTACGACATCCAGTTGGAGCTTGAGGTAAATTCAATAAGAGGATGATTTTAATTTTCTTTGTGTGTTTTAATTTATTTTTCTGTTTGTGTGCTTTAGTTTGTTACCCTGGTGAAGTGGCGGATAACGATACTCCGTGACAATCAAGTCGGTTACTTTAGTTTCCCATAATAACTGATATTATGAGGCAAAAATATGGACAGAAACGATATTCTAGCGAAGCTTCACAAGCGATTCCATTCACTTCCTCAGAATGCCCTCCTTACGATCTATAAAGCTCAGTCTGAACGCATGCGATTACTCATGAGGAATAACATACCTGCTGACATCCATTGGTTAATCGAGGCTAGAGTACGATCGGCATGTGAGTTACCTCCAAAATTTATTGCATACATGCTTGGTTGTGTTAAAGGAAATTATGCAAGAAAACGACGAGCTCAAAGAATTTCTGTTGCTTGTCATAAGTGTGCCAGAATGAGTTGCAATAAAAACCCATATTCTTTAGGAATGGTGTCTGATAACAGGGAAGATAAGATTCAATTCATTAGGGATGAATTGAATAAGGAGTCATTGGATGATATCCTTTTGTCTCTTGAAACGCATCCCAGTGGATATGTGCAAGGAGCGATTCTCCAGTTATGGCCATTATTCCAGAAAGAGCATGCACGATATAGTCTTGGGAATCTGACTATAAACGACCCTGTTTGCCAGTTTATAAGAAAACTGGATATGAAGCCTATCCTCGACCCATAGAGGGCGTTCAAGCCGTTTCTGAACGTAAAACCAGAGGAAGATGTGAGCCACAGTCGCAACTACCTGTAAATATCCTTTTACTTTACTGTTATTTTACTTCACTATTGTTCTATTGTGTGCATTATTGTCTTTAATAATTTTATTACTGTTTGCTTTTTCCTTATTACTGTTTACTTTTTTCTTTTTACTGTTTCTTTTTTGACTCATGAGCCATGTGCTTTACGCGTTATTTGACACTGACATGTTACCTCATACACAACTGTGACCCACTGTCACCAAGACTATTAAATGTGATTTTTTTTGTCAAGAACTCAAATTATTTTTTGAGAAGTATCCCAATGGCAACTACTCCAAATAGACAATTCAAGAACATTTGTGTGCTTTTTGGATTTAACTATGGCAAACATAAAGAGTTCGTTGAGGCAGCCATCGATCTTGGTCGAAGTAGAGCAGAGAGAAAATTACACTTGTTGTATGGAGGAGGTAACCGAGGGTTATAAAAAATGGTCTCAGAAGCAGCTTTTGTCAGAGGAAGTCAAGTGTTAGGCATCATCCCAACAGTCCTAAAACCATTGGGCAGTTCGTCTAACTCATCAACTGGAGAAGAGTTAGTCGTCTCAGGTATGCAAGAAAGAATAACTGAAATGCTTAATCATGCTGATGCTTTTATTTTCCTTCCAGGAGATCTTGTAACACTGGAGGCACTTATCACACTAGCATCTTGGGCCCATCTGCACATCCACCAGATACCCATTGGTTTGTTAAATGTCAATAACTTTTATAATGGCTTTATCGCATTTCTTAACCATGCAATAAAAAACTATTTCATTCCCTCTAATGCAAAAAAACTCTTTATTTGTGCTCACATTGCTAATGAGCTACTTGATCTGTTACAAGCTTATAGACCGGAGCTAGACCCCTGGACCTTTGTGTTGGAGCATCCAAATAATGATGGTAATAGTAGCCGCAGTAAAAAATACAAATTAGATTTAACTCACCGCTTGTAAATATTTTCTTCTGTGTTGCACCAACCAGGTGATGTCTTCTAAACTCTACTTCTTTCCTTTAAAACATTGAGGACAATGTTTCGTTCTGGTTGGGGGGAGGGCATAGTCGATAATTGTGGAATCTTGGTTAAGTTTTTACTGAATTTTTGTTGTAGAAACTAACTGTTGCTAACGTTTTGTGTTGAAGATGGCTGAATATAGAGTGTAGTGACTCTAGAAACGCATCTTCATCATTTGAAAAAAAAATAATAATAATAAAAAGTAAAAAATAAATAAATAAAAATTTCAGATATTTTCTTTTTCTTTATTAAGTTTTTATGTTCATTTTTCTTCTTCTTTCTCCTCTATAAATATACATTTTCAAACTTTTGAGCCTTTAAAAAAAAAACCATTTTCTTTTTCTATCATTTTAAGTGTAACTTTTCTAATTAGTTTTTCTGCATCATATTCACATTTCTGGATGCATATTTTCCTTTCATGCTTAGAATATGTTGGGGGGTAGAATGTTGTTTAAAAAAAAAATTGTGTGATTTGTTTTAACATTGGATGACGTGATTAATTTCAAATTTTAGTATTTGTATTATCTTTGGTCTTAAGTGATGTTACGCTATATTTGCTACTTTACATATTGATGTCGGAGACAAATATGAGTTGCTTGAAGGAATAAACATGTCATAAATAAGTGCCAAGTGAGTTGTTGAGCCTATCATTTTCTTGGAGAGTAACCCTTTTGCCCATTCTCTATAGAGCTTAGCAGTTTATTATTTTATACACGATCTCTAGATTTCTTTTGAGTTAACCCTAAAAAAAAATTGTAAAATAAAAAAAAGAAGAAAAAGAAAAAAAAAGTGTGTTGTTACATTGGGAGGTCCATCTAACTAGTAGATATGGATGATTATTTAGAGCCCTAAAACAAGATAGAAATGCCATCTTTGATCTGTTTGAGCCCTTCTAGCCATCCCTTTTATTAAATATCCATAGTTAACCCTTTTGAGCCTTTAAAAAAAAAAACCTTTTCTTTATCAACTTATCATCTTGACCCACTCCGATTTGGAGTATTACCCGATGTCTTATAAGTTCCGTCACCTATTTATGTTTGAGAAAATGTAAATAATTATTTTGTTCAGTCAAGTTATGCCAAATAAAAGCAAAAACAAAACAAAAAAAAACAAAAGTTGTTTCAAAAGAATAAAAATAACAACAATAAGTGAAATCCACTTTGCAACTTAAAAAAAAAAATTCTCTGCATTTTTCTCAAACATACACTTTGTTTTCCTTATTTCCCTTCTGTGTTAGCCATGTCCCTAGCCTACGTTACGTTCTAATAAAAGTCCTTCTTGGTTTTAGGGAACTATAGTCTGAAGTAAAAGCTAGTTATATGGGCTAAAAAGATGTAGTGATGCATAAAAAAAAATAAATAAATTGGGTTGACTAACATTTTTATTTAACTTGAGATCGTATTATTTCTAAACTGAGGGCATATTTCTTTAATCTTGGTGAGAGCATGTGATATCATTTCTTTATTATTTGCTCTCTCAATTACCATTCATTGGAGTGACTATTTTTATTGGGTTTAATTTCTTTGTGAGAGTGTCACTACTTCCAGTGAGATTTTGGGGTTTGACATGTCATTCTTGAAAGTAGCTATAACAAAGTCTACTGGGCTGATTCATGTGGATGGTTGATGTGGGCGTAATGTTGCTTTAGACTGGAGATAATGCTTATTTTTTATTTGATTACTATCATTAGTCTAATTGAATAAACATGAGTGTTAAAAAAAAAATATTTTGGATTTAAATTTTGTTTTTGCTTTATTTGCTAGGGACTAGCAATAAGCTAGTTGGGGGGTGTGTTGAGTGTTAGAAAATGTATATTTATAAAGGAGAAAATCGTTATTTTACACTACAAGTTTTACTAACACCCTTACTTTTATGTATTTAACCTTCTTTTAATTTAATTCCGTGTGTTTTATTTTAATTAAGTATTTTACGTATTTTAGGGGCATCATAGTCATTTCACAATAAACGAGAGATTAGACGGCAAAACAGACATCATTTTTGAACTCAGGACGGTCGAAAACCTTAAAAGGACCATAAAAGAAAAAATGGCACTGTTCACATGTAAGATACTATTCACGTGTACGATACTGTCAGTGTTACTGTTCACGACACTGTTCACATAGACGGATCGATGACATGTCATTGACCGATGATGTGGCATTGACTGATGAGGTGTCAAAATTCTTATGTACTGTTGATGGTGACGTGGCAGCATATCAGTGGATGAAAAATCTCGTGTACGGTATATGCATCACACAGGATTATTTTCAACCAAACCTCGTCACTGTTCAACCCCGGTCAAACCGTGTTACTGTTCATCCGCGTGGTCAAACCGCGTACTGTTGACTGATGATGTGGCGCAATCTTGAGCGTCCAAACTGTTTTTAATCCGATGGCCATGATGCATGTATCTATAAAAAAGGGGGCTTTCCCCCCTAATTTGATAGCTTTGAATCTATTTTTGGACTCTATTTTCTGTAATTTCTTCTCCATCTTGTATTTTTCTACGTATTTTAATAAATTCTCTTTTTGCCCCTAGTTCAATTATGAGTAGCTAATTTTCTTTCAAGCTTGGGTTGAAGGTGAAGTCTCAACATGTGTCATGGGCTTTATTTGGTAAATTTATTTTCTCTTCCCCTCTAATTTTTGTGGATGTTTTGACTTCTCGTCGACAAATAATACTAATCTTGTCTAGTACCACCTTGGTTTCATCGGCCCCCTAGTACAAGGTTATTATTATTTGGCACGATAAGCCCTTAGCACCATACTAATTAGAGTGTGGTTCATAAGGTGTGGATTCCCCCCTCATGATTTAATTGGCATTAATAAGGAATATTTAGCCCATGATGCATGTTGATACGGATCCAGATACCCAAGTACGTCATTTCAATAGAATTCTTTTCAATTTATTCTCGCCATTTCAATTCTAATTTTAGAATTTATTCTCGCCATTTTAATTTAAGTTTTACATATTTCAAATCATTTCCATCACAAATCCAATCACCCATTTACAAAATTAATTCTACACACAATTAAAATTCACCTCCTCGTGGGATCGACACTCGTCACCATTGATCTATACTACAATAGATTCGTGCACTTGCGAGTTCAATAAAATTTGCACAACAACATTCTTGTGTTAGAGTAATTGTTTCAAACTCTCCAAGGCTTTTTTTATAGCCAAAATACCTTTCAAGAACTTCACATAATTTGGTATTTGCTCGAGAGCTTCTACAAAATGAATATTGATATGTAGGTGCTTCAAAACTTTCAGGAACTTGTTGAATTGCTTGTCTTATTTTTACTTCTAGAATGTTTTGGGGAAAGATGGTAAGTAGGGATGGCAAATTTTTCCGGACCCGGATAAACCCAGATGATCCGGTCCGGGTTCAACCCGGTCCGGATGTATAAAAATGCAAAATTCGGAACCCATTTTACAAACCCGCACATGTTCGGGTCCGGTTCCAGTTTTAGGTGAACCCGTATGTCCGGAATCCGGACCCGAAAATTTATTAATTTTAATATTAAATTTTAAAAAATATTTTTAATATAAATAGGAAAAAAAAGAACCCAAAGGTGCCCTAGGGCTTAATTCATTTACACTTTCACAGCCGCAGCAACACATTTCCTCTTCCTCTTCAGCTTGTCTTAATCAAATCAAATGAAAACATTGTCGTCGTCACACTCACTTGCCCACCTTTGCGGCTGTTCATCATCATCATCAACTCGTCTTGGCATCTTGCCCACCTTCGCGTCGCGGCTGTTCCTACAGGGTTCAAACCAAGTTGATCTGTATTTGGTTTGTTTAGGCCATGTATTTGTATTAATTTGCTAAAATCCTAGATTTGTATTTTTATTTGATTTGTTAGTTGATTTGTCATTTGATTTGTATGGACTTGTTTATTTTTCGGCTTCTGCTGCGGTAGCACTTGGTGCAGTAGACGCGGCTGTGACTGTGGCTTGGCGTGGTGCTGAGTACCGTCTGATGGTAGGTGGGGGAACTTGCAGTGTGGGGTTTGATGACCAAAGAGGTTTCCAAAAATTATCTCAATGCATACAAAGTACATACAACTATAGTGTCGTGCATGGGGGGCGGGCATAAACCGAATACGAACCAAACTGAATTATATGATTGGGTTCGATTCGTGAAATTTAATATTTTTTCTTTTATATTACTTAAATTTTTAGTTTTTTTTAATTAGATTCATTAATCCGGTTTGGAAACCCGAATTTTTCCGGGTTGAACCCGGACTGGACCCTGAGTGGAAAAATGCGGGTTATGTCTGGGTCCGGTACAGAAAAATATTCATCCGGGTCTGGATGCAGAAAGACTGCACCCGGACTCGGACCCGAATTTTAACATCCCCAATGGTAAGTTTCTAAACTGCTGTGTTGTAGCAAGTTTTGCAAGCTGTTTTTTTTTTTTTTTGCTCTATTCTGGTCTGTTGCTGTTAGTGTTACAACTTCTTCCTCAATAGGCACTGAATCATTATTTTCTGCTGATGCTGTAGCTTGGCTACTTTCACCAGTGCACTGGAAAATAGTTTATTGTGGCTCTTTTTAAATCTGAGCTTCTTCTTGGATTGGAGTGGGTTCTACTATTCTCTTTTGTACACCAACATGGATATGAACATCCTTTCCACGCCTTAAGTTAATCTTCTTGAAATGTTCTTTTCCTTCTCTCCTTGGATCCTCTGTATTGCTAGGTAAACTACCTGAGGTTTGTTCTTCAATGCTATAGCAAGCTGTCGAATATGATTTTCTAAGTTCCTTAAGGATACAGCTTGACTTTGGATAACCACTTCATTCTTCATAATTTATTCTTTAAGCAGAGCTTCAAGAGAACTGAGTTGATCATTGCTGGTGTTTCATTACCCTTGATTTTGATGGTGAAATTCAGATGGTTAAGCAGGTCTATTTTGTCTACTGATTGCTACAGCGTGCTGATTCTGAATGCTCCATGAGAAGTTTGGGTGCTGTCTCCATCCAGGGTTATAAGTGTTTGAATATGAATTTTCTAGTTCTGTCTATTGAAGTTGCCCACATAATTGACCGAGGCTGGATTTCTAGGACAATTGTCAAATAAATGCCTCTCTCCATAATAAACACAGAATACTTCAGCAACTTGGTTGACAATAAGGATGCCAATGGATCGGATTTGACCCAAGATCCATGTGATCCAAATCCAATTGGATCGGATTTGGGTCGGATTAAAATGGATTTGGATATCGATGCGTGGATCTAAGGCGGATCTGGAGCAAATTCGGATTTATCTTAATATCTAGATCCAAATCCATATCCACTCACCATTTAATGTAATTTTATTTTAAAAAATTCTTAACAATTATGTGATTATAAATAATGATAAAATTTATTTATTAGCATGTATTTAAGAATCTTAAAACTTAAAAGTACTTAATTGATAATAAGACAAAAATTTATCAAGTGTAAAATAAAATTAGGATAGGCTGCCCTAATGTTTTTAAGTTTTTCACTCTACAATTTAGTCTCTTTTTTCCTCTTTAGTCTACTCTTGCTTCTCCACTTCATTTGAATGCTTGGATAAGTTCTTTAATTGTTAGGAAAATCCATAGACTTAAGTTTATTTTTCTATCATTTTCTCATAATCTTATTTATTTTGTATAATCACTAATCAATGGTGGCTATCAACTATAAAATAATTATGTTAATCATATATTTAGCTAAATATGATCATAATAAAAATAATAAAGCACTGAATATAATAAATTATTTTTAACTTATATGTTATTATTTAATGATATAAGAATGATGGTGGTTTGCTGGTAAATGAGACATTAGAATATTATAATGATCTTAATCCTGCAATTACTTTTGATCGATATTTTATTTTCTTATTTGTTTATTTTGGTATAAAAGGAGAAGCTACAATACTTATTAGATTTTTTATACAAATTATATAATTTAATTGTTACCAATGCATTTTAGTCTTAAATTTTCTTTCTAAAAAAATATTGATCTCTTATTATTGAGATTTAGAATTCATGATGGATCTAGAGCAGATTTGGATTTTAATTTTTCTTTTTGGATTTAGAGCATATATAGATCTTTATTTTTTGTTTCGGATCTAGATATGGAGCGAAAAATATAGATCCATAACGGATCTGGAGCAAATGCAGATCTTAATTTTTATTACGGATTTGGATCTGGAGCATTATAGATGCAATCCATATCTGCTCTATTGCCATCCCTAGTTGACAATTACTGGAGCAGTAGTCATAACCTTCACCATATTTGTTAATAAGGTTACTTGGGCTAACAGTGTTGTCAATGCATCTATATTATGGACTCATGTTATTCCTCTTGCTGCAACTTGCCTAGTTAATGGCCACTGATAGTTATTGTTGGTTATCCTCTTCAAAATTGTACAGGCCTCATTGTAAGACTTAGATAGCAAGACCCCATTTGTTGAAGCATCCACTATTAATCTAGTGCTTGGGTTGAGTCCATTATAGAATGTTTCTAACTGTATGCAGCAAGGAATACCATGATGAGGATATCTCCTTAATAACTCCTTAAATCTTTATCATGCATCGTATAAACTCTCATCTTCAAGTTGATGGAAAGATGTGATCTCATTTCTCAATTTCACATTCTTGGTCGGTGGAAAGTATTTCACCAAAAAATTGTTAGCCAAATCATTCCATGTTGTAATGGAATGATTGGTAGAGAATTCAACTATTCATTTGCTCGATCCCTTAAAGAAAACTGAAAAAGTCTGCGTCTCAATGCTTCTTGTAATGCTCCAGCAATCTTGAAAGAATCACATACTTCTAAAAACAATTTGAGGTGTAGATGAGGATCTTCGGATGGCAGTCTATTGAATTACCCCACTATTTGAAGCATCTAAACATCATGGGTTTAAGCTTAAAATTATTAGCTTGTACTTTGGTTTTACAGGGTTTATGGCTTGAGGAGTTAATACTACATAATCTCTAATGGCTTTGTCTCTATCATTTGCCATATGAATAATGTTGCTCCTTAGTGGCCCATAAATAATTTGCCCATTTTGACCTCCTTGACCTCGTGCATTTACTAGTCGTATTTCTCCTCACGGGTCAAATTCCCCATATTTTGAAAATCATCCATTACTACAGCAGTTTTTAAATTTCTTTGCTATTTTCTCAATCTCCTTTCAGTTCTTTCAATTTCTGAATCAAATTAAAATTCAATAGGTTTATATTTGCACATGCAAGGTTTGTCTATCAAAAAAATAAACAAATTAAAAAAATTTAGCACCCTTTAAGATTAATTTCACAAATCATAATGAACAATTAATCCCCGGCAACGGCACCAAAAACCCGGTATGTGCAATCTCTAATGCTGTGGGTGTCAATGTATAAGTGTATACAACAAGTAATATACTAATGAGTATTGAAATCGTCTCCAAATGGATTGGTGTTATCGGACTTGCAGTACAGTTTTGTTCTAAAATTAAAATAAGACAATTCATGGAACTAATAAACTAATTAAAGTGCAATAAATAAAAGACAATAAAGAAAATTTGCACGTCAGACACGAGGATAAAACTAATGGAAATGAAGTGGTTGAGTGAATAAAATCATTTGATGGCATTGACTATTATCTCAATTACAGTACCGTTGCTACAACATCTACTATAACACTGGACAGGAATCTCGCATGCATCCTCAGATGTCGCTTGTTGAATATCTTATATCTATTGCAATCTAAGAGTGACCAATTGTTACGCCAACATTAAATATAGCATTAAACGATCTAGGTTCTATTTACCCTACAAGGTGAATCCATATATTTAGTTCATTACTAATTTTAGATCAAGTATAGCCCTATTCAAATCGAGATTAACTCAACTTGGGAAATTTAATTTAAAACCAAGTATTGTCTTAATGAGATCCACTAAGTCAGACCTTTTTGAGGTTCTTTCTTAGCTAATAACCTTAAATGGGTGATCAGCCGAAATAGAGTATCAAAATAAATTAATTAAGACAAAATGCTATAGCAAACACAGAGCAACGGGCGTATATCAGTCAAACATCCATTAAGATCGTTTATCACTCAACTATAATCAAATTTGGTTCATGATTTGTGAAAGAAAAATAACTAAAAGAGTTTCAACCATCAAATACATCTCCATAATCAAAGAGAAAACAAGCAAATAAGAAGAAAAACTGATTTTATAGTTGATCTCTGCGATGTTTCCTCTGTGATAGTCTTCAATCTCTCTCTTGAATTCTGTTTTCTTATTGTTTCTTTTTAGTTTTCCTCCTTAGGTGATGACTTCCTTTTTCTTTGGGTGTGTACTTCTTTTATAGTTGAAAATTAGGACAACCGGAAGTCTATGGGGTGTATCTTCTATTTTTAGAAATTCTAGATCGTAATTTTCTAAGTATCTCGCATGAAATCTTCTCTTTCAATGCTCCAGGATTGCTACAATAACAGTTTCAACATTTGCACTTCAAATTTGAGCTTTCAGTCACCTACAATTATGCATATGATTTAAGCACACAAATTATTCTAAATCAAATAAAATCTATTAAAAATAAACTAAAATAGGTGTTCATGCAAAATATAATTAAAATGAACTAAAAACATGTCATTTACTCTCTAAGTATCACAAATTTAAGTTTAAAAGTGCCATGATAACTCTCATTTCATAGAGTTTTCACACAATAATGAATACTCAACCATGAAATAATAAATTAAAAATAACACATATTTATGGGATTAAACTTTCATAGTTAGGCGACATCGTAACCCTAATAAAATAAATTAGTTCATGGAAATATAAAGAGAATCCATAAATATTGTAGGGAACATTTAAGCACAACAATAGAGAAAAGAGAAAGAAAAACTTAAGAATTAATTCCGGCCTTTCACTGAATCTCTTATGGCTGCTTTGGCTTCTCTTTTTCCTTCCTGTGTTGTGTTTCTCTTGGCTTCCACTCGTCCCTCTCTTTTAGCTTTTTCAATTGATGGCCTTTTATAAAGAAAGCATGTTGGCCGTCTCCATTAAGTTCTAAGCCAATAAGAATTATTGAAGCCAAAGCCCATGCCATAACGTGCTTGCCATTTAAAGCCATGCAAAATATTTGCTTCCTTTAATAAAAATATACGTGAACTTGTATTTAAATTGTTAAAGTACTCTCCACGTGCATGCCATATTTGTCAACTAAATCTTTGAAGCTTGCCTCCACATGATTGCATGCATGATGATTAATTAAATTAAATCTTTCTTGATTTGTTCCAATTAATTCTCTATATTGCTTTTCTTTTTTTATTCTTTCAAATAGATTTTTTCCTGAATGTTCCGATTTAGTTCCTTTTTAATCCCAGATTTTGCCAAAAATAACAAAATATAAAAATTAAGATAAAAATTAACATAACAAAATATAATTTAACATAAATTAAATTAAGAAAATATAAAAAGAACATATAAATTACTAGCACATTAAACTTATAACATATATTATTGCTCTACATTTGTCAAAAGAGATAGTTGTGCAAAAAGCCTAAAATAAGAAGCCAACGGAGTATTCACAGTTTTTACCTGCTCAGTCATGCCAAACTATTGTAGTACCTTATTTAAATATTAGTTCTAAGACAAGCTGACTTTACTACGAGCACTATCTCTGCATATTTTCATGCGAAGAATCTTCTTAGTGTCACCCAGATCTTTTATTTTAAAATCTCATTTTTGCTCTTAGATGTTATTAGCATATCATCGACATAAAATTGAAAATATATGAAGGATCCCTTTTGCAGCTTGCAAAAATACATAGAATGATCAAATTTATTTCTTGTGCACATTTGCCCTTTCATAAACTAATCAAATCGCTTGTATCACTGCCTTGGAGATTGTTTCAAACTATAAAGTGACTTTATCAATTTGCAAACCTAATTTTCTTTTCCAACAACCATGAATCTATCTGGATGAGTCATGTAGATCTTTTCTTCCAAATCACCATGTAAAAATGCATTTTTCGAATCAAGCTAAACTAGTTCAAAATTAAATTGTGTAGCAAAATTTGAATAGATGAGTGTTTTACAACTGAGGAAAGTACGTCAGTATAGTATATTCCTTCTTTTTAAGCATAACTTTTCACTATCAATTTAACTTTGTATTAAATTTCATTTTCATGTGGGGATCCTTTCTTCTTTGCATATATCCATTTGCAGCTAATTGCCTTCTATTTATTTAGCAATGTAACTAGCTCTGAAGTTCCATTTTTATAAAGAGATTGCATTCCTTCATCCTACTAGCTTCTACTATACACTTTTAGGCTTACTTATTGCTTCTCTGTAAGTAAAAGAAATATCATCGTCTATAACTGGAAGTGCATAGAGCTACCAAATTAGCAAAGCAAGTAGGCCTATAAATCTCTCTTGTGGCCTTCTATATACAATTGAATCTTGTTGTTGTGAAAGTCCCTAGTCAAAACCTCTTCTTCATCTTCGGTCGATAAAGAGTCATTATTTTTCTTCCCAACATTGACTAGATCATCTTTAACATTTTTAAACTCCACCTACTACTAAGTACAATTGGTATTGTCATCATTTTGTGAATCTTTTTGCTTCACTATGACTAATTCATTAAAAATCACATCTATGCTAAAAATAATCTTCTTTGTAATAGGACACCAGGGACGGTATCCTTTTACTCCACCAGCTATACCCAAGAATAATTTATTTTTTTTACTTTTCGGTCCAACATAAATTCTTTTACATGATGATAAGCAGTAGAATCAAAATATGTAAAGAATCATAATTAGTAATAGGTTTACCAATCCACATCTCTATGGGTGTCTTTCCCTCAATTGCAACTATGGCAAGTGGTTAATTAAGATGGCACTCATATACAATTGACTCGACCTAAAATTCTTTACCCAATCCAACATTGAACTTTCGTCAGTATTGTCTGGTTTATGCATTTTGCTACCTCATTTTGCTGTAAAGTATCTCAAATAGTAAAGTGTCGTATAATGCCCTCATCTCAACATACTTTAGAAACATATCATTATTGTACTCACCACAATTTTCTAAGTGAAGTCTTTTGTGAAATACGAGTTCTGCAACCCAAGAGGGGGGTGATTTGGGATGTTAAAAACTTAAGCTAAGCAAACCACACAACACTTCAATCTAATGATTTAATAAATTCAATAAAGCACAATAATAAATGAGTAAGGGAAGAGAAAACAAACACAAGGATTTTTACATGGTTCAGCAATCCCCACCTATGTCCACGCCTCCAAGCACACCAAGCTTGAGGATTTCACTATCCATGCCTTTCAAGGCTTCAAATGCTTACAATTGACTTCCAAGATGTCAATGGACCTTTATAATCAAGAGATTATCTCCCAATCTCTTCACACAAGTGTTTCTCACACTTATACACTTACAAATTTGATGAGGAAATGAAGATTACAACAAAAAATTCTCTTTAATAGTGGATATACAAATTATTGCTCAATGATGATTCAATGTATGATTATTTGTGAAATGGAATCTCAATATATGTTGTGTGCTTTTTGTTTTTGCTTGCTTGAGAGGTTGAAAATGAATTGGATTTGAGTTTATATAGTTTGAGCCCAAAAACTAGTTGTTATAAGCTTTCTGGTGATAATCAGCTTGCTACTTTGTGAATTCAGTTAGCCGCTTTTATGTTACCATTACAGCAAAAATTTGAATTTTAGAACATCCGACATGCAGTTTTTGGAATCCAATTAGCCGCTTTCATTCCAGTGAGCTACTGCCAATAATCTGGCTTGCCGCTTTGTAAAATCTGATTAGCCGCTTTGCTACAATACATCTGTTGTAAACTATTTTCTAAAATTATAATTTTACCCTAAAATTTTCTATAACTGTATTATGGCCCAAAATGTTATGAATAATTTCAAATATGTCCAATTTCAGGATTTCTAAATAATGCTTGTTATTTCCAAAACTTTATGAAATTATGATACGACCCAAATATATAGAAATTATAGTATGGCCTAAAAAGTTTTAAATATTTGTAAATAAGCCCAAATCAAGAATTCAAAACAAGACTTATTAAAATCAAAGATAGCAAAACTCTTTCATTTTAGTTCACATCTTGAAAAATAACCAATTTAACAAAAACATTCTCTTGTTATAAAAACACTATGTATAATTATTTGTTTATCTAAAATATGTGGTTTGTTATCATCAAAATCAATATTTTATAACCATATAGGCTAGCATTTTGACCTTTTGACTGGTATGAGTCTCGACTACACGTAATATATCTGATCTAGTATTGGTTCTGCATATATAAGACTTCTAATAGCCTATGCAAAAAGTACATTTTCCAATTCTTTTATTTCAATTTTATTTGTCGGGCATAATTTCTTATAGACAATTGTTGCCTTACACATAGGTGTACTAGCTGGCTTACAGTTTGTCATATTGAATAGCTTGAATATCATATCTAGATAATTTTCTTGAGTCAGATATAACATCCTTGAACCTCTATCTCTAGAAATTTTAATTGGATATAATTAATACCTATTAACAACTCCTACTTCATGTGATATAGCTAATCTAGTAATGTTCATACATGAGACTTCCCAACAACCTATGCATAAAGTATATTTTCATTTATTTTATTTCAGTTTATTTATCATGCATAATTTCTTATGTAGAATTGTTGCCTTACATACAAGTTGTCATATCAAAACGCTTGAGTATTATATGTAGATAATTTTCTTGATCTAGATATAGCATCCTTAAACCTCTATCTCTAGAAATTTTAATTCCTAAAGCATAGGATGCTTTACCCATGTCTTCTATTTCAAACTTTATATCTAGATATGATTTTGTTTCGTTAATAAATCTATACAATTACTAGCCAATAGTATATCATCAACACATGGTGATAGTATAAGTAATTTTTCTAACTATAAACACAATCATCTAGTGGATTCACTTGATATCCTAAATCTAGGATTGTTTGATGGAATTTCAAAAACCATTGTCTAGACCATTGCTTGAGTCCATATAAAGACTTCTTTCATTTATAAATTTTGTATTCATGCTCTTTAACCAAAAAAACCGTTTGGCTAAGACATATAAATATTTTTCTTTAATTCACTATTTAAAGATGATGTTTTTACATTTAATTGATTTAATTCAAAATCTATTCTTGCAACAATTACCATAAGAATTCAGATTCATGTGAATTTTGCAACTGGTAAATAAGAATCAATAGTCTACTCTAGGCTATTGTGTATAACCCTTAGCAACTAGTCTGGCCTCGTGTTGCAATGAATTCAAATGCTATTGTTATTAATGTGCAAGTGTACACAACAAGTAATATAATGATAAGTATTCTAGATCGTCTCCACAGAGATTGATGTTGTCAGATTTGCTACAACAATCTTGAACAGTGTAGTTTGTATTCTAAATTAAGACAAGATAATTAATGAAACTAAATAACTAATTAAAATAAAAAAGCAATAAATAATAATGCAATAAATAAAAATTCTCACGTTAAACACAAGAATAAAACCAATGAGATTAGAGTAGTTTAGTGATTAAACTCTCTTAATAGTTTTGACTATTTCCTCCAATCTTAGGTTTAGTTGCTACAACATCTGCTACAACACTGGACATAATCCTAATGTATCCTCAGCTGTCGCATGTTGAATATCATATATCTTTATGCAACCTAACAGTGACCAATTGTCATGACAACATAGGATACAACATTACACGCTTAGGTTCTAATTACTATACAAGATGAATCTATATATCTAGTTCATCACTAATTTTAGATTAAGCATGACCATTTTGGAATCAAGTTAAACTCAACTCAGGAAACTCAATCTAAAACCAAGTATTGTTTTGATATGTTCCACTAAGATAGGCCTTTTTCTGGCTCTTTCTTAGCTAGTATCATTAAATGGGTGGTCAGCTAAAATAATGAATTGAAATAAGTATTTTCAAAACAAAGTGCTATAGCAAACATGCAGTAACACATATATTCAGTTAATGAACCATCAAGATTGTTTATCACTCAACCACAAATAAAATTAGTTCATGTTTTGTGAAAGAAAAATAAATAAAAGAGTTTCAACCATCATTAACATCCCCATGATTAAAGAGTAAACAAGAAAACAAGGAAAGAATAACAAAGATTGGTTTCCCGATTGATTTTTGTAAATTTCTCCTCTGATGTAGCCGTGAGTCTTGCTCTTGAATTCTATTTCACTCTTGCTTCGTTTCAGTTTTTTTTCTTAGGTTGACGGCCCCTCTTCATTTGCATGTGTGCTTCTTTTATAGTTGAAAATTAGGGCAACCACAAGTCTAAGGCGCGTATCTTCCAGATTTGGAAACTCTAGATCGCAATCTGCTAAGTATCCCGCGCAAAATCTTCTCTATCAATGCTTTAGGATTGCTACAGTAATGGTTGCTACAACAATAGCTACAGTAATGGTTGCTACAACAATAGCTACAGCAATGGTTGCTACAACAAAAGCTACATTATTTGAACTGTTCTAGACTTGTCTCTATTTTTCTATAGCCATGTTTTTTCCTTACTTTTGCAAGCCTATTGCAACAATATTCCTTCCTTGAAATTTGAGTTTCCGATCACCTACAATTATGCATATGGTTTAAGCACACAAATTATTCTAAATCAAATAGAATTTATTAAAATTAAACTAAAATGGATGTTAATGCAAAATACAACTAAAATGCAATAAAAACATGTTATTTACTCTCTAAATAATCTTGATTTAAGCCTAAAAGTGCCATGATAACTCTCATTCCATCGAATTATCACTTGTATTTATGTAGACTTCCATCTTCTTTTCATTTTTTATTAAGGACCCATTTACGACCTATGGGCTTTCTTCCTTTAGGTAAGTAAACTAATTCCCAAACTTTATTTATTTTAATGGATTTTAATTCATCTTTCATGGCTTTTTCTAACTCTTTAAAATCCATTTGATTCATAACATCTTTATATTTTTTGGGATCATCACCTAGTTGATTTATGTCCTCGCATGTAAATATAATGATCTTTTAACCATTGTGATGGTTTTCTTTTGCTTTTGTTCCCGCTCATCTGACCATTTTGATTTGATTGTGTAAAATTGTTGGGATTAGTTACATCTTTCGTATCAGTAATCATACCATTGGTTTTGATTTGTAAAGTGGTAAAGACTTATTATCTTCAACTAGTTTTATTTGTTTAGAATGAATAATTACATTAGTAGTTTCCAAAAAATACAACATCTTTACTTTCTATTAATCCCTTTTTTGAACTATAAAAATGGTAACTACTTCTATTGTCACTGTGACCAATGAATTTACTTTTCCCATGTCTTGGCGCTTATCTTATCATGTAAAGGTTTAGGAAAAATTATGTGAACCCTACATCCCTTTACCTTTAATTTTGACAAGGTAGGTTAGGTACCTATCCAAATTTCATAAGGTGTTAAAGGTTAGCTTTTGTAAAAACTTTATTTAATATATATGTTGCTTTAGATAATGCCTCTCCCAAAAATTGTATAGACATTTCCAAAGAAGACATCATTGATCTCGTCATATCTAATAGAGTTCAATTTCTTCTTTTTGCAATTCCATTTTGTTGTGAAGTGTAAGGCATTGTGTAGATATGCTTTATCCTACTTTCTTTGTAGAAATCATCAATAGCTTCATATTCACCACCATCACTATTAAAGGCTTTAATAGATCGACCTAATTGAGTCTTTACTTCCTTCTTGTATATTTCTGAAGCCTTAGACTTGTGTTTTAACGAGTATATATGCCGAATCGTGAATAGTCATCTATAAATGTGATGAAGTATTTTATACTGAAATACTAATTATGCAACGCAAGGGGGGTGAATTGCGTTTTTAAAACTTAAGCTAAGCAAACCACACAAAAATTTAATATAATGCCTTAATGAAATAAAAAACAATTTAACAATGTAATGGAAGAGAGAGCAAACACAAAGATCTTTTACGTGATTCGGCAATCCCCGCCTATGTCCACACCTCCAAGCAAACCAAGCTTGAGGATTTCATTATCCAAGCCTCCCAAGGGTTCAAGTTTTTACAATTGCCTTCCAAGGTGTCAATGGACCTTTACAACAAGAGATTATTCTCAATCTCTTAAGCCAAGTCATTCTCACACTTAAATTCTCACGAATTTTATAAAGAAATGAAGATTACAGTAAATAACTCTCTTTTAGAGTGAATATACAAATGATAGCACAATGGAGGTTTAATATATGATGATTTGCGAAATAGAAGCTCAAAATATGATGGATTTGAGTTTATATAGTTTTAACACAAAAAGTAGCTGTTATAGACAAAATCAACAAATAACCGGCTAGCCTCTTAATTAGCCGGATCACCGCTTAGTACAGTGCAAGTGACCGTTGCAAATTTTGGCTTCGAAAATTTAAAAATTTGCCTCAGGTGGCTGGCCGCTAACCATTGGCGGCTAGCCTCTAACTCTCTGTCTTCCCACCATAGTTTTGATATTTACTTTTTGGCCCTAATACTTTTAAAAATTAAAATGTAATCTAAAACTTTTTAAAATTACACTATAGTCTAAAATATTTTACATGTTTACAAACAGGTCCAAATTTAGAATTTCTAAATAATGCTTGTTATGCCCAAAATTTTTTAAAATTATGATACAGCCCAAAACTTTAAAATACTTTTCAAAGAGGTTTTTCATAATACTTGTTTATTTCAAAACTTTTTCAATTTAATCCAAAATCTGTAAAACAATCAAATCTACAAAATACTTGTCGTGTAAATATAAAATTTTTTGGTTTATGAAAAATAATGATTTACTAAATAAAATCTTGAACTTCTTAAATGCTAAACCATGTATATAATGAATTAGACTAGATTTACAAAAAAATTGTCACAATAATAACTCCATTGAGCTAAACTTTGTTCTTGATCAAGTCGTTGTCCGTTAAGTGTCTTGTGCTTGATTTCACGTGATTCACTCCCATAAATATTATCTTTCAAGAACTAATGAAAATGTGAAATACAAGATAAATATTTATCACACTACTTAAGACACATGTTTGTTATCATCAAAATTATAGTATGTGTAGCCCTTTAGGCTAACACATACCTCCACATGTTTTTGTTCTCATAGGTCCACATAAATATAAATAAATTATCTCAAGTAAATTTAATGATTTCTAATGTTTTGAAAAAGATTTTCTTTATAATTTTCCTTTAACACATGATTCATATATGTAAAAAAGCATCAACTTTAATTTTTAATTTTTTTTATATAACCTAATTGTAAATGCCAAAGAAAAGTATTGTCATGAGAATCAAACACATCAACACAATCAGAAGAAGCAATTTTATTGATAGTAAAGCCAGTGGAACACACATCATGAATTCTTTTTTACCTCAACATTACAAGACCATCTGTTCCTATGGTCACGAACTTAGACCTAAATCTAATTTTCAAAACTTTTTTTCTCTTACATAGACATAGAGATTAGATTTCTTCCATTGTTAGATAAAACAAAAACTCTTTCATGATGATGGTGGAATTGTTAGAGGAAATTTTATAATCCCCTATGCCTTCCACATTAACATAGGTATTATTTCCCACGTATAAGCAATACTCTCCTAGTGCTTTATCTTTAATTTTTTCTAAACTGGCCTTTGTCATTATTGACTAGAATCTGGCTATCGTCGACCATTAAATTCAGCAATGAATGCTTTAGAAACTGTTAAAAAAAACTTCCTTGTGGTTTTTGTTGTCTTTCTTTTGCTTTAGATATTTTACCTTCAAATGAACAATATCTCTCCAGATGAAATCGTCCAAACTTCCATGGGGCTGTGTGTTTCTCCTTCTTGAGCCTGTTACTTACGGATTTGGTTATCTTATTATAAGAGCTTTTTGACAAGAGAAGATTATTAGAACAATTCTCCCTTTTCCTAAAATTCAATCTACCTTCTTCTAATGCCAAAAATGATAGTAACGTACACAATTCCTTTTGCCTATGTGTCAAAGATGTCGCAACACGATTCCAAGTTCTTGGGAAACCATTAAGAAGGATTGATACTTGCCTTTTTTTTTGTTTTTTGGGAATAGAAAGGCCTGCATTGTAAAGATCTTTTGATGAACTTCAAATTTCATAATATAATCCACCACACTATCATTTTTAGGCATACCACAACCATTAAATTTTGGCAACTGAAGTTGTACATAAGTTTTAGATTTTAGACCATATTTATTTTCCAACAAATCCATGATTTTTTTTTTTTGCAGTAGCAAGCCCGTTATATAATTGGATCAAATTATCTTGCATATTTTTTAGTATTATAGCCCTGCCAAGGCATTATCCTCCTCCCATCTTGTCAATTCTGTGTCATATGTTGGCTTATCTTTAATAATTTTATGCAAAGTTCTTTCATGTGTTAACAAATAAAAAATTCTTCTTTTTCAAATGGTAAAATTAACATTATTGAATCTCTCTACATTAACTGCATCTGAATTTGTTTTACTCCTCCTTTTTAAGAACTAAGCAAATAAATAACACTAGTATTAATATTTATTATTACTTAACTAGTGGAGAGATTACAACTGTAGTATTATGTGTTACACTCATTTATAACTTATTTAATAATAGTAGGGTGGAATAAACTCATTAATCATTAGAATTTATCAACCTAGAACTATACTCATTCAAGTGCAAATGTAGATATGGCCTTGATGATTCTCTCACTATTACAGATATTGGATATGCCAATTCGATAATTTCCTTATCATCATATTGTTGATGCAAGTAAATTGATTTAGTTTGGTCTAGAACCCTTGTGAGAAGTAGTGGACTTAGAGCTTGAATCTGCCAACCAGAACTGATTTCCCTCATATTCAAATCTGGAATGGCAAAGTTGATTTCTTTAAATTTGGCAGCTTCTGGAAGTATTCAAGCAAGCATAAGCGTTCGCATGCAAAGACCCTTCTTATGCTTAAGCAGAATTGCAAAATTAGCTGCGCTTCCCCAACTTTCTAAATCTTGCATCTTTAAAACTAAATTCTAAGGCACGAATCCCTTTAGATTGGTGGAAAAACTTGAAATGCGAAATTTGGTACAGTTTGGGGCTGATTTGATGCCTGAATTATATCTGACAATCGAATGAACTAGAAATGGGCGAAGCCGCGGTTCACAAATGGTCTAGTTCATATAGTCAACAACCGGGTCAAAGTCAGGTTGAATTGGGTAAAAAAATGCCGAATGAAAAAATCAATATGTGGATCTAGACTTGAGTCAAGCAAGAGTTGGGTTGGGCATGCCTCAGGTCGGATCGACTAAAACAAGTGCAGATAGGGGAGCGTGGATAACACACATCCGCGATTGTTGCTACATGTGTCTTTCTAGAGCGTGTATGATGGGCATGCCTGCAACAAATCACTGATTTTTGCGATTTTTACTCTTCCAGACACCGAAACTTAGTGTTTTTAAACTATATGAACTTGTTAGGACGTCTAGAATATTTCTAGAATGGAAAATGTATTTATTTGAATTAAATCAAGATGAACTTCTTGATAAAACTTTCTTACACTTGAATCTTTGTTATGCATTAAAACATGGCTCTAAAACCACTATAGGATTTCATTGATCGATATACGCCACTATTAGGCTGATGGTCACATGCAAATGCCCAAGTACACATATAAGTTAAACACTTAAATCTTTTATGGTGTCTTAGAAAAATTAATTATTTATGATGTAGCCATGTCTTTATATAAACAATCAAAAACCAGGTACAAGTTTGATAACGTCCACTAACCATTTGGAAGTTATGCGTTCAAATTGAAACATATAAGGATATATCTTTTGTGAGAGAAACCACCCTTCTATCATATTAAATGGCATGCATAATATATAACAGTCATGATTTTTGCATTTTACAATTTCATCACATATATCTTAACAAAAATAGTTTTCCGTTTGTGTAACTACAACAAAAAAAGTGGTCTATATAGTGATGGAAATAATCTGTCTCTGTCAATACAAAATATGTCGATACAAAATATATAAAAATAAAAACTATTTTATATTATATGTTTTGGGGTGAAAATCATCATGACCAGGCATGTATAAGTAGAAGTGCTCCCCTTCGCCTAAAATGACTCCCCAAAGAGAATTATACTAACAAGGCATGTGGTTGGAATCGTGAATAGAGTCGGTTCGAGGACATGCAAGGAGAGACCAGGATCAAGTTAAATCGAAGGCTTAGTCAAAGTTCCACCCGTGGGATTCCTCCAAAGAATTCAGACACGAAGCTCACTCACCAGCAGCTATGCTACCCACTCACGACTCACCCACAGTTATGTAACCAACCCAGTAGCAGTTGCGGTGGAGAGGAGGCTGAAATTCCGACTGGATGTAAAAGCTACAAAGAACGGAGGTGAAGGGGCTAGAAATTTTGACACTTAATTATCATATACTCTCTCTCTTTTTATCTATTTTACAATTTCTCGTGGCTATCTTTCTTTTTTCCCCTAAAATTAAGTCTTTTCACTTGGAATAATTGTAATTAAGCTATGAAAATTATGGCACAAGTTTTTCAAATAGACCCAGATTGCTGGCTTGAGCATTGGAAAATTTATGTCAAAATAACCTTTAGCGTCCCTTGACTGGTTTTTGTGAACATAAGTGTTCTTAGAGGAAGTACTCGAGTCGCAGGAACTTATTCCATAGTGAAAAAGCAGCACAGAATCATCTCTTTAAAAACTATAAATTTAAATGTTGACGTGGTTGTATAGTCACTACGCAACTCGATCAGATTTCTGCATCAATATTTTGGGGCTGTTTGTTAAGATAGAACAAAAACCTACAGTCAGTGGAGCTATTTAAAGAAGAAAAAAGAGAACAAGGATTTGTTGCCTTCCTCTAATGGTTGGGCAGGGTACTGTAAAGGCGAGGGTATACATTGCTTTCCTGTAATGCTTGGACAAAGATGAAGCAAAATATGTGCTGATAGAGATTCATGAAGCGATCTGTGGTAATCATTCAAAGGCAAGGTCTTTAGTGTTCTAGGCTTTATGGCAGGAATATTTTTTGCCAATGATGCACAAGGACGAGCAAAATAAGACCAGACGTTGTAGAAACTTTCAGGATTTTGCCTGCTATCTAACACAACCACCAGAGAAGCTGACCACTATGTCCTTGCGATGGCCATTTGCACAATGGGGTATCAACCTAATCAAACGATTACCTAAAGGACGAGGAGCAGCTGCTCAAGCTATTGTAGCCATTGATTATTTCACAAAATGGGTTGAAGTTGAGACTCTCGACAAGATCAGAGAAAGAGGACAATTGATTCTTTTTAGAAGTACCTAGTGTGCAAATATGAAATTCTCCATGCCTCGATAGCAATAAAATGGTAGGCAATTCGAATCTTTAGAAAGTTTTGTGTTTTGTTAGAACCTAGGTGTAAAGTTGAAATTCTGCTCACTAGCTCACCCGAAAGCCAATGGGTAGGTAGAGGTAGTGATGGTTATCGAAGCCAGTAAAAATAAATAACTACTCTAAATAAATTGTGTATAGTGATTGAGCAGGGTCGTGTCCACAGAGAATGGTAATTATTTAAATCCTTTTAAAATGTAAAATGTAAAATGAGGGGATTGTTGACAATAATAAAAATCAAACTAAAATAACAAGAATGCAAATTAAAATTGTAATTCAAATTGGGGGAAGCTCTGGTTGAAGGATTGAACTTAGCTTGATTCGACTACTGATTATTGATTCAAATATAAATCATTACTACTTATGAATAGACCGGTTATAACTACTGAGACCCTCTAATAGCCAATCGCTCCTTAACTAATCGATAACCAAGGTACGACCATTGGTTATTTCCCTAATATATAGACAACCTTAGATACGATCATAGGATTTAATCAATTGACAACCTGAAAAACCAGAGAGACCCAAATCCTAATCAACAAACGCATACGATGGTTCATTTAAATTAGATTGTTTATTCTTATAACACAACGCACTGCTATGCTATTTGTCACAAACATTAAAATCTTCATACGATGAATCTTTTAATTGACAATAGATTAAGTTGATAATTAAAATAGTGGCCAATTATCTAATTAACAAACATAATCATGACAATAATTTAGAGAAGAAATAAATACCCAAAAAACAATAAAATAATTAAAGCATAAGAAAGATCTCACAGTAATGATGAGTCAAAGCTTTATTAACCTTAAACCAGAATAATATGTTTAGTTTTTCATAGAGAGAAGAGAAAAATTTAGATTTAAAGTTTTTCTTCTTCTTCAAAAATCTCATACCCCTTTGTTTTTCACGTCTCCTTTCTCTTATAGAGTTTTTCCAAAAATAAAATACAAATATCTAAAATATTATCTAAATATTAAATTCAAAATTACAAAATAACCAAAAAGACAAAACACGTTAAAATAAAAAATGTAGGTCCTTAGTTGACAGCACGTGCCCACGCCTTATCAACAAAGTTCTTCTGAAGCTCATAATTTCTCTAGGAAAATAATCATCCTCAACCATCATCTTGTAGCTCAATTTTAGCACCAATCAATAGAATTGCACCTACAAAAATAAAACACAAGTAAATCATTATTATTAAGTGCAAAACATCGATACTAAAGGAGGTAAACAATGCAAAACTAGTGCATAATTTGCACTCTAACAAATTCCCCCACACCAAGATAATGCTTGTCCTCAAGCATATAACTCAAGACTAATCCCAAATCTCCACTCAATTCTCATCTCAACTCATCCAAAAACAATCTTAAGCAAGCATACCTCGAGAATTTAAATCAATCAACATTCGAGAGACAAGAATTTTAAAGCATAGGATCTCATAAACTAGTATAAAAAAAAAATTCAACCACCAAGAAGATCCATTCAAAATTCAAGTGCAACAAGATTTAATAGCCATCTCATTGACTTCACTCCATGCACTCAAAGTGTTTAGGGTATCATTTATGCACTCAAATCAAATCAAAGAATGCTATTACTATAAGCTTGCTCATATATCACATCTCAATCCACAAAATATGAATTAAATGCAAAAATCTAAGGGTCTTTGAAAGGTTGTAACAGGGTTAAATGAAAAAGAAAGGTCTATGAAAGAAAAAGAGATCAAAATGAGAATAATGAACTCATTGAATGAACCTTATGATATCAAAACACTTATTTATACTCGAGTCACCAAGAATGTAAATATATATATATATATATATATATTTGAATCAAACAAAAGAAATGAACCTTGCACAATTTAGTTCAAGCTTAATGCTTGTTGATCTAATTGAGAAACTTTAATTCAAGGTAGTAAAAGCAATAAAATATATACAAAATATATCCAAACAATGAGTCCAAAAATCTCCTTAAATTGAGGGTCAAAAAGAAGGAAAATGGGTAAGTAGATGGAGATAATTAGATGGGTAAAACAAGTGAAGAGAATGGTTAAGGCTCAAGCAAAGATAACAAATAAAGGTCTTCGGGTGGAGAAAAAGAAGAAAAATGTGAAAATAGAAAAATGGAAAGTAGTGTGCCTTTATCATTTTAATGCATAAAATCCTATAATGTGGCTTCAACATGCATAACAAAACAAGTTCTAGAATAAACAAACTAAGATTGATATTCACATAACAAAAATAATTAGAGCAAAATGGTTGCTCATAGGCTGAAATCCTCACAAAGTTGGTAAATTTGCCATCAAATCATGTACACTCTTCAAATGAATCAAGCATCAATAATGGTGTAGAATGAGAAGAAGATATAAGTGATATATAAAAGGAAAGGTAAAAAGGATAAGAAGTGAGAAAGATGTATGCAGTGAGAAAGAAAAGAAAAGAAAAGAAATTAAGAATAATATATGAAACATACTAACTCCAAAATCATTTTAGGATGAGTAGAGTGAAAATAATACTTCCAGACATCAATATTGCAAAAATCCCTCCTCCACACCAAGAACTCACATTGTCCCCAATGTATGATAATCAAAGCTCACATAAAGAAATAAAGCATAAGGATAAAAGATTAAAGGTAAAATGTCCCTGAATTGTGAGCTTTGATCCACATAACGTCTATGGGCTTGACGGAAATGGTGGGATAAATCCCACACTCTCAAAGTATGCAGCCAAATTCTGCTCCATCTTGTTCGGCTTGTGCTCTATTTTCTCTAACTGAATGCTCAAAGGTGGTGCATATGTAGAAGGAATAGTTAGTGGGGCAGTAGTTTCATCGTCAAACTCGTCATCAAAGGTAGCACCACTCCTAGCATAAAGCTTCTTTGGAAGTTGAGTGAGTCCAGGTTCAGTAAACTGAAATCTCCCCTCCTTAAATTTGATCACACCTGTTCTTTCAAACAAAGACATATCCAAAAATTCCTTTTTGCAAGCAGGATGTAAATCATTATTGTCAGGATCAAGCACACATAAGTTTATAGCTAATAGAGTAATGTATAGACCAAGAAATAAAGTCCTATACCTTTTAAGCACACTCTGAAATTGGTCTGCTAACCAAAAATCTAGATTAGGTCTCACATCATTTAACATGCACTAGATAAAATAAAATTCAGTTTTAGAGAAAACTCCCGAGTGATCTTTCTTTCCTAAAAAATTATATGCTAAGAACCGATGTACACATTGCAAAACAGGATCACGTAAGAAAGAGCTCTTTGATTTACTCGGGTCATAGGCATTGTGATCAAAAGATAAATTACGCCAAAGACCATAAAGCTCAAAATTTTCGCAAAAGTCACAAGTTGTCCCTAAATATGCATAACTAGAAGAATAATCATCATCAATGAATCCTAAAACTAGGTTAAAATCTGTGATAGATTGTGAAAAAGTTCGTCCTATTAACCTAAACTTTATAACATTCGGAGTATGCAAAGTAAAATCATTCGGTATATTAAATTGAAAAGTAGCATAAAACTCCCTAATCAACTCAACATAACCCAAACAATCAACATCAACAAACTTATACAGACCAATCTTATCTATCAAAGAATTAAAATTATCCTTAACATTTAATTTTTCAAGAATCGGGTAATGAATATACTTAGCTGGAAGTATTTTTCGCTTGGAAATATCTTTGTACCTTTCTTTCTCTTGTTGAGTCGTGAATGTGAGGCACCCTCCGAGATTGGATTCAGCAAGTGGCAAAACACTCATGCCTTTTCCATGTTTCGATCTTTGTCTCACGGCTTGGCGTGAATCTGAAACTGTGTTCCATGGGACTGTAGTGGGAGCGGCAATCTTGGATTTCTTTGCAACGGGTTTCTTTTTAGACGTTGATGACTTGGAAGTTGATGCTTTTCTCTTCGGCATTGTTACAGTAATTTCACTCACGGGTTTTGTTTGAATGTGAAAAGCGGCGGTCCTTTGAACATAGGAGAGTGACGCGGCTGCTGGTTGCTGGGCGTGGGTTGCTTGAAGGGCTTGTGCAACTGCGGACGTGGGCTGGTGGAGACGCGGCCGGGACGTGGGATGAAGCGCGGGCTGGTATGCTGGTTGCGCAGGATGTAGACGCAGGATGGGGATGATAATTCTGTCTGGATATAAAAGCTACAAAGAATGGAGGTAAAAAGGGTTAGATACTTAATTCTCATATACTCTCTCTCTTTCTATCTATTTTACAATTTCTCTCGGCTATCTTTCTTTTTTGTTAAAATTAACTCTTTTCACTTGGAACAATTGTAATTAAGCTACGAAAGTTATGGCACAAGTTTTTCCAAGTAGACCTAGATTGCTAACTTGAGCGTCAAAGGGTTTATGTTGGGAAAACCTCCAGCATTCCATGACTGGTTTTTGTGAACACATATGTTCTTGGAGGAAGTACTCGAGGTAGCAGCAACTTGTTCAATAGTGAGGAAGTACCACAGAACCTTCTCCCCAAAAAACTACAAATTTAAGTGTTGACGTGATTGTCTGGTCGCTACACAACTCATCCAGGTTTCTGCATAAACATTTCAATAACTAGAAGATGGCCCGTCATACAAAAATTTTAATGGAACTATCAAGAATTAACATGAAATCTTTTAGGTAATTACAACTAGGGAATTATACGAGTTTCTATGAGCTTTCTAAAGGAATTTATCTTCGTCGTTCAATGCGGTCTCTGCAACATTTACTCTATAAATTCTTTATCACTATGTTAGAGAAACCGGAATACATAAATCAAATAAATAAATATATTAGAGAAACTGAAAACGCTTATAATCCAAAAGCATATATGTGTTGTTGTGGCAATATCTGCAATCTTCATTGCGTCGAGTAATCCTCTATAATTTTGATTGATTATCAATTGTTGTAAAGACAGCTCATATGTCACTACTGTAAAACAATTTTTGACCTGTTCAACCCAAAATTGTTACACCCAAAACCAATTAACCATTTGATGTAACGACAAGGCATACAGAACAAGCACGGAAAATAATTTTTACGTTAAATACGAGATCCGTGATTTTTTTTAAAAAGATACTTAATCCATAAATATTTAAAAAAATAATTTTATATATAACATCTATCTCCATTGATGTGTGACCAATTATTAATATTGTCATGCATATGACATTTTTTTATTTTATTATTAATTATTTTTAAACTTAGTGGTGTGCCTGCGCAGCGGCCACTCAATCACTCTCAATTACAGGGAGATTAATCAAAGGGGGGAGCACGTTATTAAAATATGCAAATACTAAGATACACTCTGTGCAGTCGGCCCATAACTCCAAATCTTCCTCTTCTTTAGTTAGCAGGCTGCCTGGGAATGTTCTTAGCCCCATCTAGAATATTGCCCGCAAGATTTTGAGCTGGACCTTGATCACAAGCTTGCTCTCCTCCATTCTCCTCTGGGGTCTTTTGGTCAGTAAACTCAACGCCCCTGTCCTTACCGAGTTCTAATCCTGGAAATATGTACAAACTTAAGCTTTTCAGAACACTGTAAAATTCAGTCTCTCGTCAGGACACATGAACCTTAATACACTTAAAAAAAGAAAAAAGAAAAAGAAAAAAAGAGACATAACGTTCGTTGCATTTGAGTTCGCATTTTAAACGCATTAATCCGGAGTCATCTTTCCCTCCAATTTGCTGGCTAATTAAATATAAAGTTTGCCCCAATTATAATATTTTTACCTTTATCAGTCACACCGAGAGCGTCATGAGGGTTATGAATGAGTTTTCCTTCATCGCAATCGCCAGGTGCTTGCAATTGTGCTGCCGCAATCTCCTCCAAGGTCTTTCTGCCAAAAGCCTGCTTGGCAATGTCTTGCACTCCCTTTTGTGCCTCTAAAATAATATTTGAAAAAACACAATTTTAAAAAAACTGGAAAATTAGTACTCTTGCATATATAAAATTTAATTGAATATATGAAGTCAAAACACAATAAGTACTCTAATTAAGGACAGTTGATTAATTATTACATACGGTTTGCAACATTTTTGAGTGGATCGAGGAATCCAACGGCTACATTCAATAGCATTGACATGATCAACATCGAAACAAGCATGTTCTTCCCCATGATTTCAATGTCAATCAATATCAATCCAATCAAATTAAATTTATTATCAAGTTAGAGAGATTCAATATCTCTTGTTAATTCCCACTCCTTTCCTGCCCTTATATACGCTTCATTATTCCGATTATCGGGGCAAATGGATGGCCATTGTAAATTTGTAATAACTATTTTTGGCATTTGTGTTGTCCGCATCGTATGTATGCCATTAAATTGATCTCTGCCAATCGGATTTGCAAATTTGGGTGTTTTTTGTTTTACCTGTCCGCAAATTTTGCTCAAATATTTCTATTTCTATGTACCTGTTTGATTGAGACGAACAAAATTTTTTTTTAACTAAAAATGAAAGAAAATATTCCCACCCCCAAACTTAAAATAAACATTGTCCTCAATGTAAAGAAAAGAAAAGGAAAAGAGAAACTCCCCCGGTTTTGCAGTTGAAAATGTGAAGTTGTAGCTGAGTCGTTGAAAGGCATGTGGAAAGTTATATTCATCGACCCCCAAACTTGTACAAAATCCTAAAACAAAATAAAATAAGTAAAAGAAAAGAAAAAAATAAGGAAAGATAAAAATGACAATAATAAAGTTTAGAAAACTTAGGTTGCCTCCCAAGAAGCGCTTAATTTATAGTCATTAGCTTGACTGTCTCTGGTCGTCATTCAGGACTAGACAGCTCAGTAGCTATCTTGTGCTTATCAAATGCATCATCCAGATAAGGCTTCAATCGATGACCATTAACCTTGAATGTGCCTTTTGTATTATGTGAAACTTCTACCACGCCAGACGGAAAGACTTTTGTTATTGTAAAAGGGACCAGACCAACGGGATTGAAACTTGCCTGGGAAAAGTCGAAGTCGAGAATTATATAATGAAACCTTTTGGCCAACCTGAAATTCACGTATGAGTATATGTTTGTCATGCCAATGTTTAGTGCGGGCTTTATAGATTTGAGCATTCTCATAAGCTGCATTGCGAAATTCATCCATTTCATTAAGTTGCAACAATCTCTTTTCTCCTGCTACTTGCATGTCAAAGTTCAAAATCTTCATAACCCAATATGCCTTATGCTCAAGTTCAACAGGTAGATGACATGCCTTTCCAAATACTAGATGATAAGGAGACATACCAATAGGCGTTTTGAAAGCTGTTCGATAAGCCCATAGTGCATCGTTTAGTTTTGTCGACCAATCCTTCCGCGAAGCATTTACTATTTTTTCCAAAATTTTCTTTAATTCTCAATTCGAGACTTCAACTTGGGCGCTAGTTTGTGGATGGTAAGGGGTGGCAACTCTCTGTGTGACTCCATATTTGCTCAAGAGGGCTTTAAATTGCCGATTGCAAAAATGTTTCCCACCATCACTTATAATTGTTCTTGGAGTGCCAAACCATGTAAAAATATTTTTCTTTAAAAAATTCACAACAACCCGAGCATCATTGGAAGGTAAAGCAATAGTTTCAACCCACTTGGAAACATAATCAACAGCTACCATAATATATTTATTCTTGAAGGAAGATGCAAACTGACCCATAAAGTCAATTTCCCAAACATCAAACAATTCTACTTCAAGAATATTAGTTAGTGGTATTTCATTCTTCCTTGAAATGTTACCAGTTCTCTTACATCGGTCACAAGCAGCAACAAAAGGATAAGCATCTTTAAATAAAATGGGCCAATAAAAACCTGATTGAAGCACTTTTGCTGCAGTTTTGGTTGCGCCAAAATGTCCACCAACTTCACGAGAATGACAGTGTTGGAAGATGCTTCTCATCTCTTCTTCCGGGACACATCATCAAATGATTTGGTTTAAACAGTACTTATACAAGAACGGATCTTCCCAAAGATAATACTTGACATCTGAAAAAATTTCTTCTTCTGTTGATATGATAAATCAGAAGGAACAATGGCACTCGCCAAATAGTTCACAAAATATGCATACCATGGTGTGTTGTACATTTGAAGGACCAACAACTTTTCATCAGGAAATTCTTCGTTGATTGAAACCATTACACTATCCCCTCGCTCTCCCTGCTCTAATTGAGATAAGTGATCCCCCACTAGATTTTCAGATGCCTTCTTATCTCAAATCTCTAAATCTAATTCTTGTAGTAAGAGCACCCAACGGATCAGTCTTGATTTTGCATTTGCCTTTGTAAATAGATACTTGAGAGCTAAATGATCAATGTAAATTGTTACCTTGGAGCAAATCAAATATGAGCAGAATTTTTCAAGTGCAAACACAATAACTAGAAACTCTTCCTCAGTGGTAGCATAATTCAATTGCGCGTCTGTCAGAGTTCGACTTGCATAGTAAATAACATGCAACATGTTTTTATACCGTTGCCCCAAAATTGCTCCAATAGCATAGTCACTCGCATTACACATAACCTCGAACGGCAGATCCCAATCTAGAGCCATAATAACTGGAGCTGAAATCAATTTCTCTTTTAAAGTGTTAAAAGCCTGCAAACACTCATCGGTAAAATTGAAAGGCACATTCTTGAGTAAAAGGTTGCACAAGGGTTTCGTTATCTTTGAAAAATCTTTAATAAAACATCGATAAAACCCGACATGCCCTAGAAAACTTCTTACAGCTTTCACGGAAGTTGGTGGTGGCAACTTCTCAATGACTTTAATCTTCGCTCTATCAACTTCAATTCCTTTAGCTGAAATCTGATGACCTAGTAAAATGTCTTCTTGCACCATAAAGTGACATTTTTCCCAATTCAAAATCAAGTTTGTCTCCTCACATCGCTGTAAAACTATATCTAAATTGTTTCGACAATGATCAAATGAAGATCCAAAAACTGAGAAATCATCCATAAACACCTCAATGAATCTCTCCTCCATATCAGAAAATATAGCCATTATGCAACACTGAAAGGTAGCTGGTGCATTACATAAGCCGAATGACATTCCTCTATAAGCAAAGGTACCATAAGGACATGTAAAGGTGGTTTTCTCTTAATCTTCTGGTGCTATAAGAATTTTATTATAGCCTGAATATCCATATAAAAGGTAGTAGTAGGCATGGCCAGTAAGTCTCTCCAACACCTGATCAATAAAAGGCAATGGAAAATGGTTTTTTTCTAGTAGCAGCATTAAGTTTTCTATAATCCATGTATACCCGCCAACTTGTGACTGTCCTTGTTGGGATAAGTTTATTGTTGTCATTCTTCATGACCGTCATTCCTCCCTTCTTTGGTACCACTTGCACTGGACTGACCCATTTGTTATCAGAGATTGGATAAATTATCCCAGCATCCAATAATTTAAGCACCTCTGCCCTAACCACTTCTTGCATGTTCGGATTTAGGCATCTTTGTGGCTGTACTGTGGGCTTATAACTCTCCTTCATTATAATCTTATGCACGTAGATTGAAGGACTTATTCCTTTGATGTCGGCAATAGTCTATCATAATGCAGCTTTGTGATCCCTCAAAACTCGAAGTAGCTTTTCCTCTTCAAGATCTGTCGAGGCAGAAGAAATAATAACTGGTAGCTTAGAGTTATCATCTAAATAAGCATACCTTAAATGTGAGGGCAAAGGCTTAAGCTCATGTTTTGAAGGTTCTTCTATTGAAGGTTTTGGTCTAGAAGGACTTCTACCAAGCTCCTCTAATTCTGGCTTTTTTTAAAGTAGAATGGTGAAGCTTCCAAATAATGTGCATACTTCTGAATGCTAATATTCGCAGATTGAGTAGTCCCAGAGTGAACAATACATGTTTCTAGTGTGTCATTTGGCATTGTGTCGCAAAAGCTCTCAATTATCACTTTATCAATGGTGTCTATTTGAAGGCATCTGTCGATCTTGGATGGATATTTCATTGCTTCGAACACATTGAAAGTGACTTGCTCATCTTGCACCCTAAGAATTAGTTTTCCTTCTTGGACATCAATAAGAGTTCTTCTCGTAGCCAAAAATGGTCGGCCTAAAATGATTGGTATCTCTCGATCTTCAATCATATCCAAAACAATAAAATCTGCAGGAAATATAAACTTGTCGACCTTAACAAATACGTCCTCAATCATGCCTCTGGGATACTTTATAGACCTATCTGCTAATTGAAGAGAAACAATTGTTGCCTTTGGTTCACCAAGTCCTAATTTCCTGAAAACAAATAGAGGCATCAAATTAATACTTGTACCTAAATCACACAAAGCTTTATCAAAATAAGTATTTCTAATAGTGCATGGGATAAAAAAACTCCCTGGATCTTTCAACTTCGGTGGCAATTTATTATGTAGAATTGCAGTTGACTCTTTAGTTAACAACACAGTTTCATGCTCTTCTAATTTCCTCTTGTTGGATAAAATTTCTTTCATGAATTTAACATAGCTCCGCATTTGTTCTAATGCATCTGCAAAAGAAATGTTAATATGCAACTTTTTAAAGACATCAAGAAATTTAGAGAACTGCTTATCTAATTTTTTTTTCTGAAGGCGCTGAGGAAACGGGATTGGAGGGACATAGGCTTTAACTGGTGCTGATTGTTGTGATTGTGGAATTTCTGCACTTCCTGTCTCGGATGTTCTAGTGGTGTCCTTAATTTGCTCCATGTTATCTTTTTCAACTTTACTTCTTTTGGCAGATCTTCAAGTTGTCTACTATTCCGAAGCATAGTCACATTCATTTGTTCCTTTGGATTTGTCTATGTGTTACTCGGCAGAGAGCCATGTGGTCTGCTGGATAACAAGTTTGTAATCTGACCCATTTGCACCTCGATGTTTCGGATTAATGCAGCTTGATTTTGAAAAGTTGTCTCTATTTTGGTCATGAATTGAGACATATTTATTGTAAGTTAGGTAAGAGCATCTTCCAAATTTGACTGTTTCTCTTGCGATTGGAACCTTGGAGGTGGCTTCAATGTATTTTCAGTGTTGTTCCATGACAAATTCGGGTGGTTTCTCCAGCCAGGATTGTAGTTATTATAATATGGGTTATTTTGTTGCCTTTGGAAGTTCGACACATAATGAGCTTGTTCAGCAGATGACGACGAAAGAGGACTTCCAACTGGGCAGTTGACACTGGTATGGTTCCCTCCGCATAATTAACACACTTGAGTTTGAATAGCACTGACATTTAGGTGCTCTAGCTTATTAGATAAAGCAGTCATCTATGCAGATAAAGCAGTGACAACATTAATATTATGGGCTCCTATAGTTTTCCTTGGCATTAATCGCTCTGAAGACCACTGGTAATTGTTAGATGCCATCTCCTCCAATAATTCATAAGCTGCTTCTGGTGTGTTTCCCATTAACGTTCCTCCTGCTGCAGCATCAATCATTGTTTTGGTATTGGATCCCAAACCATTGTAAAATGTCTGTACCTGAAGCCAAACTAGTAGACCATGATGTGGGCATTTTCTTAGTAGGTCTTTGTATCTCTCCCACGCTTCATATAATGATTCCATCTCGAACTGAGCAAAGGTTGTGATGTCATTCCTCAACTTGGCTGTTTTTGCTGAAGGAAAGTACTTTGCTAAAAACTTCTGTGCTAAACCATCCCATGTAGTGATTGTTTCAGCAGGGAGTGAGTTCAACCACTCTTTTGCTTTATCCCTCAATGAGAACGGAAAAAGCCTTAGCCTGATAGCATTGTCTAAAACACCATTTTGCTTAAATGTGTCACAAATTTCCAAGAAATTTGCAATATGAGCATTTGGATCATCATTTGGCATCCCAACAAATTGTACTGACGTCTGAATCATCTAGATTATGGCTGGCTTAATTTCAAAATTATTGGCTTGAACGAGCACCATTAACTCTAGGCACAACATAATCTCTTAAAGGTCTCGCATCCTCATTTCCATGTAATGCTTCATCAGCCATGATTAGTTGTTGCTCCTGTAAAGCTTCTCCCCTTTCTCTATTAAGACTTCTACACGTATGTTCAATCTCTAGATCAAAAGGCAATAAATCAAAACTTCTTGAATGTCTCATAAAATTAAACAAGAAAACGAAAATAAAAATAAAAAACAATAAAATTCAAATTCAAATTAAATTAAAGGTTAGTTGGTATCGATACTAATCTAAACAATCCCCGGCAACAACGCTAAAAACTTGATGTGTAAATTAGCAAGTGTACTAGTCAGCACAAGTAATATAATGAAGAGTACAATATCGTCCCACAGAGATTGTATATCTTATTAGCTACCGAAATTATTCTATCCCTAATTTATTTAAACAATCGAATAAGCAAATTTAGATTACAATAAAATAACTATTAATTAAATTAAGATAAGGTAGTAACAAAAAATCAACAAGAGATTAAAACACTAGGACATCCGATTTCACCATAACCAATCCAATTTAATCCTTCATCTATGCAATTGAAGTTTATTACCCATGTTGATAGTCAATTTACCTAATCTATTCAATATTCTCTCTCGAGTAATATAAAAAATTCCTTCACATATTAACCCACTATATCTCTATGTGAATTTAAATACGCAAAGATTCATTGAGCTTTATGGAAATTCTTAGATAAAACTGCACGAATCACGTTGGCACATTTCTATCTTTCGTTCAATTCATGGCATCCATTACTCAAAGCAAAAATACATAAATCTCCTCTCGGTCTCATTATGTATCATCCAATTATTGAAATATTGGCCAGATATTTAAAAGTATAAAATACAATAATGAACACTCAACCATGGAATAATAAATTAAAAATAACATAAATTTATGGAATTAAATCTTCATAGTTAGGCTACATTGTAGCCCTAGTAAAAATAAATTAGTTCATGAGAATATAAAGAGAATTCATGAATTTAATTGGAAACATTCAAGCAAGATAATCGAGAAGAGAGAAAGGAAAAACTCAAGAATTAATGCATCTTCCTCCTCCTCCAAGTTGTTCTTGTTACTCTGGACTTTTGCTCAAGACTTGCGGCTGCTGCTCTATTCTTTTTTTTCTCTTGGCTTCAATTCTTCTTGTGCGGCTGCCTTCTTCCCTTTTGTTTTTATATTGTTGCGGCCTAAATCCTCACATGGAAAGAAAAACTAAATCTCAGCCGCCACTTTAGTTCATGCATGCTTAACTTGTACAATTAATTGGCCAATTTGCAAAGCCAAAGCACATCACGTGTTGCCATATTTGTCAACAAAATATTCAAAGCTTCCCCCACGTGTTGCATGCATGATGATTAAATTCAATCATCCTTGATTTGGCTTTTTATTTCTTTCCCTTTTGCTTCCACATTATTTCCATTATACTCCAATTTGTTTCCTCTTTAAGCGTCCTTTCTCATGAATATTCCTAATATTCCTACAATGACAAAATATAAAAATTAAGATAAAAATTTATATAATAAAATATAATTTAATATGAAATTAAGTTATGGAACCATTAAAATAATAGATAAATTATGAGCACATCACTCTTCTCTATAAATGTAATATTCCCAACCTGCAAATTTATAAAACAAGCACTCCCAAAAGGATTCAATATTCAACTAACATCCCACAACCAACTTTCTCAATCAAAATATCAAACATCATCCAAACATCTAATGTCAAAATACAATATATTATCCTTAATCACAAAATATAACAAAATTATACAATCCAAGATATCCCAACAAAAACATCTATGACTCCTAGCACCATCACATGGCCATAATTTCAAAATAACTATCGTTGATGGGTTGACTGTTGTACCTGCAAATCTTTTGTGGGGAGCAGATATAATAAAACGAGGTGAGTAGAAAACTCAACGGCTCAGTGAGTGAAAGGTAGTTTTTAAAATAATCTTACTTAAAAATAAGTTTATTTAATTTAAATCATGTACTTATGTAGCAATAATACATAATGTTGCATAAAATCAAGGAAATCATAACACTTATAATATCAATACTGAATACTGAAATTATCACTAAACAAATATCCAAGGGAATAATCTCATTATACTCAGACCTCTATAGACGATGCAATGATGCACTCTCTAGGTGCCGTGATGTCTGGAGCTACACAGATAAATAGAGAAGTGCTATCTCATATCTCATCATATATCTCATACCCGGATCCCCACGGACAATGCAATGATGTACTATTTGGGTACAATTGTATTCGAACTCCACGGGTTATCTCATATCTTTTCTTTTCATTAACACATTTAAATCAAACACATGGCCATGGAGATCTAATGGGCCCTAAACGCCTCTTATCTCATCATAGTACTATAGCTGAAGGGGAAGGGTATTGTCTAATGATATTAAAAATAATTTTTATACTCATATTTATATACTTTTTAATCACACTTTAAATCATACTTTTCTTTTCATTAACACATTTGAATCCACTTTTCTTGTCTTTAAAATACTTTCATGCTTTAGTCAAAGTTTATATGGAAAACCATTAACCATACACATTTTAATAATATATCAATACGTGAATTAAAATTCATTTCGAGAAAATCACTAAGTCTGAGTATTTAAAATACTTATTTCACAAACATGCTTCACTATCATAATAAATTATGAAAGTAGGTTTTATATATCCCACTCAAAGTGATGATGTTCAAATTCGGGTATCGTCAACATCCCGAGTTTGTTCTCGTTTGCTGTTTCTCCTAAATCAAGAAAATGACATAATTACTTTCCATAAATACGAAGTACAACTGACAAGCTCGAAACAACATTTACCCGTAATAAATCATTCCCATATTCATAAAATTGCTAAAATATCCTACATCCATAAATTATTAAAATCCCCATCAAATCATAAATTATTGAAATACCATCAGAATCCTAAATTACTAAACTACCCTCCATTCAAATTACTAAAATATCTACAAGATCAAAATTTACAAGATTACTCTCAGAGTATGAATAACCTAAATGCTCGTGCCAGTCAATAGTGACCACAAGCAATGGCAATTGAGAGGCTCAAGTTAGACACTTCTTGCCTAGATGAATTTAACGGTACTAGAAGTGAGCTCCCATACGCGGCGATAGTGCCGGAATCTAGCTTGACAATTGTGAATCTCTAAGTGGTTGATCGACGACAAGCAACGATCTTCGGTGGCGATGGATGGTCAGAAATGGTAGAGGATGAGGTGAAGACATCAAAATCCGACATGAAAGATGCAAAATAACCTTATCTTACAACAACTATGAAATATATTAAAATAATATTTTTTTCAAAATCCAATTTTGAGCATAAATTTCATCCTTAATAAAACATCACATGTATTACATAAATGAAAAAACTAACACTATTCAATTTAAATTAAAAAATCAATAAATATATAAGGTAATAAACATTATAACGAGTTTTTATTTTACAATTGTGAACTTTTTTTTGGCAATAAATCTTATATTAATTTACTTATTTTGCCTTTTATTCATAAATTTAGGTATAATCTACAAACTTTATGTCTTATTTTTCATTTAATGTTGATTTACTTGTTTTATGTTATATTTATAAGTTTTCATTTTATTTATCAGTAATACATCAATTTACCAGTTTTATAGTAATTTACTTATTTTACCTTCCTTTTACAAGTCTTATGTTTCATTTCCAAAATTTATGTTTTATTTTACAGTTAGTGTTGATTTATTAGTTTTATGTTATATTTGTAAGTTTGTCTTCTGTTTGCTGGTAATACATTAATTTACTAGTTTATATTAATTTATTTGTTCTACCTTCCATTTACAAGTCTTAAGTTCCATTACCAAAATTTATGTTTTATTTTGCACTTAATGTTGATTTACTTGTTTTATTTTATATTTATAAGTTTTCATTTTATTTACTAGTAATACATCAATTCACCAATTTTATAGTAATTTACTTATTTTGCCTTCCTTTTGTAAGTCTTATGTTTCACTAAATTTATGATTTATTTTACAGTTAGTGTTGATTTACTAGTTTTATGTTAGGTTTGCAAGTTTTTGTTTTGATTACAAATAATACATTAATTTACTAGTTTATAACAATTTACTTCTTTTACCTTCCATTTACAAGTCTTAGGTTCCATTTCAAAAATTTATATTTTATTTTGTGCTTAATGTTGATTTGCTAGTTTATGTTATATTTGTAAATTTTTGTTTTGTTTACTAGTAATACATCAATTTACCAATTTTACAATAATTTACTTTTACTTGTTTTACTTTCTATTTACAGGTCTTTTGTTTTATTTTGAAAATTTATGTTTTATTTACAGTTAATATTAATTTACTAGTTTTAAGTTATATTTGCAAGTTTTAGTGTTGTTTACTAATAACACATCAATTTACTATTTTTATATTAATTTACTTGTTTTATTTTCCTTTTACAAATCCTATGTTTAATTTCTCAAATTTATATTTTATTTTGCAATCAATGTTGATTTATGAGTTTTATGTTATATTTGTGAGTTTTTGTTTTATTTACTAATAATACAACAATTTACTAGTTTTAAATTAATCTACTTTTTTTACCTTCCATTTACAAGCCATATCTTTAATCTCTAAAATTTATGTTTATTTTACAGTTAATGTTGATTTATAAGTTTTATGTTAAATTTGTAAATTTTATGTCTCATTTACATAATTTATGTCATAACTTCAATCACGACGTCATAAAATGACCCTACATAAATAATCAATTTTCTCTTATATTAATTTACTCACTTATAAAAGCTTGAATCTAGCACCTGAACTTGATGTATCATAAATTTAAATTATGGAAGTGTAGGAAATATTCGTTCCTAACGGTATGAACCTATGATATTAATAATAATAAGGCCAAGAAATTATTCTTTCGAAAAGCTCTCTCTCTCCTAGAGAGGCTTGAATGGAAGTTTTGAGGGGTCGTAAGGACTCATGTGGTCACTCCCTGTGAGTGGAATGTAATCCAAAAAGTCAGCTTTTGGGGTTGGTGAGTTGGTTGAGAAATTTTCAAAAGCAAAGTTAGTGTAGGGCGTTGAGGCACGAATTAAAGTTAGTGAGCCTAAATAACTTACTCCCTGTCCAAGCATTAACTACCATGGATACTGAAGAGCTAATCCGCAAGTGTAAATCAATAACTATCAAAGACGAAGACAAAGCCAAAATAACGCTGGAGGTGAATTTGAAAAATAAGAAAGAACAAATGATGGCAGGATGCTTAGTGGGCAAAGTAATTCTCACAAAGGGAGTAAACAAAGATGGACTTAAAGCTGCGTTACAGCAGGTGTGGAGGACTTTCAAAGAAGTCAAGATCGAAAGCGTGGGGAACAACATCTTCATATTCAAATTTGCTGAAAAAGCAGACAAAAAAGAGTGCTAAAAGGGGGACCGTGGCACTTCGACAAGGCTTTGATTGTTCTCACTGAGCCAAGGGGGATTGGGGAAGTCGCAAAACAATCCTTTACCCATACATCCTTTTGGGTGCAGATTTGCAATGTCCCACTGGCGTGTATGGATAAAGAATTTCTCCAGGACTTGGGCGGGAAGATGAGTTAGTATAGGAGGTCCAAACGGATGATAATGGAGGTTGCATTGGGGAATTTGCCAGAATAAGAGTCTCAATTAACATAACATAGCCGCTAGAGAAGATTTTATTCCTAAACCAGGAAGGTGAAACTGATATCCCAATGCCGGTGGTATATGAACGCTTGCCGGACTTTTATTATTGCTGCGGAATTATTGGACATCAATACAAGGAGTGTGGCAAGTATCAAGACCAACAAAGAGAAGATCTACCATATGGGAGTTGGATGAAAGCGATTACGGTAAGGGGGTTTACAAAGAGGAATCGGAACAAGGAAATGTGGAACTATAGGGCTGGTAAATCGGATAAAAAATCAGCAAGCTCAGAAAATCACAGCTCCCCGCAACAGCAAAGGCAAAACCAGGATAACCCGATAGGGGCAAACGGGTCGGAACCCATTGAGAAAGAAATGGGGCAAACCAAGGAGCATGCCAAGAAGGATGTGATAGGAGGAGTAGCTGAGCAACAATTAATGCGAGGAGTGATACAATCAGAGAAAAAAAAGCAAATTGACGGCAACAAGCAAGCTGGGAAACTGGCAATGCAACAGTCCCTAGGAAAATGGGCACACAAGCGGGAAATGGAATTACAAAAGAGAGGGAAAAAATACAAATAAATCATGAAGAGGAAGCTGAAATAGGCGATAGGCCGGCAGTATCTCAACTACAGTCCAACAAGAGGAAATGAAAGAAATTAACTAGAGATCTAAGTGAAGGGGGGGGGGGAAATTGAGTTACGAGCTCGAACAAGGCCAAGGGTGAAAAAATTTGGGCAAAGCCCAAGGAAAAAAACCAAGCTCTCTAGCCCCAATAAGCTCGAGACTAAAAATTTGGTGCATGTCTCTCCAACAGCAAGACTCCAGCTGGGTTGGGAACTATTAGTACTGGAAGAAGTGGTAGTCATGGAAGCAAACAATATGGAGATATTAGCGGAGATTGGTGGTCAGCCCAGCCGGAAGCTATAAATACTCTCAGCTGGAATGTTCGGGGTTTGGGGAATCCCCGAGCATTTCAAGCCTTAAGGAAAATCCTCCAATTGCATGGTGCTCAGCTGGTGTTTTTGTGTGAAACAAAGGTATCAACCATGCAAATGAATGTGATTACAAATAAGCTGAGTTTTGAGAATTGCTTCGCGGTGAATTGTAATGGAAGAGGAGGAGTAATAACAATGCTCTGGAAGTCAGATACTGGGGTGCAAATCAATTCATACAGCCAGCACCATATTGATGCCGAAACTCAAATGCCAAATGGAAAGCGAATGCGAGTTACAGGAGTGTACGGACATTCGGAAACAGGACAGAAAAAACACACTTGAATGCTCCTCAGGCGGCTGGCGGGTTTATCTTCTAGCCCCTGGTTGTGTTGTGGAGATTTTAATGAAATTTTACATCTGGATGAGAAGAGTGGTGGCAATGACAGGAACGTGAATTTAATCAATGATTTTATAGAAGTTTTGAGAGATTGTGGCTTAAAGGATGTACGGTATCAGGGGTACAATTTTACTTGGAATAATGGAAGATATGGGCAGGGATTTGTGGAAGAAAGGTTGGATAGATTTATTTGCAATAAAGCTTGGAGTGATAGATTTGTGGACTATGAAGCAAGCAACCTTGACACCTAGCTTTAGATCATTGTCCCGTGCTGATGGCTGTTCAAGAGCGAAGTGGGGGCATGAACCTTAGTGGTAGACATTCCTCGCGAATCTATTACGAGGATATGTGGAGCCTGTATAATCAAGGAGGAATGAAGATTGTATAGCAATTGGAACAGTGAAAATCCAGTTCAATCCTTTCGAAAAGCAACAAAAGATTCGATGGTTAAACTGATGGGGTGGAGCAAAATGGAGTTTAGAAAGCGGGACAAAAAAATTAAAGAAGCTAAAGAATCAGCTGCGGGGGTTAAAACAAAGAAGGGTGCAATATGAAAATGGTGAGGAAATTCGGAAGGTGGAGAAGAAAATCCAAAATATCCTCATGGATGAAGAAATCTACTGGAAGCAGTACTCAAGAGCAGATTGGCTCAAGGAAGGGGAAAAAAACACAAAATTCTTTCACGGCAAGGCTTCGGCTAGAAGAAAAAAAATAGAATTTGGGGGATTGAAGATAAATTCGGAAGATGGATTGAGAAGCCAAAAGAAGTGGAGCATGAATTTTGCAATTATTTCACCAACCTCTTTACATTAACCCAGTCGAGACAAGAACAAATTGCAGCAGCCTTGAAAGGAATAACTCAGAGAGTTTCTGCCAGCATGAATGAGAGTTTGGAGGAACCGTTTACAGCCGAGGAAGTCTTGGAAGCTTTGAGTCAAATGTGTCCAACGAAGGCTCCGGGGCCAGATGGTTTACTAGCAGTGTTTTACCAAAAGCATTGGCATACGGTTAATGAGGGAGTGCTCATTACTTGTTAGCATATTCTTAATTCACAAGGTACCATAGCCCCTCTAAATCACACTTACATTGCTTTGATACCAAAAATCGGGAAGCATAGGAAAGTAACAAACTTTAGGCCTATTAGTTTGTGCAATGTTATCTATAGAATTGTAGCTAAGTCAGTAGCCAATAGATTTAAGAAAATTTTGCACAAAATCATCTCTCCGTCGTAAAGTGCCCTCATCCCCAATAGGTTTATCACTGACAACATCATAGTTGGCTACGAATGTTTGCACAAGATAAGACATTGTAAAGGAAAGCAAAATGGTTTAATTGCATTAAAGCTTGATGTTAGTAAAGCCTATGACAGATTGGAATGGAATTTCCTTGAGCAAACTTTGAAACACCTAGGCTTCTCGCATCAATAGACTAGCTTGATCATGAGGTGCATTAGTTCAGTCTCCTTCTCTGTTTTAATAAATGGCTCAGTGAAAGGTTTAATTAAACCCCAAAGGGGCTTAAGACAAGGTTGCCCCTCTCTCCATATTTGTTTATTACATGTGCATAGGCTTTTTCTTCCTTGCTGCAGTAGGCTGAGCAACAACGGCTCATCCACGAGTTATCATTTGGAAAAGATTTAAAGATTTTACACCTTTTATTTACTGATGACAACCTTGTCTTCAGCAGAGCTTCTATGGCCGACTGTCAAAATCTGAAAATGATCCTTGAGTGTTACTCCACAGCTTCCGGACAAATATTTAATTTTGAGAAATCTTCTCTTTTTCTTAGTGGCAATGTCCAACAAGATCAAGTTGCTGCAATTGGGAATATGTTTTAGCTCAATATTATGTCGAGACATGAAAAATATTTAGGCTTGCCGTCTATGATCGAGAGAAAGAGAAGCAACTTCTTCAATGACATCAAGATGAAGATTTTCAACAAGATTTCAAGCTGGCAGCATAAATTCTTTTCTTGTGGAGGGAAAGAAGTCTTAATCAAAGCTGTTGTGCAAGCCATCCCAGCCTACGCAATGAGCGTATTTAAAATTCTGATGGGAGTTTGTGACGATATTCAAAGAATGGTGGCAAAGTTCTGGTGGGGTTCCAAGAGGGAGGAGAGGAATATTCATTGGGCGAAGTGGCAGAAGATAAGTCAGGCCAAGTGTAATGGAGGGATGGAATTTCATGATTTTTCAAGCTTCAACCAAGCCCTTTTAGCAAAGCAAGGCTGGAGGATTCAACAATGCCCAGACTCGTTGGTGGCAAGGGTCCTGCAAGCCAAGTATTTCCATTACAAAAATTTTTTAGATGCGAAGCTCGGCTCAAATCATTCATATATTTGGAGAACCATTCTGTGGGGAAGGAAAATTATTTGCTTGGGCTCTAGGTGGAGAGTTGGTAATGGTCAGAAAATTCAGATTCACAAGGCCAATTGGATTCCAAAGCCTTTAACTTTTAAGCCAGTGGTTAAGCCAACTTTGCCATCTGATACTATGGTTTCTGAATTAATCAATGAGGCAAACTGCTGGGATGATAAGATGATTTACGAGCATTTCGACAAGATGGATGCTGATTTAATTACTAAGATTCCTCTACCTAGAAGACCAAGGGAGGATGAGCTTATTTGGCATTATGGAAAGAATGACCAGTTCTCAGTTAAAAGTGGGTACCAGACAGCTCTCCAAATAAAGTTTCTAGCAATGCCTTCAAGCTTAGTGGCTTCAAAGAATGAATGGAATATTATTTGGTCTTTTGCTTTGCCTCAAAAGATCAGGATCTTTGCCTGGAGGCCAGCCAAAACCCTCATCCCCTCAGCTAAGAATTTGTGGAAAAAAAGATAATCCAGGAACCTACTTGCCAAGTGTGTAAAATGGGGATGGAAAATGTATTTCATGCTCTAGTGGCCTCCAAATCGGCCAAGAAGGTGTGAAGGCTCATCCATTTTGATGATGATATTAATGCAGCTTATAGTCAAGATATTTTAAGTCTGCTGCATGCCATGAAAAGGATGAGAAGCAAAGCTGACCTGGAGCTACTGGTAATGATTTTTTGGGTAAAATGGAATGCTAGGAATTAGTTGCTATTCAAAGGAAAAAGGGAGAACCCCTAGATTATGGTAGCTAAAGCTGAAGCTATGATTGTAGCTTATAAGAGGGTGCATTCTTCAGCTGAGGCTTGCAGTGAAAAGCAGCAGAGGGTACCTCTTCAAGCATGGAATCCCCCTCAAGATGGCTTTGTAAAAGTCAACATTGATGCAGCTATCAACTCTGAAAAGAACCTTGCAGGGCTGGGGGCTGTGATTAGAGATGATTCGAGGTATATTACAGCAGCTGCAATCAAGATTTCCAAGTTTCATGGAGATGTTTCTTATGCTGAGGCAGAAGCTATGGAATGGGGTATGCTGGTGGCGAGAGAAGCTAAAGTGAAAACTGTAATCGTGGAATCAGATTCTCAAGGTGTGGTCAGTTTCGTTAACAACAAGCAGGGCAGCAGATACGAGATCTATTGGGTTGTTTCAGAAATTCAGAAGTTAAAGGAAAACTTCAAGTGTGTTAGTGTTGGTTGATTTGTATAGGCAATTACTACCAATGCCAATGTGCAAGTATACACAACAAGTAATAAAGTGATAAGTATTCAAGATCGTCTCCACAGGGATTGATGTTATCAAAATGTTAAAGCAATCACAATAGTACAATCCAACTTAGGACCGAAACAAACAATTGTAAAGTAATTTCCAAAGTAATTGAGGGTTGTGAAAGAATTAAATAAAATAATACCGTAACGAAATAAATTAAGTTAAATGTGTCTAAGATTCAATTGAGATTATAGTAGTTGAATGATCAACCTCTCCTAATGGGGTGACTGTTGTCTATCAATTTAGCACCAGCTGTTACAATAAGTGCTGCAGCACTGGGCAGAATAAATCTGCATCCGCAGCTATTGCAATTTGGAAGTCTCATACCTTTAAATCTATTAACAATGACTAGTTGCTAATATACTTATGGTATAGCATTATAACCTTTAATCTCTCCACCCTACAAGGTGAACACTATATCTAGTGTGTCACAAATCCTAACGTCAAGTATTACCCTTATGGGATTCAAGATAACTTAATCCAGGAAACTCAACTTAAGATAAAGTAGTACTCTAATAATATCTGTTAAGACATGCCCTTTTGCTGCTCTATCTTAACTGAAACTATTAAATGGGTGGTCAACTGAAATAACAGTTATATTCATAAAAGAACTACTAGAGTAAAATGCTACAACAATACTATAACAACATATAAGAACAGTCAAGAACCCATTGGATTATTTGTCACTCAATTACAAGTAAATTTAGTTCATATTCTGAAAGAGAAAGATAACATAAATATATTAATCTCGGAATACATCAAAACAATTAAAGGAAGAAGATAAATATAAGTGAGCACAGTGAAAGACAATTCCAAATAATTCTGATCGATTCTCCAATGTTGCCTTCAATTCTGATCTTCTTCTTCGTTCCTTGTAATTATTCTAATGATAATTCCCTTGCCGCCTTTCTATGTGGTGCACGCCTCCCTTTTATATTACAAATTAGGGTAAACATAAATCCATGAGCGTGCATGCGTTAAATTAGGAAACATGCGCTGACCCGTGCCTAAGTTTTCTTCCGCATTGCTCCCAGATTGCTACAACACAGGATCTTCAACAGCACTACATTATTCCCGATTGTGCTTTTCTTCTTTTGTGGCCATCTTCTTTCCTCCTCTTGCTCATCTACTGTCTCAACATCCCTTCATGAATTAAGACTTTCTGAGAACCTACAATTATGCACTTGTTTTTAGCACAAATTACTTTGATTCAAGCAAAACTTATTAAGACTCAACTAAAATGAATGTTTATGCAAAATGTAACTAAAATGTAATAAAAACACCTTATTTGTTCTTTAAGTGATCTTGATTCAAGTCTAGAATTGATGTAATAACTCTCATTTCCTAGAGTTATCACACCCCCAAACTTAAACTATTACTTGCCCTCAAGTAATAACACATACTAACACTTCCCGCAAACAATCATGCACACAACTTTAGCTCTTTTATCAAATTTGCAAGGATTCTTCCACCTTCAGATCACAATTCTAATCACACAAAATAACCATAGTAAATCAGTTCTAGACTTAAGCTTCTTTCTGTCCATAGTGTGTGTGTGCTTCCTTTGATTGAATTCTAAATATGCTGTAACATCACCAAGGACTGCATGAATTTCAGCAGTGATACACTTCATTCATAAATGAGGTAGCATAGATTTCACCTACTCAAACTGTGTTGCTTTTATCATTGATAAATTGGGGAGTAATTGTTGAGTGTTAGAAAATGCATATTTGTAAAGGAGAAAATCGTCATTTTACATTTTAAGTCTTAATAACAACCCTTACTTTTATGTATTTAAGCTTCTTGTAATTTAATTATGTGTGTTTGATTTTAATTAAGTATTTTATATATTTTAGGGGCATCATAGTCATTTCAGAATAAACGAGAGATCAAACGGCAAAACAGACATCACTTTTGAACTCAGGACGGTCGAAAACCTCAGGAGGAGCATAAAAGGAAAAATGGTACTGTTCACATGTACGGTACTATTCACGACACTGTTCGCATAGACGGATCGATGATGTGGCATTGACCGATGATGTGGCATTGACTGATGAGGTGTCACGATCCTGTTGAGCTAAAATTCTTATGCACTGTTGATTGGTGATGTGGCAGCATATTAGTGGACCAAAAATTGCGCGTACGGTACATGCATTACACAGGATTATTTTCAACCAAACCACGTTACTGTTCAAAGCCGGGTCAAACCGTGTTACTGTTCAAACCGCGTACTGTTGACTGATGACGTGGCGCAATCTTGAGCGTCCAAACTGTTTTTAATCCGATGGCCATGATTTACTCAATGTATCTATAAAAAGGGGGCCTCCCCCCCAAACTCTTGTATTTTCTACGTATTTTAATAAATTTTCATTTTGCCCCTAGTTCAATTATGAGTATCTAATTTTTTTTCAAGCTTGGGTTGAAGGTGAAGTCTCAACATGTGTCATGGGCTTTATTTGGTAAATTTATTTTCTCTTCCCCTCTAATTTTTGTGGATATTTTGACTTCTCGTCGACAAATAATACTAATCTTGTCTAGTACCGCCTTGGTTTCATCGGCCCCCTAGTACAAAGTTATTATTATTTGGCACAATAAACCCTTAGCACTATATTGATTAGAGCGTGATTCATGAGATGTGGATTCCCCCCTCATGATTTAATTTGCATTAATAAGGATTATTTAGCCCATGATGCATGTTGATACGGATCCAGATACCCAAGTACGTCATCTCAATAGATTTCTCTTCAATTTATTCTCGCCATTTCAATTCCAATTTTAGGATAATCTAAGTCACTTTTACCACAAAATCCAACCACCTTATACAAAATTAATTCTACATATAATTAAAATCCACCTCCTCGTAGGATCAACACTCATCACCATTGATCTATACTACAATAGATTCGTGCACTTGGGAGTTTAATAAAATTTGCACAAGTTTTTGGCGCCGTTGCCGGGGAGGTAAGTAATTTTAATTCATAGAATTAATTTTTGTGAATAATTCCATTTAATTGTTTTCTTGTATTTTTTTCTTTAAAAAAAAGAAAAAAGAAAAAAAGTGAATCTACATTTAAAGGTTAGTATTTCTTTTCTTTTTCTCTTCTTTAAAATTCTGTAATTTAATTTTGTATTTATTTTTCTTTGTAATTGTTTTTGGTTTATCTTATTAATTTATTTTTAGTTAATTTATTTCACGTATTTATTTTTGTGTATTTTTTTAGTAAGGTTATAATAGCGCAATAAGGTTAGTATCGTAATTTCTCCCTCTTCTTTATTTTTTATTTTGTTCCCATCTTTATTTTTATTTTATTTGTTCTGCATACATGGTCGAACGTCATTATTACCTAATCTTGAACCTATAGACCTTGAACTTGAGAAAACACTTCGCACACACAAACAAGTTAAAAATAAAATGGATTTACAACCACAAGAGATGCCATTTAAGGACTATTTCAGTCCTTTAGCTAATTTGAATACATCATGCATAAGATACCCAAATGTAGCTGCTAGGAGTTTTGAACTAAAACCTAGTGTGCTAAATTGTCTCCCAACATTCTATGGCCTAGAAAATGAGGACCCATATAATTATTTAAATGATTTTCATGCTATTTGTCAAACATTTAAATATGAGAATTTTTCAGATGATGATGTAAAATTTAGACTATTCCCATTTTCTTTAAAGGATAGAGCTCGTTCATGGCTTAATACATTGCCAGCTAATAGCATTGTATCATGGGAACAAATGGTAACGAAATTTTTGAATAAATATTTCCCAATGCATAAAACCTATGCTATTCGCAGGGAAATTTCAGAGTTTACCCAGAGAGAAGACGAGCAGTTTTTCGAAACATGGGAGCCATTCAATGGGCTACTCTTGAAGTGTCCACATCATGGGTACGAGAAATGGCACCAATGCCAATATTTTTTGGAGGGATTATTGCCGAATGTGCAAGAATGACTAATGGCAATAAGTGGAGGAGAGCTAATGTCAAAAAGTGCATAAGAAATTTGGGAATTCTTCCAGCGACAAGCAGATAATTCCCAACAACGGAGTCGATCACTCAGGAATACTAGAAGAATTAAGGGAGTAAATGAGGTTCACATTGGTGAGTCAAGTTCAGAAATTAAAGAAGTCAAGGAGATGGTTGAAGGTCTCGCTCGACAAATAGCATCGTTATCGACTGCTAAATCAACAGAGCCACATGACCATGACTCATATCCAGATCAAGTCAATGCCATAGGTGTAATGAGAAAACCATCGAATTACAACCCATACTCCAACACATATAGCCCTGGATGGAGAGACCACCCAAATTTTTCATGGTCTTAAGGATTCCAACAGAATGGACCAGCAGCTCCAACTCCACCAATGCAACCAATTCCTCAAGCCTCTCAGCCACCATTTAGACCATACAATCAAAACCAGAACTACTCTCAACCCAGACCATGGGAAGATTCATTCTAGAATCTCAAGAATCTTACTCACTCTATGATTGAGCAACAGAACCGCACTATTGATGGACTACGAAATGAGTTGAGAGCAGGCTTCAACTCACAAGCCCAATCAGTTTCAAGCCTCGAGAAGATGGTGGGACAACTTGCTTCTTCAGTTCAGACCTTGGCAATGACTGTTGAGAAAGGCAAGTTTCCAAGTCAACTAGTGCCTAATCCTAAAGGAGTACATGAAGCAAGTACCAGTTCACCACAACAGCATGGAGAGGTCAAAGCAGTTATTACCTTGCAAAAAGGAAAAGAAGTCGACAACAAAGTGGAGATGTCAGTGACAAAAGAAAATCAAATTGTACCTCTGAATGTTGAGGACTCTCCACCGGAGGAGAAAGAAGAAACCAACCCACGAGAATACGTTCCCAAAGCTCCATTTCTTCAGAGGTTAGCTAAAGGAAAGAAGGGAAAATCCACAGGTGAGATTCTTGAAATCTACAAACAAGTAAGTGTTAACATCCTTTTACTTGATGCTATAAAGCAAGTTCCATCTTATGCCAAGTTTCTTAAAGACCTTTGTACTAAAAAGAGAAACATTCATGTTCAAAAGAAGGCATTTTTAACAGAAAACGTTAGTTCTATCCTCCAACATAAAATTCCTCTAACATGCAAAGACCTAGGCTCCCCCACTATCTCATGTAGCATAGGGAACCACACAATTGAGAATACTTTGTTGTATTTAGGAGATAGTGTAAATCTGTTGTCTTACTCAGTATTTTTGAAACTTGGACTTGGAGAATTACACCCAACTCCAGTGGTGTTACAGCTTGCAGATCGGTCCACGAAAATACCTCGTGGTATTGTGGAGGACGTGCTTATCCAGGTAGACAAGTTTTATTTTCCTGTTGATTTCATTGTAATTGACACTCAACCAATACAAGATTCATGGAAGCACATCCCCATTATTCTAGGTCGACCTTTCTTGGCAACTGCGGATGCTCACATTCAATGCAGGACTGGAAATATGTAGTTGTCCTTCGGCAACATGACTATGGAGCTGAACATCTTCAACATTTTCAAACAAACTCACAAAATTTTTGATGTAGATTTAATAGAAACAATAGTTGATAATACTTTTCTTTCAAACCTTAGTGATGATCTTTTACAAACATATTTAACTCACTTTGGTTTGGATTTTGATATTGACAGATCGGTCGATGAGGTCAACGCTCTACTTGACTCAGCACCATCCATGGACACTAATAAATGGAAGTCAAGAGTTGAATAACTAGCACCATCAGAGAAGAAACTCATCTCAACATCAGAATCACCACCAAAACTCGAGCTTAAACCATTGCCCAACACTTTGGAATATGCATTTTTGGGAGAAGAAAGTACTCTACCGGTAATCATCTCATCATCCCTAAATGACAAACAAAAAAGTAAGTTGTTGGATGCTTTAAAAGAGCACAAAGGAGCATTAGGATGGATCATAGCAGACATTAAAGGTATAAACCTAGTAGACTGCATGAATTACATTCACCTTGATGAAAATACTAAATCGACTAGGGAAATGCAACGTCGGTTAAATCCTAATATGAAAGAAGTTGTTAGAACAGAAGTCCTTAAGCTATTAGACGCAGGTATCATTTACCCAATTTCTGATAGTTCATGGGTCAGTCCTGTACAAGTTGTCCCCAAAAAGTCAGGAGTCACAGTAGTTACGAATGCCGATAATGAATTGATACCCACTAGAGTGACTACAGGATGGCGTGTATGCATTGATTATAGAAAGTTGAATTCTGTCACACGTAAAGACCATTTTCCTTTACCATTTATCGATCAAATGCTTGATAGATTAGCATGCTATGAATTTTATTACTTTCTAGATGGCTACTCAGGATATAATCAGATTCTCATAGCACCGAAAGATCAAGAGAAAACCACTTTAACTTGCCCTTTTGGCACATTTGCATATAGGAGAATGCCATTTGGATTATGTAATGCACCTGCTATATTTCAACGATGCATGTTAAGCATTTTTTCTGATATGGTTGAACGATTCCTTGAAGTCTTTATGGATGATTTTTCTGTCTTTGGTGACTCATTTGATCAATGTTTACATCATATAACACTAGTTCTGCAGAGATGTATCGAGAAGAACTTGGTCTTAAATTGGGAGAAGTGTCATTTTATGGTAAAACAAGGTATTGTTCTCGGTCACATCATTTCAAGCAAAGGTATTGAGGTTGACAAAGCCAAGGTGGATTTCATTTCTAATCTTCCTCCACCCAAAATAGTTAGAGAAGTAATATCTTTCCTTGGGCATGCTGGTTTTTATAGACGTTTCATTAAAGATTTTAGCAAAGTTTCTAGACCCTTATGCAATTTACTTACTAAGGATGTACCTTTTATCTTTAATGATTCATGTCTTGTGGCATTTGAAAAATTAAAGCAGTTGTTGACATAATCACCCATCATTCAGGCCCCAAACTGGAGCTTACCCTTTGAACTCATGTGTGATGCATCTGATTATACAGTAGGAGCAGTATTAGGACAAAGAGTGGATCGAATTTCCCATGTTATTTATTATACTAGTATGACATTGAATGATGCACAGTTGAACTATTCAACTACTGAAAAAGAAATGCTAGCAGTAGTATTTGCATTGAAAAAATTTCGATCTTATCTCATTGGTTGTAAAATAATTGTGTTCACAGATCATGTTGCTCTTAAATATCTTCTCACGAAGAAAAATGCAAAAGCTAGACTAATTCGTTGGGTGTTACTTTTGCAGGAATTTGACTTGAAATTTAAAGATAAGAAACGCACAGAAAATATTATGGCAGAGCCATTAACATTGAATGAGTCATTTCCAGATGAATCCATTTTTGGGATCCATTTTCTGTAATTCCTTCTCCATCTTGTATTTTCTACGTATTTTAATAAATTTCCATTTTGCCCCTAGTTCAATTATGAGTAGCTAATTTTCTTTCAAGCTTGGGTTGAAGGTGAAGTCTCAACATGTGTCATAGGCTTTATTTGGTAAATTTATTTTCTCTTCCCCTCTAATTTTTGTGAATGTTTTGACTTCTCGTCGACAAATAATACTAATCTTGTCTAGTACCGCCTTGGTTTCACCGGTCCCCTAATACAAGGTTATTATTATTTGGCACTATAAGCCCTTAGCACCATATTGATTAGAGTGTGGTTCATGAGGTGTGGATTCCCCCCTCATGATTGAATTGGCATTATAAGGATTATTTAGCCCATGATGCATATTGATACGGATCTAGATACCCAAGTACGTCATCTTAATAGATTTCTCTTCAATTTATTCTCGCCATTTCAATTCCAATTTTAGGACAATCTAAGTCACTTTCACCACAAAATCCAACCACCTCATACACGAGTGGGATCGACACTCGTCACCATTGATCTATACTACAATAGATTCGTGCACTTGCAAGTTCAATAAAATTTGCACAACAGTAATCAACCTCCTCACTGTAACATTTGTCTTTCATGTGAATGTCAATCACTTGTAATGATGACGCCAAATTACTCAAACCATGCCCAGATCAGAGTTGCTGCGGCAATATTTACTGTAGAATCTTATCTAGAGGTATCTTTTACTCAAGGCTGAACATGGAGCTCATGAACAAACCTGGCTACTCAATGCCTTAGACAGAGGACTTCTTTTTTTTGTTGTTGCTATAGCATTGCTCATAACTCTCTCTACCTTTGACACAATTCTGCATATGGGGTACATACTCAGATCTGGTTACTCAGCAGCTGGAGCCATTGGAGCAGAGTTTATTTCATAGATATCACAGTCAATCAACTTGCTTTTCCCCCCAAACTTAAGATATTTTCTATTCTTTTGGCTCTACTCCAGCAGTCTCATACAATTCAACCAAGGTTTAAGTGTTGGGACAGAATTTCACTTCTATCTATAACTATCTCTACTTGGCATTCTTATAAATACTAAATAACACTCAATGTATCTTCATTAGGTTTTCAAATCCATACACAAATATCAGATAACAGAGCCTCACACAACACAAACATACACACATGCATTCAGAAACACAACCCCCCCAAACTCGAGAGATGTTGTGTCCTCACATGCATACATAACAAAGGCGCACGAACTGACAAGGATATGTAAGACCATAGAACAAACCATACAAATTGACAAACAGAAGGAAAAAAAATTTTTTTTTTTAAGAACAAATGAACTAGTAAGGAAAGAGTACTCCCCTATGATGGGGACTGCAGCACATCACGGGAGGCTATCAGCACTTCTTGGACGCACTGCGCAGCTTATCCTTTGGTGAAGCTTTTGGGGAAGTAGCTGGCAATGTCTTTGTCTTTTTTGCTGCGGGGCTGGCGAGAGGAGTTGTGGCTGGGGTTGCTGTAGCAATACCGGTAAATGTACTGCCTTTTCGTTTGCTGGATTGTCTTGGACTGGTGCGAATAGGCTGGCTAGGAGTTTGCTGGGGAGGCTTTGTAGTTAATGCATCAGTTGCCTGGCCCTCAGCTGTGATGGCAGCAATGACCGCAAGTAGTTGCTTGGCTTGCTCAGGTGTAGGCATAGCTCGAGCTGCTGCAGTAGCCAGCTCAACATCGACTTGCTCCATTTCATCTTCAGAGGCTGGAGGTGTTGCCATTTTTGCTTTGCCCTTGTCCTTTCTCTTGCTCGCAGGGATTGGAATAGAATGCTCCTCTTCAAGGTCTTCCTCATCTTCTTCTTGAATAATGTGCTTTTTCCTGGTTTTGGGCTGGGCTGGGATGGTTGGTTCCTCATGTTCCTTCTTCGAATTGTCCTATGCTTCTATGGTGAGCTATCAGTCTCAGACTTATCACCTTCTTCCTCAGGTGGATCTGATGGGTCAACATCTTTTGATTATACCTTTTCTTGTGGTTCAGCTTCAGTTTCATCCGCTGGTTCATCTGTGGCAGTGGTTTCCTCACTGGCTTCTGCTGGAGCTCTTGTGGTGTTGGTGTCAAAATTATACTGCTGGAGTAGTGCATCAGGGAAGTTCCGGTGAATGCGTTTCATGTACAGAGCAAATTGGTGTAGTTGGTTGTCCAGGTGCTGTAGATAACTCTAAAATCGATCGTTTGCCCTCTGCTGAGCTTCCACACATTGAGTTATACTTGCGCTGAATGCTTGGATGGTGTGTTCTAAGCCAATAGCTCGCCTATCTCCTGTTACAGCTGCTGGTTCAGTGGTTGTTCCAGCATTCTCACCGGCAACTCTCTCAATGGAACGTACCATAAAGGCACCATCATTCTTGACATGATCATCTCTGGCATCCAGACGAACACCGAAAACTACACAAATGCTGGTGATGAGTGAAGAAAATAACAAGGCAGCAGTTAGGTGAGTCTTGGTTTCACAATCTTGGATTTCTTTAGCGATGATGCTACCCACATCTATGGGAAGCCCTCGAACAATGACATATAACAAGAACAACCTTTCTTGCGAAACTGTAGTGGTGTGAGTGGAGGGCATAAGCCTAGATTTCAGAAATTTCACCCACACCTTAGCAATAGGTTTCAAATCTATCATATTAACTACATGCCCCTCCTTGTTAGCCCATGATGCCCCTTCAATTGTAAGAGTTGTGAAAATGGTGTTCCACTTTTTCGAGGTTAACTTCTCATGCAACTTAGTATACTCACAAGTAATTTCAGCAGGTAAGTTATAAAAAGCATTGATAACACAGGAGTCTAATGGGACAAATGTATGTCTTACCCAAATGTTATGCTGATCAGGCTTACCAAATTGGAGTAAAATTCTTTGACTACGGGTAGCACAGGATCTTGAGGGTGGTTGCAACACTCTAGCCATCCTCACTTTACTGCAGCATTATGAATTGTTTGCACAATTCCCGTGAGTTGGTCTAGAAATTGAAACCCTTTTTCTTCCAGAATCCTGCGCGGTTCTATGAATTCTTCATATTTTTCTTCGGCGTGGTAACTCTGGAATCTTAATGGATCTTTGAGGCGGCTTGCTGTTTTCTTATACCTCGGCATTGCTGTAGCAGTAACAAGTTGAGGTTAATGTCCCTGAGAGTAAAAAGAGAAGAAGAGTTTTAAGAATTAGGAGAGTTGTATTCGCGAAGGAGATGGGGAATAGTGTCGTAGAGCACTAAGCACAGTGACTCCTTTTTATAATGGACTCTTAATTGAAGATAATTACGGTGACCAAAGATAAATGAGGGCATAAAATATTTTAAAAGTAATGTGCATATCCCAAAAATCTCGGTTAATAAAATTAAAGCATTAATTTCGGAGATTTGTTCGCAATTTCCATCCACATCCATGTCTCCATCTGTCATGACTTATCTCCAACGGTAAGTGAGAGGCTCCATCTTTTAATTTACTGTAACGGTAAAATTGGTTGCTACAGCACCCATTTGCTTACTCTAGCAACGGTTACATAGTCCACACTAAAGCCTCTGACACATGGCTCACCTCTGCACTCTGCCACCATACAACCTCATTTGTCAATATGGAATTCAATTGTCACATATATTTCCCATAAACTAAAATTAATTCTGAAATTAAAATAAAATAGATCAAATGATAGCACAAGTAAAGGATGCAATACTGTGAAAAGATAAAATTAAACGGCCGGAATGAAATAACAAAATTAAATGAAAAGGGTAAGGAGGGAGAACTTGTCAACAAAACCAAAGGAGATCAAAATTGGTTTGAAGTGGCTGTCTCCACAATGGGTTGCCTCCCATGGAGTGCTTGATTTAAGGTCCTTCAGCCTGACCTTCTTTAATTGTTCAATAACTGGGTTCTTTAAGGAGTAACACCTCCTTTGAACAATCTGCTGCTGGATGTATGTAGTGCTTAACCATGTGTCCATTAACTTTGAATTCTTGACCTGTTTGTTCATCTAGAAGATCAACAGCTTCATGAGGATAAAACTTTAACAGCTTAAACGGGCCAGACGATCGTGACTTGAGCTTTCCTGGAAATAATCTTAGTCTTGTATTGTGGAGTAACACCAATTGACCAAGGTTGAATTGCTTGTGCTGAATATGTTTGTCATGCCAGTGTTTTGTCCTCTCTTTATAAATTCTTTCATTTTCATATGAAAATAACCTTAATTCATCAAGCTCACAAAGTTAAAGCTTCCTTTGTTTTGCTGCAGCATGAATATCCCAATTTAGTTTCTTCAATGCCTAGTGTGCTTTATGCTCTAGCTCTAGTGGCAATGACAAGCCTTGCCATAAACAATTCAGTAAGGAGACATGCCAAGTGGAGTTTTGTATGCTGTTCTGTAGGCCCATAAAGAGTCATGCAAGTGTAAAGACCAATCCTTCCTCGTTGGGTTCACCACTTTTTCTAAGATCTTTTTAATTTCGATGTTGGACACTTCAGCATGGCCATTGGATTGTGGGTGATATGTTGTTGCTATCTTGTGTCTGACTCCATATTTCATCATTGCTGCAGCAAAGATTTTGTTGCAAAAATATGTGCCCTCATCACTAATGATTGCTCTAGGAGTGCCAAACCTGGAAAAAACATTTTTCTGAAGAAAAGCCACCATTGTTTTAGCATCATTGGTAGGTAATGTTGCAGCTTCTACCCACTTGGAGACATAATCCACAGCAACAAGGATATATAAGTTCCCAAAGGATGGTGGGAAGTGTCTGTTGAGTGTTAGAAAATGTATATTTATAAAGGAAAAAATCGTCATTTTACACTTCAAGTTTTATTAACACCCTTACTTTTATGTATTTAAACTTTTTGTCATTTAATTATGTGTGTTGTATTATAATTAAATATTTTATGTATTTTAGGGGTATTATGGTCATTTCACAATGAACGAGAGATCAGACGGCAAAACGGACATCACTTTTGAACTCAGGACGGTTGAAAACCTTAGGACTTAAGAAGAGCATAAAAGGAAAAATAGCATTGTTCACATGTACGGTACTATTCACATGTACGATACTGTCTACGTTACTGTTCACGACACTGTTCACAAGGACGGATCGATGACGTGGCATTGACCGATGATGTGGCATTGACTGATGAGGTGTCAAAATCGTGTTGGACTAAAATTCTTATGTATTGTTGATCGATGACGTGGCAGCATATCAATGGACCAAAAATCTCGAGTACGGTACATGCATTACACAGGATTACTTTCAACCAAACCGCGTCACTGTTCAAGCCGGGTCAAACCGTGTTACTGTTCACCCGCATGGTCAAACTGCGTACTGTTGACTGATGACGTGGTGCAATCCTAAGCGTTCAAACTGTTTTTAATCCCGTGGCCATGATTTACTCAATGTATCTATAAAAAATGGGCCTTCCCACCATAATTTGATATCTTTGAATCCATTTTTGGGATCAATTTCCTATAATTCCTTCTCCATCTTGTATTTTCTATGTATTTTCATAAATTCTCATTTTGCCCCTAGTTCAATTATGAGTAGCTAATTTTCTTTCAAGTTTGGGTTGAAGGTGAAGTCTCAACATGTGTCATGGGCTTTATTTGGTAAATTTATTTTCTCTTCCCCTCTAGTTTTTGTGGATGTTTTGACTTCTCGTCGATAAATAATAATTATCTTGTCTAGATACCGCCTTGGTTTCACCGGCTCTCTAGTACAAGGTTATTATTATTTGGCACGATAAGCCCTTAGCACCATATTGATTAGAGTGTGGTTCATGAGGTGTGGATTCCCCCCTCATGATTTAATTGGCATTAATAAGGAATATTTAGCCCATGGTGCATGTTGATACAGATCCAGATACCCAAGTACGTCATTTCAATAGATTTCTCTTCAATATTATTCTCGTCATTTCAATTCCAATTTTAGGATAATCTAAATCACTTTCACCACAAATCCAACCACCCTTATACAAAATTAATTCTACATATAATTAAAATCCACCTCCTCGTGGGATCGACACTCGTCACCATTAATCTATTCTACAATAGATTCGTGCACTTGCGAGTTCAATAAAATTTACACAACAAGTTTTTGGCGCCGTTACCGGAGAGGTAAGTTGTTTTGATTCGTAGAATTAATTTTTGTGAATAATTTCTTTTATTTGTTTTCTTGTGTTTTTTTTTTCTTATCAAAAAAAGGAAAAAAAAGTGAATATGCATTTAGAGGTTAGTATTTCTTTTCTTTTTCTCTTCCTTAAAATTTTGTAATTTAATTTTCAAGTTATTTTTTTTCTTCTTTGTAATTTTTATTTATCTTACTAATTTTTTTAGTTAATTTATTTCACGAATTTTTTTGTGTATTTTTATAATAAGGTTATAATAACGCGAGAAGGTTAGTACCGTAATTTCTAATTCTTCTTTATTTTTATTTGTTTTCTTCTCATTTATCTTTTGTTTTTTTACATGCATGGTCGTAGGTCATTATTGCCTAATCTTGAACCTATAGACCTTGAACTTGAGAAAACACTTCGCACACACAAACAAGTTAAAAATAAAATGGATTTGCAACCATAGGAGAGGTCATTTAAGGACTACTTCAGTCCTTCAGCTAATTTGAGCACATCATACATAAGATACCCAAAATGTAGCTGCTAGGAGTTTTGAACTAAAACCTAGTGTGCTAAATTGTCTCCCAACATTCTATGACCTAGAAAATGAAGACCCATATAATCACTTGAATGATTTTCATGCTATTTGTCAAACATTTAAATATGAGAATTTTTCAGATGATAATGTAAAACTTAGACTATTCCCATTTTCTTAAAAGGATAGAGCTCGTTCATGGTTTAGTACATTGCCTGCTAATAGCATTACATCATAGGAACAAATGGTAACTAAATTTTTGAATAAATATTTTCCAGTGCATAAAACCAATGCTATTCGCAGGGAAATTTCAGAGTTTACCCAGAAAGAAGACGAGCAGTTTTTCGAAACATGGGAGCCATTCAATAGGCTACTCTTGAAGTGTCCACATCATGGGTACGAGAAATGGCACCAATGCCAATACTTTTTGGAGGGATTATTGCCGAATGTGCAAGAATGGCTAATGGCAATAAGTGGAGGAGAGCTAATGTCAAAAAGTGCATTAGAGATTTGGGAATTCTTCCAGCGACAAGCGGATAATTCCCAACAACGGAGTCGGTCACTTAGGAATACTAAAAGAATTAAAGGAGTAAATGAGGTTCACATTGGCGATTCAACTTCGAGAATCAAAGAAGTCAAGGAGATGGTTGAAGGTCTCGCTCGACAAATAACATCGTTATCGACTGCTAAATCAATAGAGCCACATGACCATGACTCATACTCAGATCAAGCCAATGCCATAGGTGTAATGAGAAAACCATCAAATTACAACCCATACTCCAACACATATAACCCTGGATGGAGAGACCACCCCAATTTTTCATGGTCTCAAGGATTCCAACAGAATGGACCAGCAGCTCCAACTCCACCAATGCAATAAATTCCTCAAATTCCTCAAGCCTCTTAGCCACCATTTAGACTATACAATTAGAACTAGAATTACTCTCAACCCAGACCATAGGAGGATTCATTCCAGAATCTCAAGAATCTTACTCACTCTACGATTGAGCAACAGAACCGCACCATTGATGGACTACGAAATGAGTTGAGAGAAGGCTTCAAATCACAAGCCCAATCAGTTTCAAGCCTCGAGAAGATGGTGGGACAGCTTGCTTCTTCAGTTCAGACCTTGGCACTGACTGTTGAGAAAGTCAAGTTTCCAAGTCAACCAGTGCCTAATCCTAAAGGAGTGCATGAAGTAAGTACCAGTTCACCACAGCAGCATGGAGAGGTCAAAGCAGTCATGACCTTGCGAAAAGGAAAAAAAGTTGACAACAAAGTGGAGATGCCGGTGACAAAAGAAAATCAAATTGTACCTGTGAATATTGAGGACTCACCATCGGAAGAAAAAGAAGAAACCAACCCGCGAGAATATGTTCCCAAAGCTCCATTTCCTCAGAGGTTAGCTAAAGGAAAGAAGGGAAAATCCACAGGTGAGATTCTTGAAATCTTCAAACAAGTAAGTGTTAATATCCCTTTACTTGATGTTATAAAACAAGTTTCATCTTATGCCAAGTTTCTTAAGGACCTTTGTACTAAAACGATAAATATTCATGTTCAAAAGAAGGCATTTTTAACAGAAAACGCTAGTTCTATACTCTAATACAAAATTCCTCTAAAATACAAAGACTTAGGCTCCCCCACTATCTCATGTAGTATAGGGAGCCACACAATTGAGAATGCTTTATTGGATTTAGGAGCTAGTGTAAATCTGTTACCTTACTCAGTTTTCGTGAAACTTGGACTGGGAGAATTACATCCAACTCTAGTGGTGTTACAGCTTGCAGATCAGTCCATGAAAATATCTCGTGGTATTGTGGAGGACGTGCTTATCTAGGTATACAAGTTTTATATTTTGTTAATTTCATTGTAATTGACACTCAACCAATATAAGATTCAAGGAAGCAAATCCCCATTATTCTAGGCTGATCTTTCTTGGCAACTGCGGATGCTCACATTCAATGCAGAACTAGAAATATGCAGTTGTCCTTCGGCAACATGACTATGGAACTGATCATCTTCAACATGGCCAAACAACCTCACAATGCAGATAATGAAATTATTAATGTGGATTTAATTGAAGCATTAGTTGATGACACTTTTCTTTCAAACCTTAGTGATGACCCTTTACAAACATGCTTAACTCACTTTGGTTTGGATTTTGATATTGACAGATCAGTCGATGAGGTTAACGCCCTACTTGACTCAGGACCATCCATGGACACTAATAAATGAAAGTCAAGAGTTGAACAACTAGCACCATCAGAGAATAAACTCATCCCATAATCAGAATCACCACCGAAACTCGAGCTCAAACCATTACCCAACACATTGGAATATGCGTTTTTGGGATAAGAAAACACTCTACTGGTAATCATCTCATCATCCCTAAATGACGAACAAAAAGGTAAGTTGTTGGATGTTTTAAAAGAGCACAAAGGAGCATTAGGATGGACTATAACAGACATAAAATATATAAACCCAGTAGACTGCATGCATTACATTCACCTTGATGAAAATGCTAAACCTACTAGGGAAATGCAATGTCGGTTAAATCCTAATATGAAAGAAGTTGTTAGAATTGAAATCCTTAAGCTATTAGATGCATGTATCATTTACCCCATTTCTGATAGTTCATGGGTCAGTCCTATACAAGTTGTCCCTAAAAAGTCAGGAGTCACAGTAGTTACTAATGCTGATAATGAATTGATACCCACTAGAGTGGCTACATGATGGCGTGTATGCACTGATTATAGAAAGTTGAATTCTGTCACACGTAAAGACCATTTTCCTTTGCCATTTATAAATCAAATGCTTGATAGATTAGCAGGCCATGAATTTTATTACTTTCTAGATGGCTACTCAAGATATAATCAGATTCCCATAGCACCGAAAGATCAAGAGAAAACCACTTTCACTTGCCCTTTTGGCACTTTTGCATATAGGAGGATGTCATTTGGATTATGTAATGCACCTGCTACATTTCAACGATGCATGTTAAGCATTTTTTCTGATATGGTTGAACGATTCCTTGAAGTCTTTATGGATGACTTTTCTGTCTTTGGTGATTCATTTTATCAATGTTTACATCATCTAACACTAGTTCTACAAAGATGTATCGAGAAGAACTTAGTCTTAAATTGGGAGAAGTGTCATTTTATGGTAAAACAAGGTATTGTTCACGGTCACATCATTTCAAGCAAAGGTATTGAGGTTGATAAAGTCAAGGTGGATCTCATTTCCAATCTTCCTCTACCCAAAACAGTCAGAGAAGTAAGATCTTTCCTTGGGCATGCTGGTTTTTATAGACGTTTCATTAAAGATTTTAGCAAAGTTTCTAGACCCTTATGCAATCTACTTGCTAAGGATGTACCTTTTATCTTTAATGATTCATGTCTTGTGGCTTTTGAAAAATTAAAGCAATTGTTGACATCATCACCCATCATTCAGCCCCCAAATTGAAGCTTACCATTTGAGCTCATGTGTAATGCATCTGATTATGCAGTAGGAGCAATATTAGGACAAAGAGTTTATCAAATTCCCCATGTTATTTACTATGCTAGTATGACATTGAATGATGCACAGTTGAACTATTCAACTACTGAAAAAGAAATGCTAGCAGTAGTGTTTGCGTTGGAAAAATTTTGATCTTATCTCATTGGTTGTAAAATAATTGTGTTCACAGATCATGTTGCTCTTAAATATCTTCTCACGAAAAAAAATGCAAAAGCTAGACTAATTCATTGGGTATTACTTTTGCAGGAATTCGACTTGGAATTTAAAGATAAGAAAGGCACAGAGAATGTTGTAGCAGACCATTTCTCTCGTCTCCATTTTGACACAATTTCTGAACCTTTAACATTGAATGAGTCATTTCCAGATGAACAATTAATGAGTGTGGAAGTATTACCTTAGTATGCTGATATAGTTAATTATCTTTTTATATGTCAACTTCCAAAGTATTGGACCAAGCAAGACAAAGCTAAATTCTTTGCAAAAATAAAGAATTTCTTTTAAGATGACCCTTATCTGTTCAAATATTGTGCAGATCAAATTGTTAGACGATGTATCCCAGAAAATGAAATTCAGAATATTCTTTCATTCTGCCATGAACAAGCTTGTGAAGGCCATTTCAGTGATAAGAAAACAACGACTAAAGTTTTACAATGTGGTTTCTATTGGCCAACTATATTTCGAGATGCTTACACTTTCTGTTTTTCATGTGATAGGTGTCAACGAATGGGGAGCATTACGCGAAGGAACATGATGCCACTAAATCCAATTTTAGTGGTTGAGATTTTTTATGTATGGGGTATCGACTTCATGGGACCCTTTCCCCTGTCTTTTGGCCATCAATACATATTGGTTGCTGTTGACTACGTATCGAAATGGGTAGAAGTAATTCCATGCAGAACCAATGATCACAAGGTGGTGATAGGATTTTTGAAAAGCAACATTGTTTCGTGCTTTGGATTCCCTCGAGCAATAATCAGTGATGGTGGTGCCCACTTTTGTAACAAAACATTCAAAGCTCTTTTGATAAAGTATTCAATCACTCACAAAGTGGCAACCCCATATCATCCGCAAACCAGTGGCCAAGTTGAGATCTCCAATCGAGAAATAAAGCACATATTAGAAAAGACGGTGAGGCCGGACAGAAAAAATTGGTCATTAAGACTTGATGATGCATTATGGGCATATAGAACGGCTTTCAAGACCCCGATTGGGATGTCACCCTACAGGCTAGTGTATGAAAAAGCTTGCTACCTACCTGTGGAACTCGAGCATTGTGCATATTGGGCTATCAAGAAATTCAACTTTGACATGCAGCAAGCCAGCTCAAAAAGAAGATTACAGCTGGCAGAACTTGAAGAAATTCGCAATGATGCATACGAAAATGCCAAGATTTACAAGCAACGAATGAAAGTCTTCCATGACAAGCAAATTATGAGAAAATCTTTCACTCCAAGTCAGAAAGTGCTTTTTTTCAATTCTTGCTTGCACCTATTCCCAAGTAAGTTACGCTCTCGATGGTCTGGTCCATTTATTGTTCATATTGTTTTTCCATATGGGGCAATTGAAATTAAGGACCCAAAGAACGGTGTCACATTTAAAGTTATTGGTCAAAGATTAAAGCCATATCTAGAGTACCAACCACATGGAGAAGATATCGAAATAAATTTGAGTGACCCACCAGATTTGAATTGATTTTTTTCTTTTCGGTGGTTTGATTTTTTTTCTTTCTTTATTATTCTTTTGCTAATTGAAATTATTTTTGCATAAGTGTGTTTGTTTTACCATTAAGTTTTCTCTTATCATTGTTAATCATGAGTACCATACTTAGACCGTTCCTCCTGAACATTCTTAAACCACTTCAACGTGTCAAAACTCATCTCAAAAGGCAGATTCAATTTTGTAAAACACATCATATTTGGGCTCTGCAACCACTAGATTTAGTATCCTATGTTGAGGGTTTAGAAAGCCAACTCAGAGACATTGAGAGAAGTGTTTACGACATCCAGTTGGAGCTTGAGTTTTTCTGTTTGTGTGCTTTAGTTTGTTACCCCGATGAAGTGGTAGATAACGATACTCCGTGACAATCAAGTCGGTTACTTCAGTTTCCCATAATAACTGATATTTTGAGTGAAGGTATGGACAGAAACGAGATTCTAGCGAAGCTTCACAAGCGATTCCCTTTACTTCCTCAGAATGTCCTCCTTACAATCTATAAAGCTTGGGCCGAACGCATGTGATTGCTCATGAGGAATAACATACCTTCTGACATCCGTTGGTTAATTGAGGCGAAAGTACGATTGGCAGGTGAGTTACCTCCAAAATTTATTGCATACATGCCTGGTTATGGTAAAGGAAATTATACAAGAAAACGACGAGCTCAAAGAATTTCTGTTGCTTGTCATAAGTGTGCCAGAATGAGTTGCGATAAAAAACCATGTTCTTTAGGAATGGTGTCTGATAACAGGGAAGATAAAATTCAATTCATTAGGGATGGCTTGAATAAGGAGTCATTGGATGATATCCTTTTGTCTCTTGAAACGCATCCTAGTGGATATGTGCAAGGACCGATTCTCTAGTTATGGTCATTATTCCAGAAAGAACATGCACGATATAGTCTCAGGAATCTAACTATAAACGACCTTGTTTGCCAGTTTATAAGAAAACTGGATGGGAAGCCTATCCTCGACTCATAGAGGGCTTTCAAGATGTTTCTGGACGTAAAATCAGAGGAAGATGTGAGCCACAGTCGCAATTACTTGTACATATCCTTTTTACTTCACTGTTATTTTATTTCACTGTTGTTTTATCATTTGCATTATTGTCTTTAATAATTTCATTTTATTACTGTTTACTTTTTCCTTTTTACTGTTTCCTTTTTGACTTGCGAGCCATGTGCTTTACACGTTATTTGACACTGACATGTTATCTCATACACAACTGTGACCCACTGTCACCAAAACTCTTAAATGTGATTTTTTTTGTCAAGCACTCACAAATTGTTTTTGAGAAGTATTCCAATGGCAGCTACTCCCAATAGACAATTCAAGAACATTTGTGTGCTTTCTGGATTTAACTATGACAAACATAAAGAGTTCGTTGAGGCAGCCGTAGATCTTGCTCGAATCATAGCAGAGAGAAAATTACACTTGGTGTATAGAGGAGGTAACCGAGGGTTATCAAAATTGGTCTCAGAAGCTATTTTTGTCAGCGGAAGCCAAGTGTTAGGCATCATTCCAAGAGTCCTAAAACCTTTGGGCAGTTTGTCTGACTCACCGACTGGAGAAGAGTTAGTCGTCTCAGGTATGCAAGAAAGAATAACTGAAATGCTTAATCATGCTGATGCTTTTATTTTCCTTCTAGGAGATATTGCAACACTAGAGGCACTTATCACACTAGCATCTTGGGCTCATCTGCACATTCACCAGAAACCCATCGGTTTGTTAAATGTCAATAATTTTTATGATGGCTTTATTGCATTTCTTAACCATGCAATAAAAAACTATTTCGTTCCTTCTAATGCCAAAAAGCTTTTTATTTGTGCTCACACTGCTAATGAGCTACTTGATCTGTTACAAGCTTATCGACCGGAGCCAGACCCCTGGACCTTTGTGTTGGAGCGTCCAAATAATGATGGTAACAGTAGCCGCAATAAGAAGTACAAATTAGATTTAACTCTCCGCCTGTAAATATTTTCTCCTGTGTTGCACCACCCAGGTGATGCCTTCTAAACTCTACTTCTTTCCTTTAAAACATTGAGGACAATGTTTCGTTCTGGTTGGGGGGAGGGAATAGTCGACAATTGTGGAATCTTGGTTAAGTTTTTACTAATTTTTTGTTGTAGAAACTAAATGTTGCTAACTTTTTGTGTTGAAGATGCCTGAATATGGAGTGTAGTGACTCTAGAAACGCATCTTCATCGTTTGAAAAAAAATTTAAAAAAAAATTTCAGACATTTTCTTTTTCTTTATTAATTTTTTATGTTCATTTTTCTTCTTCTTTTTAATTTCTCCTTTATAAATATACATTTTCAAATATTTAAGTCGAAGATGGCTGAATATGGAGTGTAGTACCTCTAGAAACGCATCTTCTTAGTTAAAAATAAAAAAAAATTCTTTTTCTATCATTTTAAGTGTAACTTTTCTAATTAATTTTTCTGCATCATTTTCACATTTCTGCATGCATATTTTCCTTTCATGTTTAGAATAGGTTGGGGGGTAGAATGTTGTTTAAAAAAAAATTGTGATTTGTTTTAACATTGGATGACATGATTAATTTCAAATTTTAGTATTTATATTATCTTTGGTCTTAAGTGATGTTACACTATGTTTGCTACTTTACATGTTGATGTCGGAGACAAATATGAGTTGCTTGAAGGAATGAACATGTCATAAATAAGTGCCAAGTGAGTTTTTGAGCCTATCATTTTTCTTGGAGAGTAACCATTTTGCCCATTCTTTATACAGCTTAGCAGTTTATTATTGTAGACACGATCTCTAGATTTCTTTTGAGTTAACCCTTAAAAAAATTGTAAAATTAAAAAAAAAAGAAAAAAAATGTGTGTTGCTACATTTGGAGGTCCATCTAACTAGTAGATATGGAAAGTTATTTAGAGCCCTAAAAGACGATGGAAAGGCCATTTTTTATCCGTTTGAGCCTTTCTAGCCATCTCTTTTGTGAAATATCCATAGTTAACCATTTTGAGCTTTTTCAAAAAAACGAAAAAAAAGCATTTTATTTGTTAAACTTATCATCTTGACTCACTCCGATTTGGAGTATTACCCGATATCTTATAAGTTCCATCACCTATTTATGTTTGAGAAAAATGTAAATAATTATTTTGTTCAGTGACGTTGTGCCAAGCAAATGCAAAAAAAAAAAAATAACAATAAGAGGTGAAATCCACCTTGCAACTTCCAAAAAAAAAAAATTCCTCTGCATTTTTCTCAAACATACACTTTATTTTCCTTATTTCCCTTCTTTGTTAACCATGTCCATAGCCTACGTTACGTCCTAATAAAAGTCCTTCTTGATTTTAGAGAACTATAGTCTGAAGTAGAAACTAGTTATATGGGCTAAAAAGATGTAGTGGTGCATAAAAAAAGTAATGATAATAAATAAATTGGGTTGACTAGAATTTTTATTTGACTTGAGATCGTATTATTTCTAAGCTGAGGGCATATTTCTTTCATCTTGGTAAGAGCATGTGATATCACTTCTTTATTATTTTCTCTCAATTACCATTCATTGGAGTGACTATTTTTATTGGGTTTAATTTCTTTGTGAGAGTGTCACTACTTCCAGTGAGATTTTGGGGTTTGACATGTCATTCTTGAAGGTAGCTATGACAAAGTCTACTAGGCTGATTCATGTGGATGGTTGATGTGGGTGTGATGTTTCTTTAGACTTGAGATAATGCTTATACTTTTATTTGATTGTTATCATTAGTCTGATTGAATAAACAAGAGTGTTTAAAAAAAAAAATCATTTTGGATGTGAATTTTATTTTCACTTTATTTGCTAGGGACTAGCAACAAACTGGTTGGGGGGTGTGTTGAGTGTTAGAAAATGTATATTTATAAAGGAGAAAATCGTCATTTTACACTTCAAGTTTTACTAACACTCTTACTTTTATGTATTTAACCTTCTTTTGATTTAATTCAGTGTGTTTTATTTTAATTAAGTATTTTATGTATTTTAGGGGCATCATGGTCATTTCACAATAAACGAGAGATCAAACGGCAAAACGGACATCACTTTTGAACTCAGGACGGTCGAAAAATTTAGGAGGAGCATAAAAGGAAAAATGGCACTGTTCACATGTACGGTACTATTCACATGTACGGTACTGTCTACGTTACTGTTCACGATACTGTTCACATAGACAGATCGATGATGTGGCATTGATTGATGATGTGGCATTGACTGATGAGGTGTCACGATCCTGTTGGACTAAAATTCTTATGTACTGTTTATGGTGACGTGGCAGCATACGGTACATGCATCACACAAGATTATTTTCAATCAAATCGCATCACTGTTCAACCCGGGTCAAACCGTGTTACTGTTCATCCGCGTGGTCAAACCGCGTACTGTTGACTGATGACGTGGCGCAATCCTGAGCGTCCAAACTGTTTTTAATCTGATGGCCATGATTTACTCCATGTATCTATAAAAAGGGGGCCTCTCCCTCTAATTTGATATCTCTGAATCCATTTTTGGGATCCATTTTTTGTAATTCCCTCTCCATCTTGTATTTTCTACGTATTTTAATAAATTTCCATTTTGCCCCTAGTTCAATTATGAGTAGCTAATTTTCTTTCAAGCTTGGGTTGAAGGTGAAGTCTCAACATGTGTCATGGCCTTTATTTGGTAAATTTATTTTCTTTTCCCCTCTAATTTTTGTGGATGTTTTGACTTCTCGTCGATAAATAATAATAATCTTATCTAGATACTGCCTTGGTTTCACCAGCTCTCTAGTACAAGATTATTATTATTTGGCACGATAAGCCCTTAGCACTGTTAACATATATGTTTCCATAATATTGATTTTGATGATAACAAATAAGTTTAAGAATGATTAATCTTTTAAGCTCAAATTATTTAATATTCTTTTTAAATAAATCATTATTTTCACATTATAAATGTTTTGTATTTAATGGAAAAATGATTTTATGAAATTGATTGTTTTTATTCTTTTTAAATAATAAATCATTATTTTCACATTATAAATGTTTCATATTTAATGAAAAAATGATTTTATGAAATTGGTTGTTTTTCAAAGTTTATGGTTTAATTGAAAGCATTTTGAAAACTTTGAAACAAACAAATATTGCTTGAAATTATGGTGAAGGACTTATTTGAAAAGTGTCAAAGCATTTTGGGCTATAACATAATTTCAAAAAGTTTTGGGATTAACAAAGCATTACTTAGAAATTCTGAAATTGGACCTATTTGCAAAGTTTCATAACATTTTGGGCTATAGTATAGTTTTGTAAAGTTTTGGGGTCAAACTATAATTTTGGAAAATAGTGCACTGTGCAGGTTACTGTAGCAATCACTATAGCAAACGGCTAACCGTTTATTTAAAAATGGCTAACCGATAATTTCCAGAAAGCATGTTCTGCAAAGTATTGTTAAAATGATGATTCTGGAAACTAACGGTGAACCGTTTACTGAAAACGGTTAACCGATTATTTCCAGATTGCTAACCTTGAACCGTTTAGTAAGAACGGTTAAACCAAATTTGTTTCGCAGGTCTCTGGAAATTAACGGCGAAAGAGTAAGCTTAAACGGCTAACCGTTTATTTGAAAATTGGCCCAACGGTAACTTTGACCAGCCTAAACGGTTAACCGTTAATGGTTAACGGCGAACCGTTTTCGTTCAGACAATCTATAACGGCTAGTTTTTCAGCTCCAACTATAAATAAGCTCAATCCAATTCAAACAAGAAGAATTCCAACGATCATCATTGAGCAAAATATTGAGAATACAACTTTCATTGAGCTTTAAATCTTTGTTTTCATCTCATTCATTCACACATTGAGCTTTCACTTGAGATCAAACACATTGTGTGAGAGGGATTCATTTGTAATCTTTTTTGTAAAATCAAGTTAAAAGATTGTAAGTGTTGGGATACACTTGGGTTAAGAGATTGGAGATAATCTCTTGTTGTAAAGGTCCATTGACACCTTGGAAGTCAATTGTAAGCGTCTGAAGCCTTGGGAGGCTAGCTTAGTGAAATCCTCAAGCCCGGTGTGCTTGGAGGCGTGGACGTAGGCGGGGATTGCCGAACCACGTAAAAATCCTTGAGTTTGCTTTCTCTTCCCTTACTCATTTATTATTGTACTTTTATTGAATTTATTGTTTTCTAATTTATTAAGGCATTAGATTAAATTGTTGTGTGGTTTGCCTAGGATAATTTTTAAAATCCCAATTCACCCCCCCTCTTGGGTTGCCTAGTTAGTATTTCAAGCACCATATTGATTAGAGTGTGGTTCATGAGGTGTGGATTCCCCCCTCATGATTGAATTGGTATTAATAATGAATATTTAGCCCATGGTGCATGTTGATACGGATCCAGATACCCAAGTACGTCATCTCAATAGATTTCTCTTCAATTTATTCTCGCCATTTCAATTCCAATTTTATAATTTATTCTCGCCATTTCAATTCCAATTTTAGAATTTATTCTCGCCATTTCAATTCCAATTTTAGGATAATCCAAATCATTTTCACCACAAATCCAACCACCCATTTACAAAATTAATTCTACACACAATTAAAATCCACCTCCTTGTGGGATCGACACTCGTCACCATTAGTCTATTCTACAATAGATTCATGCGCTTGCGAGTTCAATAAAATTTTCACAACAGATGACATCGTGAATTATCTTGTTATAGGTCAACTTCCAGAGAATTGGACCAAGCAAGACAAGACCAATTTTTTTGCAGAAATAAAGAATTTCTTTTGGGATGACCCGTATTTGTTCAAGTATTATGCAGATCAAATTGTTAGACGATGTGTCCTAGAAAGTGAAATTCAGAATATTCTTTCATTCTGCCATGAACAAGCTTGTGGAGGCCATTTCAGTACTAAGAAAACAACAACTAAAGTTTTACAATGTGGATTTTATTGGCCAACTATATTTCGAGATGCTTACACTTTCTGTTCTTCATGTGGTAGGTGTCAACGAATGGGAAGCATTACACGAAGGAACATGATGCCACTAAATCCAATTTTAGCGGTTGAGATTTTTGACGCATGGGGTATCGACTTCATGGGACCCTTTCCCCCTTTTTTTGGCCATCAATACATATTGGTTGCTGTTGACTACGTATCGAAATGGGTAGAAGCAATTCCATGTAGAGCCAATGATCACAAGGTGGTGATAGCATTTTTGAAAAGCAACATTGTTTCACGCTTTGGATTCCCTCGAGCGATAATCAGTGATGGTGGTGCCCACTTTTGTAACAAAACATTCAAAGCTCTTTTGACAAAGTATTCAATCACTCACAAAGTGGCGACCCCATATCATCCGCAAACCAGTGGCCAAGTTGAGATCTCCAATCGAGAAATAAAACACATATTAGAAAAGACGGTGAGGCCAGACAGAAAAGATTGGTCATTAAGAATTGATGATGCATTATGGGCATATAGAATGGCTTTCAAGACCCCGATTGGGATGTACCCTACAGGCTAGTGTATGGAAAAGCTTGCCACCTACTTGTGGAAATCGAGCATCGTGCATATTGGGCCATCAAGAAATTCAACTTTGACATGTAGCAAACTAGTTCAGAAAGAAGATTACAACTGGTAGAACTTGACGAAATTCGTAATGACGCATATGAAAATGCTAAAATTTATAAGCAGCGAATGAAAGTCTTTCATGACAAGCAAATTATGAGAAAATCTTTCACTCCATGTCAGAAAATACTTTTATTCAATTCTCGCTTGCACCTATTCCCAGGTAAATTATGCTCTCGATGGTCTGGCCCCCTTATTCTTCATATTGTTTTTCCACATGGGGAAATTCAAATTAAAGACCCAAAGAACGATGTCACATTTAAAGTTAATGGTCAAAGATTAAAGCCATATCTAGAGTACCAACCACATAGAGAGGACACCGAAATAAATTTGAAAGACCCACCAGATTTGAATTGAGTTTTTTTTTTCTTTTCGGTGATTTGATTTGATTTTTTTTTCTTTCATTTGATTATTCTTTTGCTAATTGAAACTTTTTTTTTGCATAAGTGTGTTTGTTTAACCATTAAGTTTTCTCTTATCATTGTTAATCATGAGTACCATAGCTAAACAGTTCCTCCTGAACATTCTTAAACTATTTTAACGTGTAAAATCTCATCTCAAAAGGCAGATTCAATTTTGTAAACACATCGTATTTGGGCTCTGCAACCACCAGAGTGAGTATCCTATGTTGAGGATTTAGAAAGCCAACTCAGAGACATTGAGAGAAGTGTCTACAACATCCAGTTGGAGCTTGAGGTAAATTCAATAAGAGGACGATTTTAATTTTCTTTGTGTGTTTTAATTTTTTTTTCTGTTTGTGTGCTTTAGTTTGTTACCCCGATGAAGTGGCGGATAATGGTACTCCGTGACAATCAAGTCGGTTACTTCAGTTTCCCATAATAACTGATATGCTGAGGTGAAGGTATGGACAAAAACGAGATTTTAACAAAGCTTCACAAGCGATTCCCTTCACTTCCTCAGAATGCCCTCCTTACAATCTATAAAGCTCAGTCCGAACGCATGCGATTACTCATGAGGAATAAGATACCTGCTGAAATCCGTTGGTTAATCGAGGCTAAAGTACGATTGGCAGGTGAGTTACCTCCAAAATTTATTGCATACATGCCTGGTTGTGGTAAAGGAAATTATGCAAGAAAACGAAGAGCTCGAAGAATTTTTATTGCTTGTCATAAATGTGCTAGAATGAGTTGCGATAAAAAACCATGTTCTTTAAGAATGGTGTCTGATAACATGGAAGATAAGATTCAATTCATTAAGGATGGCTTGAATAATGAGTCATTGGATGATATCCTTTTGTCTCTTGAAACACATCCCAGTGGATATGTGCAAGGAGCGATTCTCCAGTTATGGCCATTATTCCAGAAAGAGCATGTACAATATAGTCTCGGGAATCTGACCATAAATGACTCTGTTTGCCAGTTTATAAGAAAACTAGATAGGAAGCCTATCCTCTACCCATAGAGGGTGTTAAAGCTGTTTCTGGACGTACAACCAGAGGAAGATGTGAGCCGCAGTCGCAACTACCTATAAATATCCTTTTACTTCACTGTTATTTTATCTTTTCCATTATTGTCTTTAATAATTTTATTTTATCATTGTTTCTTTTTCTTTTTACTGTTTCCTTTTTTACTCGCGATCCATGTGCTCTACGCGTTATTTGACACTGACATGCCACCTCATACACAGTTGTAACCCACTTTCACCAAGATTCTTAAATATGACTTTTTATCAAGCACTCACAAATTATTTTTGAGAAATATCCCAATGGCAGCTACTCCCAATAGACAATTCAAGAACATTTGTGTGCTTTCTAGATTTAACTATGGCAAACATAAAGAGTTCATTAAGGCAGCCATAGATCTTGGTCGAAGCATAACAGAAAGAAAATTACACTTGGTGTATAGAGGAGGTAACCGAGGGTTATCAAAATTGATCTCAGAAGCTGCTTTTGTCAGAGGAAGCCAAGTGTTAGGCATCATCCCAAGAGCCCTAAAACCTTTGGGCAGTTTTTCTGACTCATCGACTGGAGAAGCGTTAGTCATCTCAGGTATGCAAGAAAGAATAACTGAAATCCTTAATCATGCTGATGCTTTTATTTTCCTCCCAGGAGATCTTGCAACACTAGAGGCACTCATCACACTAGCATCTTGGGCCCATCTGCACATTCACCAGAAACCCATCGGTTTGTTAAATGTCAATAATTTTTATGATAGCTTTATCGCATTTCTTAACCATGCAATAAAAAACTATTTCGTTCCTTCCAATGCGAAAAAGTTTTTTATTTGTGCTCACACTGCTGATGAGCTACTTGATCTGTTGCAAGCTTATAAACCGGAGCCAAACCCCTGGACCTTTATGTTGGAGCGTCCAAATAATGACGGTAATAGTAGCCGCAGTAAGAAGTACAAATTAGATTTAACTCTCCACCTGTAAATATTTTCTTCTGTGTTGCACCACCCAGGTGATGGCTTCTATACTCTACTTCTTTCCAAATAATGGCTAGTTGTCCCATTTGGTTTCCAGGTTTCTCAAGGATACAGCTTGACTCTGCATGATTGCTTTATTCTTTGCAATGTATTCCTTAATCAATGCGTCCAGTAAAGTGATTGGATCCTGACTGTTATGCTTTTGCCCTTGACTTTGCTGATGAAAATAAGGTGGTTGTGTGTTTCTGTTTTACCCATTTACTGCTGGAGCATTTCGATTCTGACTGCTCAATGAGAAATTTGGATGTTGTTTCCAGCCAGGGTTGTAAGTATTAGAATATGGGTTGTTCTGAGGTTGTCGATTGAAATTACCCACATAGTTTACTGAAGCTGGATTTCTAGGACAATTATCAAAGTCATGCTCTTCACCACAGTATACACAAGAAAGTTCAATAACTTGCTTTACTGTTGTTGGAGCAGATGTCAATGCCTTTACCATGTTAGTCAATGAGGTTACTTGTGCTGACAAGGCTGTAATTGTATCTATGTTATGTACCCGTGCTGATCCTCTTGATGCTGGTTGCCTGGCTGAAGGCCACTGGTAATTATTATTGGCAATTCTTTCCAGAATTTCATAAGCTTCAGTGTAAGATTTGGATAACAGAGCTCCATTTGCTGAAGCATCCACCATTAACCTTGTACTTGAATTCAACCCATTGTAAAAAGTTTCCAATTGAATGCAACAAGGAATACCATGATGAGGACACCTTCTGAGCAATTCTTTGAATCTTTCCCAAGCCTCGTACAAACTCTCATCTTCAAGTTGATGGAAGGAAGTAATCTCATTACGCAACTTTGCATTTTTTGTAGGTGGGAAATATTTCATCAGGAATTTCTCAGCCAATTCATTCCATGTAGTGATGGAATCAGATGGTAATGAATTTAACCATGGCTCTTGCTCGATCTTTTAAGGAATAAGGAAAGAGCCCCAGCCTTAATGCATCTTGTGTTGCTCCAGTAATCTTGAAAGTATCACTTCCAAGAACAATTTAAGATGGAGATGAGGATCTTCATTTCGTAGTCCATTGAATTGACCAACTGTTTGCAACATTTGAAACATCACTGGTTTCAACTCAAAATTTACAGCGTCTACTTCAAGTCTGATGATGTCAGGATGTACAACTTGAGGAGTTAGCACAACATAATCTCTTATAGCTCTGTCTCTGTCAGCAGCCATGTAAATAATATTATTATTGCCTGGCTGTCTCCCGTTAGCATGTTCATTCTGCTCTTCCTGAATGCTGACTGGTTGTAAGGGCCCGTGAAGATTCAAATTCCCTGCATCCTGTAAATTATTCATGCTTGAATCAATTTCTGAATTCTTTTGTTCTCTTCGCAATATCCTGACAGTCCTTTCAATCTCAGAATCGAATTGGAATACCACAGATCTGTCTTTGCGCATGCATGTACCGATCTGCCAATAAATAGAATAAATCAAATCAAATTTGGCGCTATTAAGATTTACTTCACACTTCAAAAATAAACAATCAATCCCCAGCAACGGCGCCAAAAACTTGTTAGTTGATTTGTATAGGCAATTACTACCAATGCCAATGTGCAAATATACACAACAAGTAATAAAGTCTCAACAAGGATTGATGTTATTAAAATGTTAAAGCAATCACAATAGTGCAATTCAACTTAGGAGCGAAACAAACAATTGTAAAGTAATTTCCAAAGTAATTGAGAGTTGTGAAAGAATTAAATAAAATAATACTGTAACAAAATAAACTAAGTTAAATGTCACGATCCTATTGGATTAAAATTCTTATGCACTGTTGATCGATGACGTGGCAACATATCAGTGAACCAAAAATCTCGCGTACGGTACATGCATTACACATGATTATTTTCAACCAAACCGCATCACTGTTCAAGCAGGGTCAAACCGTGTTACTGTTCACCCGTGTGGTCAAACCGTATACTGTTGACTGCGACGTGGCGCAATCCTGAGCGTCCGAAATGTTTTCGATCCGATGGCCATGATTTACTCAATGTATCTATAAAAATGGGCTCTCCCCTCCTAATTTGATATCTCTGAATCCATTTTTAGACTCCATTTTCTGTAATTTCTTCTTCATCTTGTATTTTCTATGTGTTTTAATAAATTTTCATTTTGCCCTTAGTTCAATTATGAGAAGCTAACTTTCTTTCAAGCTTAGGTTAAAGGTGAAGTCTCAACACGTGTCATGTACTTTATTTGGTAAATTTTACTTTCTCTTCTCCTCTAATTTTTGTGGATGATTTGACTTTTCGTCGACAAATAATAATAATCTTGTCTAGATACCGTCTTAGTTTCACCGGCTCTCTAGTGCAAGGTTATTATTATTTGGCACAATAAGCCCTTAGCACCATAGTGATTAGAGTGTGGTTCATGAGGTGTGGATTCCCCCCTCATGATTTAATTAGCACTAATAAGGAATATTTAGCCCATGGTGCATGTTGATACGGATCCAGATACCCAAGTACGTCATTTCAATAGATTTCTCTTCAATTTATTCTCGTCATTTTAATTTCAGTTTTAGTATAATCTAAGCCACTTTCACCTAAAATCCAACCACCCTCATATAAAATTAATTCTACATATAATTAAAATTCACCTCCTCATGGGATCGACACTCGTCACCATTGATTTATTCTACAATAGATTCGTGCACTTACGAGTTCAATAAAATTTGCACAACAAATTTTTGGCACCGATGCTGAGGAGGTAAATAATTTTAATTCATAGAATTAATTTTGGTGAATAATTTCTTTTAATTGTTTTCTTGTATTTTTTTTCTCTTAAAAAAAAGTGAATTTACATTTAGAGGTAAGAATTTCTTTTCTTTCTCTATTATTTACAATTCTGCAATTTAATTTTTAAGTTATTTTCTTTGTAACTTTTGTTTATCTTACCAATTTTTTTTAGTTAATTTATTTCACGTATTTTTTTGTGTATTTTTATAGTAAGGTTGTAATAGCGCGATAAGGTTAGTATCGTAATTTCTCCTTCTTCTTTATTTTTATCTGTTTTGTTCCCATTTATCTTTTGTTTATTTTTTTGTATGCATGGTCGTAGGTCATTACTACCTAATCTTGAACCTATAGACCTTGAACTTGAGAAAACACTTCGCACACACAAACAAGTTAAAAATAAAATGGATTTGCAACGACATGAGAGGCCATTTAAGGATTACTTTAGTCCTTTAGCTAATTTGAGCACATCATGCATAAGATACCCAAATGTAGCTGCTAGGAGTTTTGAACTAAAACCTAGTGTGCTAAATTGTCTCCCAACATTCTATGGCCTAGAAAATGAGGACCCATATAATCATTTGAATGATTTTCATACTATTTGCCAAATATTTAAATATGAGAATTTTTCAGATGATTATGTAAAACTTAAACTATTCTCATTTTCTTTAAAGGATAGAGCTCGTTCATGGCTTAATACATTGCCTGCTAATAGCATTACATCATGGGAACAAATGGTAACTAAATTTTTGAATAAATACTTCCCAGTGCATAAAACCAATGCTATTCGCAAGGAAACTTCAGAGTTTACCCAGAGAGAAGATGAGCAGTTTTTTGAAACATGGGAGCGATTCAATGGGCTACTCTTAAAGTGTCCACATCATGGGTATGAGAAATGGCACAAATGCCAATACTTTTTGGAGGGATTATTGTCGAATGTGCAAGAATGGCTAATGGCAACAAGTGAAGGAGAGCTAATGTCAAAAAGTGCATCAGAGATTTGAGAATTCTTCCAGCAACAAGCGGATGATTCTCAACAACAGAGTCGGTCACTCAGGAATACTAAAAGAATTAAAGGAGTAAATAAGGTTCACATTGGCAAGTCAACTTCGGGAATCAAAGAAGTCAAGGAGATGGTTGAAGGTCTCGCTCGACAAATAACATCGTTATCGACTACTAAATCAACAGAGCCATATAACCATGATATCAAGCCAATGTCATAGGTGTAATGAGAAAACCATCAAATCACAACCTATGCTGCAACACATATAACCCTGGATGGAGAGACCACTACAATTTTTCATGGTCTCAAGGATTCCAACAGAATAGACCAGCAGCTCTAGCTCCACCATTGCAACCAATTCCTCAATTCCTCAAGCCTCTCAGCCATGATTTAGACCATACAATCAGAACCAGAATTACTCTCAACCCAGACCATGGGAGGATTCATTCCAAAATCTCAAGAATCTTACTCACTCTACGATTGAGCAACAAAATCGCACCATTGATGGACTACAAAATGAGTTGCGAGCAGGCTTCAACCTACAAGCCCAATCAGTTTCAAGCCTCGAGAAGATGGTGGGACAACTTGCTTCTTCAGTTCAGACCTTGGCAATGACCGTTGAGAAAGGCAAGTTTTCAAGTCAACTAGTGCTTAATCCTAAAGAAGTACATGAAGCAAGTATCAGTTCACCACAACAGCATGAAGAGGTCAAAGCAGTCATGACCTTGCGAAAAGAAAAAGAAGTCGACAACAAAGTGGAGATGCCGGTGACAAAAGAAAATAAAATTGTACCTATGAATGTTGAGGACTCACCATCGGAAGAGAAAGAAGAAACCAACCCATGAGAATATGTTCCCAAAGCTCCATTTCCTCAGAGGTTAGCTAAAGGAAATAAGGGAAAATTCACAGGTGAGATTCTTGAAATCTACAAACAGGTAAGTGTTAACATCCCTTTACTTGATGCTATAAAACAAGTTCCATCTTATGCCAAGTTTCTTAAAGACCTTTGTACTAAAAAAAGAAACATTCATGTTCAAAAGAAGGCATTTTTAATAGAAAATGTTAGTCTTATACTCCAACACAAAATTCCTCTAAAATGCAAAGACCTAGGCTCCCCCACTATCTCATGTAGTTTAGGGAACCACACAATTGAGAATGCTTTGTTAGATTTAGGAGCTAGTGTAAATATGTTGCCTTATTCAGTTTTCATGAAACTTGGACTGGGAGAATTACACCCAACTCCACTGGTGTTGCAGCTTGCAGATCGGTCCACAAAAATATCTCGTGGTATTGTAGAGGACGTGCATATTCAGGTAGACAAGTTTTATTTTCCTGTTGATTTTATTGTAATTGACACTCAACTAATACAGGATTCAAGGAAGCATATCCCCATTATCTTAGGCCGACCTTTCTTGGCAATTGCGGATGCTCACATTCAATGCAGGACTGGAAATATTCAGTTATCCTTTGGTAACATGACTATGGAGCTGAACATTTTCAACATTGCCAAAACAATCTCACAATGCAGATGATGAAATTGTTGATGTGGATTTAATTGAAGCATTAGTTGATGACACTTTTCTTTCAAACCTTAGTGATGACCCTTTACAAACATGTTTAACTCACTTTAGTTTGGATTTTGATATTGACAGATCAGTTAATGAGGTCAACGCCCTGCTTGACTCAGCACCATCCATGGATACCAATAAATAGAAGTCAAGAGTTGAACAACTAGCACCATTAGAGAAGAAACTCATCCCATCATCAGAATCACCACCAAAACTCGAGCTCAAACCATTACCCAACACGTTGGAATATACGTTTTTGGGAGAAGAAAGCACTCTACCGGTAATCATCTCATCATCCATAAACGACGAACAAAAAGGTAAGTTGTTGGATGTTTTAAAAGAGCACAAAGGAGCATTAGGATGGACCATAGCAGACATCAAAGGTATCAACCCAATAGACTGCATGCATTACATTCACCTTGATGAAAATGCTAAATCTACTAGGGAAATGCAACGTCAGTTAAATCCTAACATGAAAGAAGTTATTAGAACTGAAGTCCTTAAGCTATTAGATGTAGGTATCATTTACCCCATTTCTGATAGTTCATGGGTCAGTCCTGTGCAAGTTGTCTCCAAAACGTCAGGAGACACAGTAGTTACGAATTCCGATAATGAATTGATACCCACTAGAGTGACTATAGAATGTCGTGTATGCATTGATTATAGAAAGTTAAATTCTGTCACACTTACAGACCATTTTCCTTTACCATTTATCGATCAAATGCTTGATAGATTAGCAGGCCATGAATTTTATTGCTTTCTAGATGGCTACTAAGGATATAATCAGATTCCCATAGCACCAAAAGATCAAGAGAAAACCACTTTCACTTGCGCTTTTGGCACATTTGCATATATGAGGATGCCATTTTGATTATGTAATGCACCTTCCACATTTCAACGATGCATGTTAAGCATTTTTTCTGATATGGTTGAACGATTCCTTGAAGTTTTTATGGATGACTTTTTTATTTTTGGTGACTCATTTGATCAATGTTTACATCATCTAACACTAGTTCTGCAGAGATGTATCGAGAAAAACTTAGTCTTGAATTGGGAGAAGTGTCATTTTATGGTAAAACAAGGTATTGTTCTCGGTCACATCATTTCGAGCAAAGGTATTGAGGTTGACAAAGCTAAGGTGGATCTCATTTCTAATCTTTCTCAACCCAAAACAGTCAGAGAAGTAAGATCTTTCCTTGGGCATACTGGTTTCTATAGACGTTTCATTAAAGATTTTAGCAAAGTTTCTAGACCCTTATGCAATTTACTTGCTAAGGATGTACCTTTTATCTTTAATGATTCATGTCTTGGGGCTATTGAAAAATTAAAGCAATTGTTGACATCATCACCCATCATTCAGCCCCCAAACTAGAGCTTACCATTTGAACTCATGTGCGATGCATCTGATTATGCAGTAGGAGCAGTATTAGGATAAACAGTTGATCGAATTCCCCATGTTATTTACTATGCTAGTATGACATTGAATGATGTACAGTTGAACTATTCAACTACTGAAAAAGAAATGCTAGCAGTAGTATTTGCATTAGAAAAATTTCGATCTTATCTCATTGGTTGTAAAATAATTATATTCACAGATCATGCTGCTCTTAAATATCTTCTCACAAAAAAAGATGCAAAAGCTAGACTAATGAATGTGGGGGCTCATGCCCATTTGAAGGAATTGGATTAGAAGACACTTATTATGTTAGAAGTAGAAGAACGACAGTATCTATTGAGTAGTGCTCACCAATAGACATTAGCATTTGAATGATCACATGGTTCTGTCTTTTATCTCATAATCAAGACATTAGCATTTAAATTATTTACTTTTCCTGAGAGGTTTGGTTTATGTCCCCTTCTTATGTTCTTTAATTGATTGATTTATTTACAGGTAGGGGTCCGGCCTAACCCCCCACCTTCTTGGTGGATTATCGAAAACAAAAAAAAGACAATTAATACTCTATATGTAAAAATGATTTATTGTTAAAAAAAAGCACTGTATTTATGATAGAGAGTAAGCAAAGGCGGAAGCACGTTCTAAAATAATAAATACTAAAAATACAGTGTGTGCACTTGGCCCACTTAACCCCCAATCTTCCTCTTCTTTATCAGCAGACTGTTTAGAAATGCTCTTAGCCCCATCTACAAAATTGCCCGCAAGAGTTTGACCTTGACCTTGACCTTGATCACAAGCTGCTCTCCTCCATTATTCTCTAGTGTCTTTTGGTCAGTAAACTCAATGCCGCTATCCTTACCAATTTGTAATCTTGAAAGTATGTATAAACTTAAGCTTTTCAGAAACACTGTAATATTCAATCCCTCGCAAGGACACATGAACTCTAATACTTTAAAAAAAAAAATTCATTGCATTTGAGTTTGTATTTCACACACATTAAACCTGAATCATCTTTTCCTCCAATTTGCAGGCTGATTAAATATAGTTTTTGCCCCGTTTACAATGTTTTTACCTTTATGAGGGTTATGAATGAGTTTTCCTACATCATAATTACCAGGTGCTTGTAATTGTGCTCCCTCAATTTCCTCCAATGTCTTTTTGCCAAAAGCCTGCTTGGCAATATCTTGTACTCCCTTTTGCGCCTCTGAAATAATATTTCAAAAAATATAATTTCAAAAAACTATAAAATGAGTACTCTTGCATAGAGTCAAAACACAATAAGTACTCTAATTAATGTCAGTTGATTAAATTGATTAATTATTACGTACGGCTTGCAACATTTTTGAGTGGATCGAAGATTCCAACCGCTACTTCAACAGTATTGACATGATGAACATCGAAACAAGCACATTTTTCCCCATGATTTCAATGTCAATCAATGTCAATCCAATCAAATTAAATTTATTATCAGGTTAGAGATTCAATATCTCTTGTTAATTCCCATGCCTTGTTGCTTTTCTATACGTTGCATTGTTCTGCATAGACAAAAGAGGAAGAAGAAAAAGAAGAAAGAGAAGGAAGAAAAAGGGGCGTCGCACCGAAGAAGGAAAAGAAAAAAATAATAAAATAATAAAATAATAGTGCACAATAACCAAAATTTGGCTATAAAAGGGGACGCTCCCCTCATTTGTTATCATCGAATTCTCTCTAGTTCTTCTTCTTTATTTAGAGAGTAGTGATTTGAGAGTTTGGGTGTATTGATTTTTTGGGCAATGAAATAAAATAATACGATACTTGTAACTTTTTTTTTCACTAGTAAATATTTTTCTTCTGTCTTCGTTTGTGGATGTACGCTAAAAGCTTAACCACGTAATTTTTGGTGTCCTTGTGTGATTCTATGTCTCATTATTTCTCAATTTCACTTTAGTCGCGTGTTTCCTTTACCCATCAATTTCCCAACAGTGGTATCAGAGCTATTAGTTGTATTTTTTGAAGTCGAGTATTGTTCACGTACACAATACTATTCATGTATACGGTACTGTTCACCAATACGGCACTGTTCATGAGAAATAGTATGACTGATCCAAGAATTTTACGGTGCAAAGCAGGGAATAATGGTGTGAGTAGAGCTACTATATGGTTTTGTACATATCTAGAAAAATTTTGTCACAAAGGCAATAAGAGCCTAAGGAGTTTGGGTTATAAATGGGGACCGTCGGGACCCCTCTAGTCTTTCATGGGAACTTTTCTGGTGTGCATTCTCACACTTACTCACAACTGTTCAAAGCAGTACATTAACTTGTGTGCTGTATTTATCAACAAAATGGCAGCAAAGTATGAAATTGAGAAGTTCAACGGGAATAATTTCTCATTATGGAAAATGAAGATGCGGGCAATTCTGAGGAAAAATAATTGCTTAACAACAATTGGAGAAAGACCCATGGAGATAACTGATGATGACAAGTGGAATGAAATGAACGGCAATGCCATTGTCGATCTACATTTATCACTTGCAGATGGGGCGTTATCTAGTGTGGCGAAAAAAAAAAGACAGCAAAGGAAATATATGATACACTCACAAAATTATACGAGGCCAAGTCGTTGCACAACAAGATTTTCTTAAAAAAGAGACTCTATACTCTTCAAATGACGGAATTTACATCGATAACCAACCACATCAAGGCCTTGAAGACTCTATTTTCACAACTCACAACATTGGATCATAAAATAGAGGAAAATGAATGTGCAGAACCTTTACTTCAAAGTATACTAGATTCGTATGATCAACTCATCATCAACTTGACAAACAACAATCCAGCGGACAGTCTAATTTTCGACGATGTTGCAGCCTCCGTATTAAATGAGGAGAGTAGGCGAAAAAGTAAGGAAGACAAACAAGTAAGTTTGTAACAAGCAGAAGCGCTATCGGTGACGAGAGGGAGATCAATGGAACGTGGCCCAGTGGGAGTCCCAATTATGGTAGATCAAAATCCAAAAGTAAAAAGAATGTTAAATGCTACAATTGTGGCAAGAAAGGGTATGTCAAGAAAGAGTGTTGGAACAACTAGAAGAGAAGAAAGAGCAAAGAACCTAAGTCATCAAATGCTCAGGGGTGTGTAGCAAGTACCTCGGATGATGGTGAAATTCTCTACAGCGAGGCAAGAACTATTTCAGAAGGCAATGAGCTCTCGGAGAGAATGGTTCCACATATATGAACCCATCTCAGGAGGATCTGTATATATGGAAGATGATCATGCCATAGAGATCGCTGGCATTGGTACTATCAAAATACAAATGTTTAATGGTACAATTCGTATAATTGGGGAAATACGACATGTCAACGGCCTGAAGAAAAATCTATTGTCTTTGAGACAAATAGATAGCCATGAGTGCAAAACTCATTTGAAATGGGATCACAAATATTACTAGAGGGCGCTTGTATTGATGAAGGCAGAAAAGATCGATGCTTAAAGGGGAAACACTACTGGAAGCTGGTGCGTCTGTTACATCAAATGGAGAAGAATCAACGATGATCTAGTACCTCAAACTCAGTCATATGTCAAAACAAGGTTTGAAAATTCTCTCTGAGTGACAATTACTTTCGGGGATCAAATCGATGAACTTTTCGTTTTGCGAGCATTGTGTTACAAGTAAGCAACATAGATTGAAGTTCAGCAGATCCACTGCCATAAGTAAATGCATTTTATACTTGGTTCATTCTGATTTTTTAGGAATAGCTGGATATGTCCATGGGAGGTGCAAAGTACTTAGTGACTTTCATTGATGATTATTCCAGGAGATGTTGGGCGTATCCAGTCAAGAAAAAGTCATGTGTTTCTAGTGTTCAAACAATACAAAGTGCAGGTTGAACTTGAATCTAGGAAAAGAATCAAGTGTTTAAGGACAGATAATGGTGGAGAGTATATAAACGGCGAGTTTCTTAGTTTCTATAAGCAAGAAGGTATTTAGAGGCAGCTCGCAGTGGCATACACTCCTAAAAAAAATGGAGTGGCGGAGCGGATGAACAGGACTCTTACAAAAAGAATAAGAGCTACGTTGAGGACTGCGGGTCTACCTAATTCATTCTAGCAGAACCAGCTAAAACTGTCTGTTATGTAGTAAATCGGTCGCCATCCACAGCAATTAGGTTGAAAACTCTGATGGAGATGTGGACTAGAAAGCCAACATATTATTCTCACCTACAAGCATTCGGATGTCCTATGTACGTGATGTACAATTCCCAAGATAGAGCAAAGTTGGATCCAAAATCTAGAAGATGTATCTTCTTGAGATACGCTGATAGAGTAAAAGGGTATCATTTGTGAGACCCCACTGCCCATAAGATCATCATCAACAAAGATGTTATCTTTGTAGAAGATCAACTGTAAATGAGAGATAAAGATGATAGCACTATAAAAGAAAAGTTAAAGACTGTGCCAGTATATGTGGAAAATAATACAGAGGATTCAGATTCTTCTGAAGGAGCACCAAAGCACGAGGAACAAAAATCAGTTGAGTCTAAGGCTCCAAAAGTTCGTCGGTCAACTCGTAAGAGACAACTGCCAGTGTGGCACTCAGATTATGTCACAGAGATCAATGTTGTACACTGTCTTTTAACAGAGGATAGAGAGCCATCAACTTTCCATGAAGCTTTAAACAAAGATTTTGCTTTGTGGATGACGGCAATGCAGGAAGAAATTAAGACTTTACACAAGAACAAGACATAGAAATGTTAACATATATGTTGATTTTGATGATAACAAACAAGATTAAGAATGATTAATTTTTTAAGCTCAAATTATTTTTTATACATTTTAAATAAATCATTATTTTTACATTATAAAAGTTTTATATTTAATGGAAAAATGATTTTATGAAATTAGTTGTTTTTCAAGTTTATGATTTAATTGAAAGAGTTTTGAAAACTTTGAAATCAACAAGTATTGCTTGAAATTTTAGAGGACTTATTTGAAAAGTTTCATAGCATTTTGGGCCATATCATAATTTTAAAAAGATTTGGGAATAGCAAGCATTATTTAGACATTCTGAAATTGGACATATTTACAAAATAATATAACATTTTAGGCCATAATATAGTTTTATAAAGTTTTGGGGTCAAACTATAATTATAGAAAATAGTGCACTATATCGGTTACTGTAGCAAGCGGCTAACCGGATGTGACAAACGGCTAGCCGGATTTTAGGCAGTAAGCTTCTGTAATGAAAGCGGCTATCCGAATTTCGAAAGCGGCTAACCGGATTTCAAAAGCGGCTAACCAGATATGAAAAGCAGCATGCCGGATATTCTGAAATTCAAATTTTTACTGTAACGGTAACATAAAAGCGGCTGACCGAATTCCATAAACGATAAGCCAGTTATCACCAAAATGTGCATAACGGCTAGTTTTTGAGTTCAAACTATATAAACTCAAATCCAATTCATTTTTGGTAATCTTTGCAAGCATAAACAAGTGCACACAACTTATATTGAGCTTCAAATTCAAAAATCATCATAGATTAAATCTTCATTGATCTACCATTTGTATATCCACTCTTAAAGAGAGTTTCATTGTTGTAATTTTCATTTCTCATCAAATTGTGAGTGTACAAGTGTGAGAAACACTTGGGGTGAAGAGATGGAGGAGATAATCTCTTGATTGTAAAGGTTCATTGACACCTTGGAAGTCAATTGTAAAAACTTAAAGCCTTGGGAGGCTTGGATAGTTAAATCCTCAAGCGGGTGAGCTTGGAGGCGTGGACGTAGGCGGGGATTACCGAACCACGTAAAAATCCTTGTGTTTGTTTTCTCTTCCCTTACTCTTTTAATATTGTGCATGATTGAATTTATTGTTCTCTATTCCATTAAGGCATTAGATTAATTTGTTGTGCGAATTGTATTGCATAATTTTTAAAATCTCAATTCACCCCCCTTCTTTGGTTGCCTAGTTAGTATTTCAAGAAACTTGTACCACTACCACATGGAAGAAAAACCATTAGTAACAAATGGCTCTACACGATCAAATGTAATGGCAATGACCAAGTGGAGCAATATTGTGCAAGATTGGTGGTGAAAGGATATGCTAAAAAAGAATGTATTGACTTCAACGAAATATTTTCTCCAGTGGTTTGACTCACGACAGTCAGAATAGTCTTAGCAATGTGTGCTACATTTGACCTACATCTAGAGCAGTTAGATGTGAAACTACATTTCTTCATAGAGAACTTGAAGAAGAAATTTATATGCTCCAACCAGAAGGTTTTGCTGAAAAGGGAAAGGAGAACTTGGTTTGTGGGTTGAATAAATCTCTATACCGTCTCAAACAGGCGCCGAAGTCTTAGTATAAAAGATTTAATTTCTTCATCACGAGCCTTGAATATAACAGACTCAATTCAAACCATTGTGCATATTACAAGAAGTTTGAAGATAATGATTTCATCATTTTACTGTTGTACATGGATGACATGTTAGTAGTAGGCCCCAACAAAGATCAAATCCAAGAATTAAAGGCACAACTGGCTAGGGAGTTTGAAATGAAGGACTTGAGACCATCAAACAAGATTCTAGGGATGCAAATTCACTGAGAAAGAAATAACAGGAATTTTGGTTTTCTTAAAAGAACTACTTGAAGAAAATCGTGCGACGCTTCAACTTGCACGATTGTAAGTCAATCTCTACCCCACTTCATGTTAATTTCAAATTATCCTCAAGTATGTGTCATAGCAATAAAGCAGAGAGGAAGGAGATGTCTCGAGTACCATATGCATCAGCAGTGGGAAGTTTGATTTCGCTATGATATGTACTAGACCAGACATTACACAAGCAGTAGAAGCAGTCAGTCGATACATGGCGAATCCTTGTGGAGAGCATTAGATAACTGTGAAGAGATTCTGAGATATGTTAAAGGAACCTCAGATGTTGCATTATGTTATGGAGGATCAGAGTTTACTGTCAGGGGCTATGTGGATTCAGATTTTGCAGGAGACCTTGATAAAAGAAAATCTACTACTGGCTATATGTTTACACTTGCAGGAGGAGCTGTAAGCTAGGTTTCGAAACTGCAAACCATTGTGGCTCTATCTACAACAAAAGCAAAGTACATGGCAGCTACACAAGCTATTAAGGAAGCTATTTGGATACAAAGGTTATTGGAGAAGCCTGGACACAAACAATAGAAAATTTATGTGTTTTGTGACAGTCAGAATGCTTTTCATATTGCATGGAATGCGACCTTTCATTCCAGAACAAAGCACATAGAGGTATAGTATCACTTTGTTCGAGAAGTAGTGGAAAATACATACCAATGAGAACCTAGCATATGTTTTGACCAAGCCAATAAGTGTTGATAAGTTTATCTGTAGTATATCCTCTTGTGGCCTAGCAAAAACGTAAGCAACATGACAGTGGCGAAGCAGAAAGGATGGTCTAGAGATTAATTGGTTCTCAGTCTAATCTCTAAGTAGGAGAATGTCAAAAAGGGATAAGCGGTGTGGCACTAAATAGTGCCCACTGCAAAAGTAAAAAGAAATAAGACAAAAGAGGAAGAAGAAAAAGAAGAAAGAGAAGGACGAAAAATGGGTGTCGCACTAAAGAAGGAAAAGAAAAAAATTAATAAAATAATAGTGCACAATAGCCAAAATTTGACTATAAAAGGGGAGGCTCCCTTCATTTGTTATCATCAAATTTTCTTCATTTTTTCTTCTTTATTTAGAGAGTAGTGATTTGAGAGTTTGAGTGTATTGGGGTTTTGGGCAGTAAGTTAAAATACTACAATACTTGTAACTCTTTTTTTTTTTCACTAGTAAATATTTTCCTTCTATTTTCACACGTGGATATAGCCTAAAAGCCGAACCACGTAATTTCTGGTGTCCCTGTATGATTCTGTGTCTCATTATTTTTCAATTTCACTTTAGTTGCGCGTTTGTTTCACCCATCAATTTCCCAACAAATTTGTGACAACTATTTTTGGTACTTGTTCTATGATAAAACAAGGCCACTGTTATCCGTATCTTATGCATGCGTATTTGTAAATTTGGGTGGTTTTTGTTCTACTTGTCTGCACAAATTTGCTCAAATATTCTTATTTCTACGTACCTGTTCGATTGAGACAAATTGTCAAAATTTGACAAAACTATTTACTAAATCTAAATCTTTGGAAAACAGAATTAAAAAAAAAATCTTATATTAATTCACTCACCCATGGAAGCTCGAACCTAGCACCTGAACTTGATGAATAATATATTTAAAAGCATGGAAGCATAGGAAATAGTAGTTCCTAACAGTGTGTGCCTGTGATTTTGAAACAATAATGAGGCCAAGATCACTAGTGGAATTTCGAGACCTTTTTATGCTAACCCTAGATATTGTAAATTTACCAAAATAAATAAATTGAAAATATTATTTTATATTAGAATTCTACTAAACTAAATAAGAAAAACCACGGCACCTAATTCCAATATTTAGGAAAAAAAGATAAAAAAAATCTTTAAAGCAATAAGAAAAATAGAAAAATAACACAAGATTAAAAATAACCTAAAAGAAATGGAATTTTTGGCTTAAGTATAGGGCAAAATAGCATATGCAGTTTTGGATTTGGTTTGTCTCATTACAAGCTTTGAGATAGTATATTATACACTTAAAAAAAGTCACATATACCCCATGCTATGACCTCCGCAAAGTACCTTGCTCATTCTATGCAAGCATCGTACATCATAAAACATTTAATTTGACTTTCAATTTTTAATTTTTGTTATAAACTTTCAAGTTTCAATAGCCTCTTTGTTGGATTTGATTAGCAACTCCACTCTTTAACCTTCTTTAAAAAAACAAAAGAAAATCAAATTATCCTGTATTTTCTTAATTTCTTATATCGTCCCCATTTTCTTCTAATGCTTTTTTTTTCTCTTTTTGATTTTAGGTATTTTATTTGTTTTGATATTATCATGTACACATTACCATTAAAAATAATAAAATAAATAATCCAACCCATAAATCCACAATTGAAGTGCATGCCCAATTCTAAAAGAATTAAAGAAAATACTCCATGACATACAGGAAAGCTCGAACCCTCAACCTTGAAAACATGGTAAGGACTAAGGAGGTGCCCACAACTGAACGACAATGGGGTTCAAATTTTGGGTATTACATCTGCTAGTATATATACCTAAAACAATTTGATCTACATTTAAGATTATTCTCAACACTAAGAAAATATTTCAATCACCTGTTGTGTGTGTGTGTGTGTGTGTGTGTGTGTGTGTGAGAGAGAGAGAGAGAGAGAATTTCATTTTTGCACTAAAGTACAGTTACGACAAAAAACATATTTTGCCTAATATTAGGTCATGCAGCTCATGCTTGTTTAGCGGAATTGGATTAGAATACACTCATTACGTTGGAAGCAAAAGAACGACTATATCTATTGAGCAGGGCTTGCGAACGGACATTAGCACTTGAATGATCACATGATTTTGTCTATAAACTCATAATCAAGAAATTTCTAAGTGATTGATCTAGATTGTAAGTTTGGTGGCATACATTATAAACAACTTGTTCAAAACGTCCTATTAGTGAGTAACGTCCTCTAATTTTGTTAACTCAAAATGATTGATAATAATGTTAAAAGATCAACCACCAATTTCATGATCCAATCCAATTACATTTGCCCAAGCCTAAGTTCAAAGCCCAATTCCTAGAAGATTCAAGAATTGTATAGAGAATGGGAGATATTTCTAAAGTTAAAATTATCTAATAGTGGTACAAATATCTAAATATAGACTTTTCTTGAATATTTAGATATATTTATAAAATATGGTTGTCATATTTCTATAATTTAAAATTGTGTAGTTTGTTTTAGTGCTAGATTGCTATAAATACCCCTATAATCTTTGTTGTAAGTATCAAGTGATGAGTGAAGAATTAAAAGAGAGACATAATAATGAAACTTGAGTGTTGTGGTCTCTCTCGTAAAATATCAATAAAGTTCTTTAGTTTAGCAAAATTCTTTGTTGTCCGAGCAATTTTATTCTTTAGCAATATAGCTTTCTTCAGTTTCAACCATTGGTATCAAAGCATAGTTGGTCAAGGACTGCAATAGCAGTGTTGTTGGAAGTTTATAACAGTTAAGGACTAACATAAAGACTGTAAGAGTACACCAAAGACGATCAAGGGTTGTTTGGCAGAGTTTTATTGGGTCGTGAAGAATTTGAAACTTTACAAGTTCGTTGGTGAAGATCAAACTTGCTTGGCATTGCCAAAGTTTTGTAAGCACGATGGGTGACCTTCAAGTAGTTAAAGGAGTCAAGAAGCTCAACAACAAAAATTAAAATACATCGGCAACATTGATGGAGTCCTACTTACAAGGCCAAGACCTTTAGGAGATTGTTTACAGTAACGATGTGAAACTACCAACTAAGGATGTTTCTTTGAAGAAGTGGAACATTACAGCTAGGGAGGCCATGTTTGCCAATAAGTGTATAATTAAAGAAGAGATGTTGTAACTCATAAAGAAGGCTAAAACGCCTAAGAAGCTTGAGATACTTTTGCAATTATTTTTTCAAAGAAGGA
>NW_006262022.1:7532879-7557194 GCF_000493195.1 Citrus x clementina
GTTGGACCCTATTGTTGCAATTTTTGAAATTAGAATAAAAAAATTATTGTTTATGGTTTGAGGCCCATGTTTAGTAGCTTTGTTATAGCAGTCCAAAGGTTGGCTAACCTAACCAACCATTGAGGAGTTAGAAAACTTACTGATTAAAAAGTAATTGACAAGCAAATAAGTAAGGTCTCAATAAAGAATGACGAGGAATCTCTCTTCACCGATAAAAAGAGACATCGATTCAAACGACATAGTAATGAAGGATCGAAAGGAGATGTTGATAAGTCATGAGAACACCAACAAGAAAGTAGCTCACAGACCAGGGAGCACAAAAGTATCACAGCAACGGTGGCCAATACAAGCCAAAAAGAAAGTTCGAATGGAATTGCTACAACTCAGAAAAAGGGGCCACATGGCGAAAAAATAACTCGCGACTACCAATAACTCACATTGACAGTAAAGTCCTTACACTTCAATTTGTTCCACATAAAGTACCGCTTCAAGATGTGTATTATGTCCTCGGTATGAAGAAAAACCTATTTTTAATATCACAACTAACATTATTAGGCAACTGTCTTATTCAGTCCTAAGATGTTAAGGTGTATCAACACTTAAAGATTCGTAAGACACTTATTACGGAAGGATAATGGTTAAAGTCAATCTATGTATTGCCAGCTGAGTCTGCTTATATAGACAAGGCTCGAAGGAATAAGGCAGTAAATTTATGGCATGCTCGATTAGGATATGTTAGTTATCATAATTTATAGTGATGGTGAACATGTTAATGCTCAGAAGTCTGCCTCAACTTGATGCAAGAATAGACACAATGGGTGCAGGGTGTTAATATGAGGAGTCGAAGTTTAGAGGAAATGAACCATTAAAGCTAGTACACTTTGATGTATTTAGTCTTGTTAAGCAACCTTTTATCTGTGGCATGCAATACACGGTCACAATCCTCCGTGATTTCTCCAAGTATGTCTGGGTCTTCTTAATAAAAGAAAAATCTAATACTTTTTTAAAGTTTAAGGATTTAGATATATAGTTGAAGGAGAAGTAAGGAAAAAGTTTTGCTGCATATGAACAGACAATGGAGAAAAGTATACATCACATGAGTTCTTCTAGCATCTTCGAGACTATAAGATATGCTATCAGTTCACTTGTGCCCATACAATACAATAGAATGTCATACCATAACAAAATAAAGGCTCTAGTAGAGATTTGTCAAAGTATGGTACATGTAAAGAATATATCAGGGAGGTTTTAGGCCTAAGCTATGAAGACAACAGCTCATACGATTAACAGACTTTCTTAACCAAAACTATGGTTCATATCACCTATAAAAAGCCGCAGAATGTGAAACCTATAGTCAGCCATTTTCATGTATTCCAATATGTGTGTTATGTCTTCATTCCAAGCCACTTGGGAAGTAAATTTGATAAGAAAGTGATTCGTTGTATCTTTATCAGGTATAACAGTCGGAAGAAAAGATTGAGGTGTTTTGATCCAATCAGTAGAGAGTGTTAAGTGGTGTTTGATGAAGCATCTTTATATTTGTCTTCAGAAAAAGAAAAGCTACCAAATTAAAAAGAAATTAAAGATCCAATAAAGAAAAAAATTGTCGAAATTCATCGAGTCAAGAAGAGTCTGAAGATTCTAATAATCTAAGGAATGATGATATGGAACATGATGAGGCGTAAAGTTCTTGGAAGATACATCAGAGCCCTATTCAAGGTGAAGAACTAAGTGAACCAGGACCAAAACTCCTGAATCTCGACTAAAAAGATCTAAAAGAGTAAAAAGCCAAATCTCTAGCATGTTAATGCAGTGACTGTAGATGAAGAAAAAAATTAAAAGAACCTGAGACATTTGAAAAAAGTAGTAGAGAATTTTCATTGGATGAAAGCGATAGAGGAAGAAATCGCCATACTGAAGCAGAATTAGACTTGGTATCTGGTTCCAAAACCAAAAGATGTAAAACAAATATCTTGCAAATTGATCTACAAGATTAAGAAGTGCCCAGGTGGTTCAGTTGAAAGGTACAAAGCTCGGTTAGTAGCTAAAGAATTTTCTCGATAATACAGGCTAGACAATGAAAAAAACATTTAATCTAGTGGCAAAGGTCACAATAGTAAGAGTCTTACTTGCACTTTTAGTCAACAAGGAATAAAAATTATGGCAGATGGATATAAAAAATGCCTTTTCTACATAGAGAATTAAATCGAGAGATCTACATGAATCAACCAAGAGGATTTAAGAATAAAGCTCATTTGAAATATGTATGTAAGTTGAGAAAGACATTTTACAATTTAAAGTAAGCACCATGGGCATGGTGTGGCAAGATTGTTGAATTCCTAACTCAGAGTAGTTATTCAATGGCACATGCAGATTCTAAATTATTTATCAAAGCTAGTGAAGGAAAGTTAGCAATTGTACTGGTATACATGGGTGATTTGATTTTTACTGGTGGCAATGAAGAAGAGATTTGGCGAACAAGAGAGAACTTACAAGTTCGCTTCTAAGATACAATTGGTGAGTAGTTTAATCTACCAAACGTTGACTCGACTAGATATTTAGTATACAATGGTTGTAATAAGTCGGTACATGCAAAATCTGAAGAAGCTTCACTTGGAAGTAATTCGACGAATATTGAGATACGAGAAAAGTACAATCGACTACAGTCTATTATATAAGAAAGGCGAAAGTTGCAAATTGACTGGCTATTGTAACGTTGACTGTGCTAAAGATCATGATACAAGAAAATCAACTATTAGGTATGTTTTAATAATTGGGTCTGGAGTAGTTTCCTAGTATAATAAAAGACAACCAATTGTATCACTATCAATCACAAAAGTGAAGTATAGAGCAGCAGTAATGGCAGCTCAAGAAAGTACTTGATTAATGTAGTTGATAAAGGATTTATACAAACCAATAGATTAAGTAGAACCATTATATTGCGATAATCATTTGGCAATCAACTTAGTAGAAAATTCAGTTCTCTATGCAAAAACTAAGCATGTGGAGGCGCACTATTCATCAAGGAAAAGGTCTTGCAAGATAAAGTTGAAATGCGGCATATCAAGATGAACAATTAAGTTGTGGATTTGTTTACAAAAAGTCTTACTATCGCGAAATTTAAAGAGTTCGGCTAGCAGCTCAATATGGATCAAAGGATGAAAGTTGGTGTTGAGAAGGAGTGCTAAAAGTCAACACCAATTCTATGATCTAATCCTTGTCCAAGCTCAACTTCATTTACAAGTTTATTCTCTTATAAAATATTAATAGAGTCATTTAGTTTAGCAAAATTCTTTTATTGTCTCTAAATAGTTTTATTTTTACATTGTAGTCCTCTCAGTTTTTCAACAATTAATAAATTAATTGATTTTCCTTAAGCCTACTGATTTTTTTAATTGAATCAAAATAAGTTTCCGTTTATTTAATTACAAAAACAGTGGTCTATGTGGCGATGGAAAAAATCTATCCCTATAAATACAAAATATGACGGCACAAAAGATATAAAAATGAAAACTATTTTATAATTTAATAACCGAAAAATGCCCCATCATACACAAATTTTAATGAAAGACTATCAAGAAGCAATATGAAATCATTTAGGTAATTACAACTAGAAAATTATACTAGTTTCTATTAGCTTTCAAAAGGAATTTATCTTCGTGTTCAATGATGATCTCTGCAAGATTTACTCTATACATTCTTTAAGTTAGAGAAACCGAAGTACATATATCAAATAACCTCATGTTTTTTTTTTTCATTAACAAATAGGTTAGAGAAACTAAAAACGCTTATAATCCAAGAGCCTTTATGTGTTATTATGGCAACATTTACAGTCTTCATTGTGTCTGAGTAATCCACTCTTAACTTTGAAAGATTATTATTTGTTGTAACGACAAGTCATATATCCCGTTGGGACAATGTTGGGTTTTATTTTACCAAAAAATGAGTGACTTGGTTTGTATAGGATTTGAGTGCCTCGTTCAGAACAAGGACGGGGAGGATAATTTGTATATTAAATACCAAATCCATTTTTTTTTTTTGGGATGCACAATCCATAAATATTTAACAAAACAATAATTCTATACATAGTCAATTACTCCGACAGTTTAGATATATACTTAATATTTATTTCTATGATATGTCAGTAATTATTTATATTTAATGCATATGATATTTTTTGAATTTTATTATTAATTATTCTAAAACTTAGTACTATGCCTCCCGCAGCAGCCACTCATGCACAGCTAAAGGGAGAGCACGCTTTCAAAATAATAAATGCCAAAAATACACTGTGTGCACTTGGCCCACTTTAACTCCCCAATCATCTTCTTCAGTTAACAGGCTGTTTAAAAATGTTCTTAGCCCCATCTACAATATTGTCCGCAAGATTTTGACCTTGGCCTTGACCGTAAGCTTGCTCTCCTCCATTCTCCTCTGTTGTCTTTTGGTCAGTAAACTCAATGCCCCTCTCGTTACCAAGTTGTAATCCTGAAAATATGTACAAACTTAAGCTTTTCAGAACACTCTAAAATTCAGTCTCTCGTAAGGGCACATGAACTTTAATACACTAAAAAAAATAATAATAATCATTGGATTTGGGTTCTCCATTTCACACACATTATTTCCGTATCGTTTTTTTCTTCAATTTGCAGGCTGAATAAATATAGCTTTTGCCCCATATACAATACTTATACCTTCATCAGTCACACCAATAGCGTCATGAGGGTTATGAATGACTTTTCCTTCATCACAATCACTAGCTGCTTGGTCTTCTTCATTCTCCTCCATTGTCTTTCTGGCACCATCCTTGAAATACTGGCCTGATGTTCCTGAAATGATGCAATAGCAATTTTTTTTTTTTTCAAGAAAACTCTAAAAGCAGCAGTACTCTTGATGTATAATTGAATTGAATAGAGTTAATTCGCAAGAAATACTATAAGGATAACTAATTAATAAAGATCTGAAAAGCTCAGGAAAGCTCCAATGAGAAGAGGATCCTAATCCAATCGTTATTACCTTTTACAGCATTTGTAAATGTTGATCCAAATCCCACGTTATTGCCTTTCGATTTTTTTTCCCCTGATCCGGCGGCCACCATCACCGACAGCATTGCAATGATCAACATCGAAAACAACACGATCTTCCCCATGATTCTCAATATGTCAATCGATCAAATTAATTACGAATTAAGTTGAAATTCAATATCCCTTATTAATTCCCATGTCTTTGTTCCTCTTTTATACGTAGCATATAGCTGTGTTGCCGCTATTTTTAACAAGCATATAACTAGTTTTGTGCCACATGTATCTTGACAACACCGCTATTGTCTGCATTTCACGCATGCAACTGAATTGACCGCTTAAATTGCTTCTTTTTTTTTTGGGGCCAATTTTTTTTTTTTTTTCTCTTACTGCTTTTAGTCCTCAAATGTTATTGGAGGAGCTTCTTTACCGCTTGCAATTGTAAATCATCGCTGAAAAGCCATTAATATTTTATTTTCCCTTGAAAAATTTTTACTTCAAAAATAAAATTTATGTGTAATTTACAGTCTTTTAGGAAATGGTATTAATGTAGGAAACCTTGGTCTTCAAATAAAACATCTTTTACGAGGACAAGATTTAGCTCACACATTATGTTGGAACCTCACTAATGTGCTTGAGTTAATAAAACTATTAAACAACATTTTTTTAATTATGTAGTTTTTAATTCCATATGTGATAACATAATAACAAATTTCAAGTAGGGTAAACTGTAAAATATCATTTCATATAAATAAATATAGTATACAAGAATTCACTTACCTCGAATAACAGTTATTCGAATAATATTTAAATTCACAATATTGTAAACACTTGCACAAAGATAACAGCCTACAAGATCGTTGTGGTTTTCCTCAATACAGATTCTCTTGATTATGTAATTGCTTTTTGTTTGGCTCTTTATCTTGTGCGTTAATGTTTTTATGATCTTTAATTTGTACCTTTTTTTATTTGTTGAATGCATTACCTCGCTTAGTCGAGTGCTTTATTTTGAAAAAGAAGAAAAACGCTGACCACTCTCTGAATTCAGTATTGAAGGTTCTTAAAACCTTCAAAGAATAAACATCTGTGCCTCAAGAACTCGGGAAGTGATCTATTATCTTTGAAGAACTCCACGAATTGGATCCGAGCATTCTAAAAATACTCTGACGCTCAAGTCAATGTCCGTTTTAGAGAACTTTTAGATCTGGAGATTTCTCTTGAATTTTTCCAAATTAGTCAAAAACCCTTTCTCAATCCTTTGGACCTTTATTTATATATGGCGATGCGGTGTTGTAGAAGTAAAAGTTTATTTTGAGTTTCAAAACACCGATCAAACTGTAGCGCATAGAGGGGAATCAAAATCTGGGACAGAAACGACAGCGTTTTTAGCTTGGCTGTGTTTTAGTTGTCACGTGCTGCTTGCATGGTTTCATTGCGGAAAACAGAAATATTCAAAATGGCACAGCTTGCTGCGTTTTGGTTACATCTCTCCCGTGAGTGAGGTGCATGTGGAGGAGCTTAAAGAGAGTTAGTTAAGTTTGTCAGCCACTTTAGTTTTTTACAGCTTCTGCAATGTTATATAAGCTGATGAGTGAGCCAGTTTGTTAACAATTTTGAGAGCATTGTAGAGAGACAGACTTTACTGGGAAAAAGTTCTGGCATGCTCGATGCAATTTCTCCTTTGATTCATCAATGAAGCTCACACTGATAACTTCTCCCGTAGATGTAGGTTATGCAATCATAGCCGAACCACGTTGAATCTGTTGTGGTTTGATTAATTATCTTTGTTGATTCTCACAACTTAGATCTTGCTGATTGTTCTTGTATCACTATCGAACCATCTCTAATCTTCGTTTGGTTTGTACAACTTGATTGATCTGTCCCATGATCTTGGGCAATGGATGTTCTTGTTAAGGTTAAAGAGCAGATCCATCACTGCACAAACAGTGTTCAAAATCGCACAATAACAATTTGAAAATTCATAAGCATTGAAAATTCACATCTTTAGATGTACACAAAAATTAGTTAAACGATTTCGGAAACAGAAAAGACAAAAGAAGATACAAAGCAATTTGATCCGAATTCAAGGTTATTCTGAACACTGCAAACTAATAATTAGCCTAATGACGGACTAACATTCGAAGTCGAAGCAAATTGATGTGAGGTATTGTTGGATACGAGACGTGTTTGAGCAGAAACAGTTGCAACTTGAGAAAATTCAGACAACGAAAAATGCGTCAGATATGATGACAGAAGCACTGCCCAAGGAGAGTTGTAAGCAGAGAGCGGGCTTGGTGGTGCCCTCAGATGACATGGAGGGGGAGATTTGTAGGGTCCATCTCACTTCGGTGGACCAAAATGCCCAAAGTCTAAACTAATTTGCTTGATGTGTAATTATTACAAAATTTTGGACTTGGATGAAATTAACCAGAAAATATATAAAGGAAATAAGTGAAGAATGGCGAGAGCTGTAGCCATTTCGCGAGAGGGAGAAGACGCTGCGAGAGAGAGATTTCTTTGGGATTTTAGTCTTTGATTCAACGATCGGAAGATGATTTTAGCTCTGATTCATCCTAAATTTGGAGAGTAAGTTCTTGAAATCGCCCTCTACATTTCTACTGGTGTTGATCTGTATTTTATTCTCTCTGTAGCTTGAGATACCCACTTATTGTAGAAATAGATCTTAGATCTATTATTGTAAGCCAAGATTATTGCGAATCTTGATGTTGTTAGTCTCTAGTGTTATCTGAAAAAGAATTTATACTGTAATCTCATTAATATAGTGGAAGTTTATATCAGACTACGGTCCCGTGATTTTTTTCGATTTGGGTTTTCCACGTAAAAATCGGTGTCTCTTGTGGTTGGTTTTTGCTTTGGATTTATTGGTTTATTTTTCTACATATTTATTTATGTTACACATCCTATTTTAATCACACAAAGAGGGAAAAAGTTTTGTTTCCACTTAATTTCCAACTGCTTGTGGTAGTCCCTTTCCCAACACGAACAAATGAGGTCGAAGGAATGGCGTTAAAACATTAAAAGGAAAATTTATCTTGGAAGCATAAGGAAGTATACTTTCATTGAGAACAAAATGTGTCAAAAACTAATTAATGAACGAATTGGACAACTAATCTCTCATATAGGTAACGTTCCCCATTGGATCCAATCTACTGCGTAAACCAAGAAAAATGAATTGTACAAGAAATAAAAAAAATTGTCATGTCACCAATCATTGCTTTTTATAGCAACATCATGATCCATTCAACCCAGAAGTGAGATTAATGAAGATGTCTTCTCTGTAGGGAATAGTGAGACCACCCATTGGATTATTGTAACCAAATTCTTCTTCAGCTTTTGATAACAATTCTTGAAATGGAGGCTGACTCAAGAATGACACAGGTGTTGATGCGAGTTTCTGGTTTTCTACTCGTCCACGACCAGGATCTCTCCTCAACTAACTCATCTACGACCAGGATCTCTCCTCGTAAGAGTCCCTCTCCGCAAACTCCTGCGTACACAAAGACAGGTCAGAGCACGCTGGGTGTTTTCCCGGCGTAAACCCTCCGACGCTCAAGTCAGAAATATAAACTTTGCCTTTTTGGGAAAAACGACCACTAATCTTATGGCTCTTTTTGTATCTCTCGGTAGAAAAACTCTTTTCTTAAGTTCTAATTTCCAAAAATCTAACCCTTTTACCTTCGTTGGTTACCTTTTTATAGGCTTCTCTTGAATTCGGGCCTTCCCACGATCCACGTCCATCACCTTCCCGACTCTTGGAAGTGGATGCTCCATTATCGTAGTCGTGGCTGGATGGACTTCGTGCCTGATTCTCAGGCAGGAGTGCACGTCTCACCAACCGTCATTGACCGGGTCTCCCCACCTCAACCTCGAGCAGGAATGACCTTATGCTCCTAGTAGGAGGCCGGCTCCTGCTGTGGCCCCGTGGAGGGTACATTCGTGAACGAGCAGAGTAGTCTTGTTCGTATTCACCTGCTACCAGGCTTCTGTAAAATATACCTATTCGCGGAATCCGGCTACCTGATACTTGCTCGTCATGGCTGGCCTTGTCGAAGTATATCCCCCAAACACCGGTCCCCCAATTTCTGGTGTTGGGTAACGTAGTGGACCAGCAGTAGAAATTCAACAATTCTGGTTCGTACAGGATAAGAAGAGGCTTTGGGGAGTTGTGTCGCATTTAATTGCGGATGAGGTGATGTGGTAGAAATCTATCCCTCCATTTGAATTTCAAACCGATGGCTATGAGACCTTTGGAATTCGTGCCGTTAAATGCTGAGAGCCCAAGAGTTTGTTCCTCATTAGGGAACCCAAAACCCCAAAAGGAAAACTCGTCTTTTATCCCTCTTCTACCTCTCCGGCAACTGAGTCATTCCCCTCCCTCGGCGCAAAAGCTACCGTCCTTGTCTCTATTCGACTGGGCCACAATTGCAGGTATTATTTCTATTTCCTCGGTCTTGGATAGTTATAGAAAATTTCTTTTCTCTCTGTTTTGCTTGGGTTGTATTTGGTGATATTGCTCTGGTCATAGTTTAGGAAATGTCAAAAGGCAAAGAGAAGGTAATTGAGATTGATGACGATGAGTTAGACTTCTTGCCTAGTCTGCTCGCCGATTTTGTCTTTGATCCCGGGATCCCCTTAGAACCCATTAGATCTAGTGTTGGGACTAGTGCTAAGAGGATGTCTCCCCAAGTAACCTCCTCAACCAGCAATAGCGGCGACGAGGGATCTTCTGGTTTGGAAGCCACCTTGAGTGAGGACCAGGGAGAAGATTCTGGTGAAATGTCCTCACCAGGAACATCGCGACCAGATAGGAAGAGCAAAATAGAAAGTAGGGCTCTATCGGAGCATTACGCTATTGACTTCATTACGTGCATGACCACAGTAGACGACCTTGATGACCTCCAGGCTAGGTATGACATTCCTGATGATATACCCCTTAGGATCCCAAGAAAAAAAGATACTCTCAGCCGGCCTCCTAGGGGATACGTTACTCTGTTTCTGGGAAGTTTTAAGTTCGGGATGAAGTGCCCCATACAACCCTATTTTGCCCAAATACTTAGTGGGTTGAACTTAGCTCCTGGTCAACTGAACCCCAACGGGTGGAGGGTACTTTTTGGTGTTTTCATACTGTGGGACAGATGCTGCCATTGCGAGCCTACAGTTGATGAGGTAAAGCACCTGTACCAGCTAAAGAGCAGCCCTAAAGACGCCGGCTAGTATTACTTCATGTCAAGTACCAAGACCAGGAAACCCATAACTGATCTTCTAACTGGTGGTGGTGGGAATTGGAAGAAAAAATTCTTTTTTGCTGGGGGTCTCTAGGGTCAAGTTACATAGATTGACTGGAAGAACTATCGCGTCCCACTCCGTTTCGTGGTCCCAGGTTGCCTGCTCACTTTAGATGTCTTGTATCCCTAGTTGTTCTCATTCTGTTGATTTATCTCTAACCCAATATCTGCTCGTACTGCAGGTTCTTAGGGTGTGCACTACCAGCTTAAACCTGAGCCGCTCAAGCAAGTCGAGGCTGTGTTAGCCAATTCCTGCTTAAGCCGAGAGTTGCTGTCTACTTATAACTTGTTCGAATCTCGTTTGGTGTCCACTAACCTTACGATGGAAGATGCTGTGATCGGGGCTCTGAATCAGAAGCGTCCTCGACCTCAGGCTGCTAAGCGGGACCAGAATAAGGATGCTCCCATTGCGAAATAGGCGAACATTGCGAAGCAAGTCCCCTCCTTGAGGACTCTACCACCTCCTCCTACTAAAGTCGGCGAAACTAGTGAAACAGCCCCTGACCCCACTTCTCCTTCTCCACCAGCTGGGTCAAAATCTCGTCTGCCTGACAATCAAGCAGAGCATCTGGTCCCTTATATCAGTGAGTTTTCTAGGTTCGTGAGCAAAAAGGACTTGGAGGACTTTGACGGCAGCACTTTGGGTGAGCTGGTAGGGGCTATGCAGTATAGTATTTTTCATCTCGGCTGCATGGCCACTTACTATAAGGTGAAGGTCAGCCGCTATGACCGAAAGATGAGAGAGGACGTTCAATTGGCCAAAACCAGAGCTGACGCTGCCGAGAAGAAAGCTGGAGATCTCAACCTCGAGAATCTCTCGTGCAGGCAAAGGCAATCACTCTCGAGGAAGAGCTGACTAAGATCAGGGAGGATCTGTAGAGGCAAAAGGCTACTTACGAGGCTCAGCTCGAATCTCTCAAGGATTCCCACCGGGTTCAGGTCGAGAACTTGGAGAAGGAAGCTGACAACCAATATGACCAGGGGCTTCGGCATTCTTATTGCTGCATCATGGCCGTCCTTGGGAAGCAGCATCCTGATCTGAAGATGGACGAGCTTGCTGCTGGTGTTGCTCAATATATGGATGAGGAGGCAGCCAAAGAAGATGTCGAAGAGTTGGAGCCAAATGCCACTAAGGAGGGAACCTCTCCTCCTCGTGCAATTCCTACTGATGTTGCCGAGGCAAGTACCCCTCCAGGGGCAAGTGGTGAAACCCCCCCTGCTCCTGAGGTGGAGCAGCCAGTAGGTGCGGCCCAGCTTACTGACCCGCCGTCCTCTTGAATGTATCTTGTGTTGTGGTTGTTGTTGAGTGTTAGAAAATGCATATTTATAAAGGAGAAAACCGTCATTTTACATTTCAAGTCTTACTAACAACCCTTACTTTTATGTATTTAACATTCTTATGATTTAATTACGTGTGTTTTATTTTAATTAAGTAATTTATGTATTTTAGGGGCATTATAGTCATTTCACAATAAAGGAGAGATCAGACGGCAAAACGGACATCACTTTTGAACTCAGGACGGTCGAAAACCTTAGGAGGAGCATAAAAGGAAAAATGGCACTATTCACATGTACGGTACTATTCACGTGTACGATACTGTATACGTTACTGTTCACGACACTGTTCACATAGACGGATGATGACGTGGCATTGACCGATGATGTGGCATTGACTGATGAGGTGTCACGATCCTGTTGGACTAAAATTCTTATGTACTGTTGATGGTGACGTGGCAGCATATCAGTAGACGAAAAATCTCGCGTACGGTGCATGCATCACACAGGATTATTTTCAACCAAACCGCGTTACTGTTCATCCGGGTCAAACCGCGTTACTGTTCAAAGTCGGGTCAAACCGTGTTACTGTTCATCCGCGTGGTCAAACCGTGGACTGTTGACTGATGACGTGGCGCAATCCTGGGCGTCCAAACTGTTTTTAATCCGATGGCCATGATTTACTCCATGTATCTATAAAAAGGGGGCCTCCCCCCCCCTAATTTGATATCTCTGAATCCATTTTTGGGATCCATTTTCTGTAATTCCCTCTCCATCTTGTATTTTCTTCGTATTTTAATAAATTCCCATTTTGCCCCTAGTTCAACTATGAGTGGCTAATTTTCTTTCAAGCTTGGGTTGAAGGTGAAGTCTCAACATGTGTCATGGGCTTTATTTGGTAAATTTATTTTCTCTTCCCCTCTAGTTTTTGTGGATGTTTTGACTTCTCGTCGACAAATAATACTAATCTTGTCTAGTACCGCCTTGGTTTCACCGGCCCTCTAGTACAAGGTTATTATTATTTGGCACGATAAGCCCTTAGCACCATATTGATTAGAGCGTGGTTCATGAGGTGTGGATTCCCCCCTCATGATTTAATTGGCATTAATACGGATTATTTAGCCCATGATGCATGTTGATACGGATCCAGATACCCAAGTACGTCATTTCAATATAATTCTCATCAATTTATTCTCGCCATTTCAATACCAATTTCAGAATTTATTCTCGCCATTTCAATACCAATTTCAGAATTTATCCTCGCCATTTTAATTTAAGTTTTAGCATATACCAAATCATTTCCACCATAAATCCAACAACCCATTTACAAAATTAATTCTAAACACAATTAAAATCCACCTCCTCGTGGGATCGACACTCGTCACCATAGATCTATACTACAATAGATTCGTGCGCTTGCGAGTACATTAAAATTTGCACAACAGTTGTTTGTATGTTAAGACTAGCAGCTTTTCATAATTACTGGCAGATTAATAAGAATGTTCTTATTTGCTTTCTTTCGCCTCGAGCTCTTGGCAAATTAATTTATTTTTTGTTCTCCTATAATATGGTCGAGCAGGTGCCGAAACGTTCGGCTTACCGTTGCCTTATGTTTGAGAATATGCTCGCCTTCGCTTGGTCGAGCAGATCCTGGCGCGCTTGGCTTTTGGTCTCGCCATAAAACATGCTTTGAGACTTAGCCTTTGTATGCCTTAGGAATTTTTACAACACTTGAGGGTCTACTCGCCTTCGCTTGGTCAAGCAGATCCTGGCACGCTTGGCTTTTGGTCTCGCCATAAAACAGGCTTTGAGATTTGGTGAGCCTTTGCATGCCTTAGAAATTTTTATAGTACTTGAGGGTCTGCTCGCCTTCGCTTGGTCGAGTAGATCCTGGCACGCTTGACTTCTGGTCTTGCCATAAAACAGGCTTTAAGACTTAGTGAGCCTTTGCATACCTTAGAATTTTTTATAGTACTTGAGGGTTTGCTCGCCTTCGCTTGGTCGAGCAGATCCAAGCATGCCTGGCTTCTGGTTTCACCATAAAACAAGGTTTGAGACTTGGTGAGCCTTTGCATGCCTTAGAAATTTTTATAACATTACAACTGACTGAAATTCCTCATGGTTTCATTGATTATTGAATTCGGCTTACATGAGATTGATTTAACATAAAGCGAATAGCAACAAAAGCGAACAGAAATGACTTTAAATCAGGAACGAGTCTTACTAGAAATATTTTCTTAGGTGTGCTGCATTTCAGGGGCGTTTCACCTCATGGCCATCCGCACGAACAAGCTTATAGGTTCCGGGTCCAGCTACCTGTTTGACCCTATATGGCCCCTCCCAGTTTGGTCCGAGTACTCCTTATGTCGAGTCTTTCGTGTTTGATTCACCCTTCTTAGTACCCAATCGCCGACCTTGAACTGTCGTATACACACCTTCTGGCTGTAATACTGAGCAACCCTCTGCTGGTAGATGACTGATCGCTTCGATGCTTGCTTCCTCTTCTCGGTCAACAAATCCAGATTCAGGCACATCTGGTCGTTGTTTTCCTTCTCATCGAAGTGATCTGTACGGTGCGTGGTCGTCTCGTCCCTATCTCGACCGGTACAATAGCTTCATGTCCGAAGGCCAATGCGAATGGAGTTTCGCCGGTTGTTGTTTTGTGGGTTGTCATGTACGCCCATAATACACCTGGTAGCTCATCAACCCATACACCTTTTTTTGCTCCAAGCCTGGTTTTCAAAAGCCTCTTGATTATCTTGTTGGCTGCTTCTACTTGTCCGTTAGACTGAGGGTGAGCAGGCGAGCAATACTTTAACTCTATCCCGAGGTTCTGGCAGAAGTCCCTGAAATTATAGTTGTCAAACTGCCTGCCATTGTCTGCTATCAGGGCGTAAGGGATCCCGTACCGATAGACCAGTTTTCTCCATACGAAGTCAGTTGTCTTTTTCTTTGTGATCCTATTGAGGGCTTCCACCTCTATCCACTTTGTGAAATAGTTTACCGCTACTATTGCATGTGTTGCAGCCCCTCATCCCTTTGGCAATGGCTCAATCAAATCAATTCCTCATTGAGCAAATGGCCATGGCGAGGCCATGGAAGTGAGCTTCTCTGGTGGTTGGGTAAAGAAATTTGCAAAACTCTGGCAACTCGAGCAACTCCTGGTTTTCTCCTGCGCATCCTGGTGCATCGTCGGCCAGAAGTATCCCTGCCTTAAAGCCTTGTGGGCAAGGGACCTCGCGCCAGAATGGTTTTCGCAAATTCCTTCATGTACTTCTCTCAGTACGTAATCTGCGTCGTCCTCATCCAAACGCCGAAAGAACGATAGGGTATATCCCCACCGATATAATACCCCATCAATCATTGTGTACCTCGACGCCTGGGCTCTAATCTTCCGAGCTCGTAACTTATCTGGTGGTAATACTCCATCCCTGATGTACGAGATTATCGGGTTCATCCACGAGCATTTCTGTTCTATCCGCAGCACCTCCAAATTATGCTCGATGCTAGGGCTGGACTTCACCTCCAAAGGGACTGACTTAGGCATTTTCAGATCTGCTACCGTTGCCATCCTGGCCAGAATATCTGCTCGACTATTCTCCTCCCTTGGGATTTGTATCAACCACCTCAAACTTCCTAATCATTTGCTTGACTTTCTTTAAGTACTGTTCCATTTTCCCATCTCTCGGCTGAAACCTTTCACTGACATGATTTGCAACTAGTTGGGAATCAGTTCGGTTTTTACCTTATCCGCTTTCACTGCCTTAGCCAATTCCAAGCCCACTATTAGAGCTCCGTATTCTGCCTGGTTATTTGTGGTAGTGAATGTTAACCTTACAGCATATGAGATCTCCTGCCCTTCTGGGCCTTCAAAAAACAATCCCTTCTCCAGACCTCTGCTCCCTTGAGGATCCATCCACCGACACCTGCCATACCCGATCTTCGTTGTTGGCTGTAGCAGCATCCAGCTGGTCAAAACCTATTTCAGGCTCTGCGAATTCTGCCATGAAATCGGCCATTGCCTGGGCCTTTATTGCTGCTCGGGGTTTATAACTTATATCGAACTCGCTCAACTCTATGGCCCATTTCACTAGCCGATCAGAAGCATTCGGCTTGTGGAGAGTCTGTCGTAACGGTTGGTTTGTTATTACTGAGATGGGAAATGCTTGAAAGTATGGCCTCAGCTTCCGAGCAACAACCACAAGAGCAAGTGCCCATTTCTCTAACGGTGGATATTTGGTCTCGGCACCAAGCAGGGCCTTGCTTGTGTAATATATCGGATATTGAACCCCTTCTTCCTCCCTCACTAGAACAGAACTCGTGGCATGATCCGATACCGCCATATATAGGAACAGCACGTCCCCCTCCCGCGTTGTGGACAACAAAGGTGCTTGCTGTAAATATTGCTTCAAATTCTGGAAGGCTTCTTCGCATTCAGAGGTCCATTCTGTTTTCTTTCTCCTCCTTATTACTTGAAAAAATGTCTGGCACTTATCTTTTGCCTTGGATATGAACCGACTCAACGCTGCCAACCTCCCCGTAAGGCTTTGTATCTCCCTCAGGTTACGAGGAGATCTCATCTGCACGATTGCTTGGATCTTCTCGGGATTAGAGGTGACCTGGCCCCCTGCACCACTGCCTGAGGCATAATGGTCCTTCCTCTTAATCGACCTATTTCCTAGTAGAGCTCTCTTCTCTTTCCTCCTCAACCCTTCCAGCTGATCTGTCTTAACCCGTGCTGCCTTCTCATCCTCAATCTCTATGTCCCTCTTGGCCTATTCGTAAGCAGCTGAATATGTTTTAAAAGCAAGATTCCTCAAATTGTACCACAGCCGTCCTATCTTCACCCATTCTTTCAATCCCTTTAATGCTTGAGGATGGTTGAAAGCTCCCAAATTGAGGACAACACGATGGAACCTTTTGATGAATTCCCGAAGGGTTTCCTCCTCTCCCTGCTTCATGCTCGTCAGCTCCATCATATCAACTTCAGGTGTCATTGCCCCACAAAACTGCTCCGTAAATTGCTGGCACATCTGCTCGAAGGATTTAACGCTCCCTCGAGGAAGTTTCCGGTACCACTGACGTGCTCGTCCCTCTAGAGACAGCGGGAAACCCCGTATCTTTGAGCTTGGGATAATCCTTGCACCCCAGTTATGTCGTTAAAGCGTTCTATGTGCACCAACGGATCGGTTCGCCCCGAGTATCTGAGGTCTGGGAGGCAAAAATCCCTCGGAATGACTGCCCTCATGATTTCTACCGAGAGTGGGGATTCTCCATCCAGCATTATCCTCCAACCAGGTGCTCTGCTCCGTCCTTGCATATCATTTATTATCTGCGCTAATCTGCGCACTTCTTCTTCCAGTTGTACGGTACGACCAGGGTCACGTGCTGCAACCTGATCTCGCTCCTGGCCAACATCGTGCAAGTGTTGCCGGAGTTCTCTTTCCTCTGCATTCGCCACCCCGTCATCGTTATCAAAGATCTGTCTTCCCGGGGATTGATCTTCTTCTCTATGGCTTTCTCCCCGTAGAGAAAAGTTACCCCCCTCACCACCAAATCTTTTGGTGGTCCGACCTCTCATTATATTGTCGTGCCTTGGTGTCACTCTGCCACTTCTCACCCCCTCCTTTTGAACTCCCCTTCGTTTGCTTCTCAACTCGTGTAGGATGGTTGTCAGGGTCTCCATCTGTTACATCCGCTCATACATTGCTTTTTCTCGTGCTTCGTTGGCTATCTCTCTCAACGTCACGGACTCGTTAAGCCTCAAGTCACCTCCTTGTGCACTGCCTCCTCCTACATCCATTGTTCCCTCACTCCATTTCCTCTTCTTCTCTCTAATAACAGAAGCTTTTTGCTCAGCTCCCCACAGACGGCGCCAAAATATTGATGCGAGATTTTGGTTTTCTACTCGTCCACGACCAGGATCTCTCCTCAACTAACTCGTCTACGACCAAGATCTCTCCTCGTAAGACTCCCTTTCTGATCTTTTCTGATCTCTCGGTAGAAAAATTCTTTTCTTAAGTTCTAATTTCTAAAAATCTAACCCTTTTACCTTCGTTGGTTACCTTTTTATAGGCTTCCCTTGAATTCAGGCCTTCCCACGATCCACGTCCATCATCTCCCCGACTCTCGGAAGTGGATGCTCCATTATCGTAATCGTGACTGGATGGACTTCGTGCTTGATTCTCAGGCAGGAGTGCACGTCTCGCCAACCGTCATTGACCAGGTCTCCCCACCTCAACCTCAAGTAGGAACGGCCTTATGCTCCTAGTAGGAGGCCGGCTCCTACTGTGGCCCCGTAGAGGGTACATTCGTGAACGAGCAGAGTAGTCCTGTTTGTATTCACCTGCTACCAGACTTCTGCAGAATATACCTGTTCACGGAATCCGACTACCCGATACCTGCTCGTCATGGCTGGCCTTGTCGAAGTATACCCCCCAAACAACAGGAATTATGAATCTCTTCTTTTGTGACCTCTCCCCGACATAGACTACGAGGTATCCTTTTGGCACATCTCTAGACACCGAAGCTGTTGCTGCTTGATTCGTTAACAACTGTAATTGACGCAGAATTTGCTTAGCATGTAAAACACTTGGAAAACGAATTGCCATAGCTTTGCAGGTGATGACGAAGATCAAAGATGACTCCGGGAGAAGAAACCGAAGATTTCTTAGAGAGAAACTGGTGAGGACTTGGATTTGGTTTTGGGATATGATGCATGTGTTTGTATATATAGATAAAATGGGGTCCTGGAAATCTATTGAATGTAGAAATGTGTGGTGATCAAGGGCATTTTGTGGGGCTTGCCAGTAGACATTAGCACCTGACTGATCATATTCTATCTTTCAACTCATAATCAAGAAATTTCTGCATCATTCAAAGTGTAACTTTGGTGGCATACATTATGAAAAGCTTGTGCTGAATGTCCTGTTAGTGAGTGATGTCCTTTAATTTCTCAAGTGATAGTGGCCAAGAATCACATGGACCTAACTGTTAATTGATCAGCATGTATTATAGGGGACCAGAGATCAAACTGTGTCTAAGCAAATGAATAGTTGGTCCTACAAGCTACAAATTTGGATATGAGCCACTCGACGACCAGCTAAAGATTACAAATGGTCTGCTGGGCATTTAATGCTGATGTAATTGTAAACTTTACCGACCCTTTGAGTAGAGACACGCATAAGACATCTTTAATAACGTTGCGTATGCTCACAAGTGAAGGGTAATGATCGAGGATAAGGGATAGAGTAGTTACAATGGCTAAATTTATTAAGGAAATAAAAGAACTGATTACATTATTTGCTGATAATGAGTTGCAAGACAGCACCATGTGATAGTTCAGGTGCTTATGTCTCTAAGCAAACCCCACACAAATGCCTTTTCACCACTCATTTCAGAGTCTCAATCACATCCTTTCGTCTTATACACACACACACGATATCTCATAAGCAAACCAAGTCATCGTCATCATCTCTTCTAGCACTCATTTCGTTATTGATATAGATAAAATTCTTAAAGGAATAGCTTTTTTATTGCTGTCCACGATCTTTGTACAGAGCTCTGCTATTTATATGCATGGCTAGATACTTTACATGGTAAGTGTTTTACATGGCAAGAATCACCATTTAATTATACAATATTTTCATGAGATTATTCTTCTCATATTTACAATTTTGTTGATCTCCTTCCCTGAATACAGATTCTTGCTTTGTGTCCAAGGTTATTGTTTGACAGCTTCACATGATTATGTGGCATCTGACTTGGACTCTTTTCTAACTGTATTCATCACCTTCTTAAAGCAATAACATTAAAAATAGCCATGACTATTCGCTTCCCCGTTGTTGCACATGCTAAGAACATTTTACGCCAATCAAAATTGTTTGCGACTCGAGGAACTTCAATGTCCAAAGATGTACCAAAAGGCTACCTTGCAGTTTATGTTGGAGAGAGCCAGAAGAAGCGATTTGTAATTCCTGCATCATTATTGAGTCAGCCTTCCTTTCAAGAATTGCTAAGTAAGGCTGAGGACGAATTTGGATTCAATCATCCAATGGGGGGCCTCACAATTCCCTGCAGGGAAGACACCTTCATTAACCTAACTTCTAGCTTAAGCGCAAACTGATGCTGCACGAAAGATTGAGGCAGGGCAGTTTAGTGAATTCTTTGTATATTCATTTTTCACTATTTAGGCAGATGATCTGATACGATGGGGAATGTTAACTGCCCAAAAGAGATATTATTTGTAAACATTACTGCAGTTTTTATACTAAATTGAATGTTAAGAGTTTAGACTATATATATTTTTTGTGATTGAAAATCTAGTTCAAGACTAAATAAATTATGAAGTTTACTCCATGATGGCCAATAAGCTGAGAAAGAAAACATTAATTAGAAATTTTTCCAATCAGCACATGCTCGTTTTTAGCTTTGATGCTGAGGCTTTCTGATCAATTCCATTTGATAATATCGGCACCTCCAAAGAGATGAGGAGTTGAAGCAGTTGATAGGAAACTTATTTGATTTGAATTTAAAACACTCTGTTTTAATTCAAACTCAGCTTACTGGGAACCAAAACCTTCAATAACAGCAAATTCATTTCAGTTTTCATTTTCTGTCATGAAATGCGAAATGCTCTTGAAAGTAATCTTGCTATCTAAATATGTTTGCTGTCTTCATGGCTTTGTATTTTGAACATGCTCTGAAAGTGGCTGAACACAAGAAAATGCTAGAGTACAGGAACTTTATCAGTAAGAATTTCCATAAATAACGATCACATTCATCAAGAAGTTGTATTTATTTGGTTTCTGAGTTGCCAGATTGAAATTTCTTCGAAAGGATTTACCAATGCTATTTTGCAGGTAAGAAATTCTTGACACACACGCTGCATTGTAGGTCGAAACTTTGGCTTGGAATGCAAGCAAGCCAATGCTACTGTGGTAACAAGAACAATATCTTGCATGACCATTCGATCTACAGGAGGTGAAAGGCGTGGATCTAGGACATCAATTAGCATTATCTTCTGATCAGATGATGGTGATGACAACGACGAGAGGAGTTCTCCTGGATGCCTTCCCATTAATACTTCCAATGCCACCACCCCAAAACTATAAGCATCACATTTCTCTGTCACAACCATAGTGTATGCGAGCTCTACGAGAGAGAGAAAAAAAAAAGGATGAAATGACATTGTCTATATGAAAAAATAAAAGGGATGAAATGACATTGTCTATATGTCTTAAATGTCGAAATTAAAGGTGATAAATAAAGCATGAGAAGAATAGGGAAGATAGTTGATCACCTGGAGCAATATATCCATAAGTGCCTGCTACTATAGTTCTATTGGATGAATCAGAATCCAAAAGTCTAGCCGTACCAAAGTCAGCAACAAATGCTTCTAGTTTTGAGTTTAGAAGAATGTTGTTGCTTGATATGTCGCGATGAACTATTGATGGCATGCAGTCATGATGCAAGTATGACAAAGCATTAGCCACACACTTGATGATGTTCACTCTCATTGTCCAATCCAACACGACAGCTTCATAATCATTGCGTAGAAAGCAGAACAAGCTTCCCCTCTTCATGTACTTGTAAATCAAAAACATGCATTTTTTATGTAAACAGAAACCATAAAGCTTCACAATATTTCGATGTGCTATTTTGGATAGTACATGAGCTTCATTCTGGAAGCTATTGAAGAAGGTCGTTTCCTCTGTTTCCGCACGATGAAGCTTCTTCAAGGCTACTACTTTGCCATTGGGTAACTGTGCTTTGTAAACGCTGCCATAACCTCCAGTTCCAATGCAGTATTTGATATCAAAATCCTCTGTCGCTTTGATTATGTCTTCGAATGCAATTCTACCATCATAATTCCATATTGAGAACACATCTCCACTCTTGGTTGGTCCCGTCATGAGTTTAGCTATTTCCTTCTTATTTAGAAGAAAAACTATGAATGCAAGAGTTAAGAAGATGACACATGCAGTGATTGGGAGAATAATATTCAGTACGCGAAGGACCAAGCTTTTAGATTTTGAAGGTGTAGGCGTATGGAGTGTAGAGCAAGCAGAAAAATAACAGATACCCTGGTTGCCATAAACTTTGAATGGGGAATCCCGAAAATAGTCTGGGATTTCACCTTCCAAGTCATTATATGACAAGTCTAAAGGAAACCTATGATACAGAAATGGAGGGATGGTACCATTAAGTTTATTGTGAGAAAGATCCAAGTATTCTAATTTCATTAATCCAATCTCGGGTGGAATGCTTCCACTTAAATTGTTGTTTCTCAATGTTATGTTCCTCAACTCTGAGCATTTGCCAATCTCGGGTGGGATGGGACCGCTAAGTTTGTTATTAGAGAGGTCTAGACCCTTAAGGCTGATGAGTCCAGCAATTGTAATTGGTATTTGGCCAGAAAGCATGTTTGATGAAATGCTGAGATATAGAAGTTGAGATAATCTGGTGAGCTCAAGTGGAATGGTACCCTCTATGTTGTTCATTGACATGTCTACTTTTAATAGACCAGTCATATTTCCTATCTCTGGAGGAATCGAGCCATTGAGATGGTTAGAATGAAGATACAGATAGGTCAGATTGGTCAAACGAAACAGGGTAGAAGGAATAGGTCCCATTAATTTGTTACCTCCCACATTCAATGCAACCAAATTCTTCAGTTTTCCAAGTTCTTGATGGAGCATACCGCTGAGTTTGTTGGAGTCAAGACTCAGGATCAATAAGTTGTTTAGATCACCTATAGCTGAAGGGATTGGACCATGAAGCCCGTTACGAGACAGGGCCATGGTTATCAACTTTGTTAATTGACAGAGACTTGAAGGTATTGCTCCATTGAGGTTGTTACCTTTCAGATTCAGCACCTCCAGGTTCCTTAAACTCCCAAGCTCTGGAGGAATAGAACCTGTAATATCATCAACTAATACATTTCAATAATAGGTTACCTTTTGATGAGGGGATAGCTTGCAGCTAGCTCAATTAATAACTTATGAGCTTAACTAAAAATTTATGTGAGAGAATCTGTCTTAACTCAAAAGTTCAAGTTGATAGGTAAGGACTAATAATAGTATTTAAGATAAGTTTAAATGGACATCCTAACGTGAAACATAGATTAAAACTTAGGATAGACATTCATAGATTGGCCAAAAGATGAGCTCGAAAAGAAATAATTGAAAGGCTTTGCACATAAAGGGAGTCAACTTAGAGATCATGACCATAATATCACACTTTAGATAAATCACTTTAACCCAAAAGGTTAACCTAATAAATAAGGGCACAAGAACAGTATTTAAGACAAGTTCCAAGACTTACCTGTAAGATTGTTAAAAGAAAAGTCAAGATATCTGAGTTTTGAAAGAGCTCCAACTTGAGATGGAATGCTTCCGAAGAGATAATTGAACCGAAGACTGAGACTTTCAAGGCCTGGAAAGCAAGAGAAGTTGAACTGGCTAAGCTCCCCTTTCAGTTTCTTTCCGGGTAAATTTATCTCAATGATGCTTCTTGCTGTGTTGCAAGTAACACCGTCCAACTTGCAATGATCTGAAGAATTGCTATCAATCAAATTGCTCCACCAACTGCTATTTACTAAAGCTTCCCTTTCTAATTCGAATGCTGCAACGCATATATCATCAGTAGTAGCCCCAAAATAGCTTGCACCTACCAAAAGGGTAGCCCCTATTACAAACACCCTGGCAATGCAGAAAGACAACACCATGTTTAGCATCATTTCTTGAGATTAACGTAACTGGAATTGTACCTCACCATGGATTTTGGGCTTATTATAAAATAATACTGTACAACAACCAAACGCGCAAAACAAATAGAAAGTGTCTACATAAGTCAAGGTCTTAGCCTTTTGGTTTTTCAGAAAAAGAAATATTGATTTGAATGTCGAAAATGAGTACAAGTCAAGGTCCTCGCTATCGAGTGGTTTTCTAATTCTAATAATGCGTCTATTTTGTTTAAAATGAGGACAGGTCATATAGATATGAACCTTTAACGTGTAATCATATTTCTTTGCGTCTTCGTAGACTTTTCAATTATTTGTTGGATGTACATAAGAGCCGCTCCGTACGGGCAGTGTGTGGATGGTCATTGTCAACGAGGACGCTAGACCCAAAAAGGAGTAGATTGTGATATCATCTTTAAACTAACAGAAAGCCAATGGGTGGATTTGACTCCGTGTTATAATTTTCGATTATTTAAATATAAATTTTATTAATAAAGTTTTTCATATAGAGTTTATATAAGTAGATTTTAATATCATTTTTAAATTATCGAAAAGCATTTTTGGTGTATTTGACTCAGTTTGATATAACTTTTCAAATAGAGCGTAGAATTTTTGTTAATAAAGTTTTTGCAAATAGAGTATTTACTAAAAAAATTTAGTTGTTTGGTTATCAATGAGAGATTTTATTAAAAATTATAAAATTACGTTAATAGACAAGTTATTTAAATTTATATTATAAAATGAATAAAATAAGATTATGTAATAAATAAAGGATATTTTAGATATTTAAATATTTTAATGCATGTGTATTGTATTATGATGTATTGTATTAGTACTGTATTATAATAATATTCTATAATGTTTGGCACTACACTGTACTGTATTAATTTTTAATTATATTATACTTAGTATTGCACTGTATGGTATTCAATTTTTTTGTGATTAATTTAAATTTATATTAGAAAATAAT
>NW_006262022.1:7557294-7709574 GCF_000493195.1 Citrus x clementina
CTTATAGTCTTAAAATTTTTGGAAGTGTATTTTTCAATATTTTCTAAATATATAACTTGTGAAATAAAGATCGAAGTAATTAATTTAATCAAATAATCTCTAAATAATTTAACAACATAAATAAATAGTTAAAATCTTCAACATTAGTTCAAAAATCATTTTAGAATAATAAAATCACTGTTTATGCATATTACAAGGTAATTATAGAATAATAAAGTGAAACAATTGTTATGACATATTCACTAAGAAAATAAATTGGGCTAAATAATCCAGTAATTATTTATATTATTAATTTTTCAATTAATATTATTCAAATTTATTCATATTTAAATATATATTATTAGTTATATTAAATTATTTAAAAATAACTAATTTAATTATTGTACTATAATTAATAATGTAATATTATATTATATTATTTAAGTATTTATTACTAGTTATATTAACTTATTAAAGATTAATTAATATAATTTTATATATTAATTAATATAATACAATTAAATAATACATTATTTAGTTATATATTTAAAATAATAAAAATTAAAAACATAATATAATATTATTAAATAATAAATTTATTAATTTATATTAAAATTATAATGTAAAAATAAATAATATAATATAATATTAAATTAAAAAATTATATTCATTTATTATTATTATTACAAAGTAAAAAAAAAAAAAGGAAACTAAGCTAATGCAGCAATTAGGTGCCCCAATCATGGGGCTGCATTGCTAATGCAGTGCAATCCATGTAATGAGGGATACCAAATATTTCTTAAATTTTTAATGGTATGGGTTTGATTTTGTACTCTCCGCCCCACCTTCATCCTAATTCCTATTATACATAAATATTTTTTTAATTTTTATTTTATTAATTACAGTATTGATTAATAAATTTTCTTTATTAATTGGAGATTACGTAGTTCATCGTTGTCCTGCTCTTGTTCATTTGGTCAAGACCATAATTACAATCAATAACGGAAAACAGCTTGCAGCTCTTTGATTTAATTAATTAACGATTTTACGATATCACTCGGGAGTTGTTGAAAGTCGTGAATAATTGGATAACCTGATCAAATAAGAATATTAATAAAAAATTAAGTCTTATATTTTGTTTAACCGAATTTTAAATGAACGAGTGTTAAATTTAATTTTTTGTTTAATTGCACAAATTTTCTTAACAGTAAATATAACTATGGATATTTTAGTGATATAATTTTTTTTTAAAAAAATAGAGTGTTCATGATAATTTTAGACTATAAATAATCACACCCAATATATATTTATTATAAACAAATGTATAAAAAATAACAAAAAATACAAAAAAAAAGTCTCTGTTTTTTTTTTTATTCACAATATAACCTATATTTCTTATTTTTAGTATCTAATTTTTTATTTTAATTTCAATTCATATGATTTATTTAGTTTATAATGAAAATAGATAAAAGTAAATTTAAAAATAAAGGTAACACTATAAAAGTATGGTATTAGAAAAATAAATAGTATAAAGATAAATTATATTAATTTTAATCGAAAAAATTGGCAATCCCCTCATCTAGGTAATGGCTTACGTAAAACATGCATCTGTTGTTGATAAGCAAGGCTGTAGATATAAATAGGGACAATTTAGAGCTAACTAATATGAAAAAGGAAAAATGAGAGGCTGTTATGTGTGACTCCATAGCAGCTGATTTTTCAAGAAGCTTATTGTAAGAATAAGATTGCTGATAACATTAAAAAAATAAAATAAAATAAAATAAAATAAAAAATAGCTAGGCCGTGATGTGTGGCACCTGGGCACCTGCGCCATCATATATACCTACTTTCGAAAGGGCCCTAGGATAGATTTTTTTTATATCTATTCAATAAAATAAAAAATAAAAAATAAAGTATGCAAATTGTGCTATGTGATGGTAGATCAAATATGACATTATAAAGTTGAAAAGAAAATATGAAGGATATTTTAAGTTTACTACTTAGTTTCTGGTGTACAGTAAAATTTGGTGCAGAATAATCATGTTAGCCGTTGATTTCCTGAATACGATTGAAGCATATACCTTTCTCATGCTTGATCATCAATGTTTGTGGGATACGCTTCGACGAAGACCAGCAGTGATGAGCAGACATCTGATAACAGGGTTCCTCGAGCAGGTATATCTTGTAAGAGTCTGGTATCCGGGGAGCAGGTATATCTTGTAAGAGTCTGGTATCCGGGGAGCAGGAACATGAATATCCTGCTCATCCACGAGCACGTCATCTACGAGGCAAATCTCCTGTTGGAAGCATAAAGCCATTCCTGCTACATTCTTGCTAAGGGTTGAGTCGAGGAGACCCGGTCAACGACAGTTGGCAAGGCGTGCTCTCCAGTCCGAGAATCAAGGCACGAAGGCCACGCAACCACCCACGACTACGGAAATGGGGCATCCACTTTCGAGAGGTGGGAGGATAACAAGCGCGAATGGAGGGAAGGCCCGAGTTCAGAAGTGGCCTATAAAAAGGTAGCCAACGAAGGTAAAAGGGTTAGCAATTTTGACATTATAACAGAGATAAAGAAAGCTCTAAAGAACAGAAACTACAGAAAAGCCATAAGATTTGTGGCTAGCGTTCCCAGAACCTTCATTTCTGACTTGAGCGTCGGAGGGTTTACGCCGAGGAAACAACCGGCGTACTCTGACCTGCTTCTGTGTACGCAGGAATTTCCGGAGAAGAAACCTTACGAGGAGAGATCCTGATCGTGGTAGAGTTGGTTGAGCAGAGGTCCTAGTCTTGGTAGAGAAGGCAACCAGAATCTCGCATCAACATTTTGGCGCCGTCTGTGGGGAGCTGATCAAAAAGCTTCTGTTGATAGTAAGAAGAGGAGTGAAGCAAGTGGAAAAGCAATGGAAGCAGGAGGAAGTAGTTCACAAGGGGGTGATATGAGGCTTAGCGATTCCGTGACGCTGAGGGAGATAGCCAGTGAAGCACGGGAAAAAGCCATGTTTGACCGGATGGAACGGATGGAAAAGTAGATGGAGACCCTGACAACCATCCTACATGAGCTACGGAGTGAACGAAGGGGGACCCAGGAGGAAAGGGTGAGAGGTGGTGGAGTGGCACCAGGTCACGATAGTACGAGGAGAAGTCAAACCACCGGAAGATTTGGTGGTGAGAGAGGTAACCTATCTCTGCGGGGAGAAATTCATAGAGAGGAAGAGCAATCCCCAGCTAGACAGATTTTTGACGAGGACGATGGGGTGGTGAATGCAAAGGAAACAGAGTTGAGGCAACACTTGCACGATGTAGAGCAAGAGCGGGATCAAGTTGCAGCACGTGACCCTGGTCGTGCAATGCTGCTGGAGGAGGAAGTGCGCAGACTAGTGCAGATAGTTGATGACATGCAAGGAAGGAGCAGAGCTCCTGGTTGGAGGATAATGCTGGACGGAGAATCACCGCTCGCAGTAGAGATCATGAGGGCAGTTATCCCAAGAGATTTCCGCCTCCCAGACCTTAGATATTCGGGACGAACTGATCCGCTGGTGCACATAGAGTGCTTCAACGACATAACCGGGGTACAAAGATTATCTCAATCCCAAAGGTGTAGGGTGAAATATAAGTGTGCAACCCAAGAGGGGGGTGAATTGGAAATTTAAAAATAAACCTAGCAAATCCACACAACAAACAATCTAATGTCTTAATAAAAATTGAAAGCAATAAGTTTAATAAAGGCACAATAATTAAAGAGTAAGGGAGAAGAGAAACAAACACACGAATTTTTACGTGGTTCGGCAATCCCCGCCTACGTCCACGCCTCCAAGCAATCCAAGCTTGAGGATTTCACTATCCAAGCCTTTCCGAGGCTTCAACCGATTACAATTGACTTCGAAAACGTTATAAAAGTTTGCAAATAGGTCCAATTTCAGAATTTTAAATAATGCTTTCTCAATCCAAGCCTACGTCCACGCCTCCAAGCAATCCAAGCTTGAGGATTTCACTATCCAAGCCTTTCCGAGGCTTCAACCGATTACAATTGACTTCGAAAACGTTATAAAAGTTTACAAATAGGTCCAATTTCAGAATTTTAAATAATGCTTTCTCAATCCCACAACTTTTTGAAATTATGACTTCACCCAAACTTTATGAAATTATAGAATGGCCCAAATATATTTAAATAGTTTCAAATAGGTCCAAATCCAAAATTTAAAATACTATCAAAGATTTTAAAATTACTTTCATTTTAGTCCAAAATGCTTTAATTCCATAACATCATTTTCTTATAATAAAAGCACAATTCATAAATCTTTACTCAATAAATACATGTGGTTTGTTATCATCAAAATCAATATTTATAGCCATATAGGCTAACAATCTCCCCCTTTTTGATGATGAAAAAACACATTAAAAACCTTAATCTTGTTATGAAAAAGCTCCCCCTTAATCAATGCAAGTTAAAAAATGATTTGAAAATAGTTTAACAAAAACTCCCCCTGCATACATGCTCCCCCTAAATACATGCATATTTTCATAACACATATTAAATCATTCTCCCCCTTCATCGTCAAAAAGAATAAAAACTCCCCTTATCAATCATCAAAATCGCACCATGAGCACATTAGTAAAAATATATTTCCATAAGCATAAGAAAATCCATATAATCCATAATGATCAATCAAAACAAATCCATAACATCCAACATAAATAGTCATAACAAATCCATATAATCCAAAACAAATACATAAACTGAAAAGCACAATAACCATTCATAGAGTAGAAAATAAAAGAACACACAATGCAGTAAATAAAATGTAGGTGTGTCCAAGTACAAGCACAAGATACTACTCAGGTGGTGAGGATGGAGGTGGAAACGGATATGGAATGCCGAAGTGCTCGAAGAGGAGGCGTTGTCCATGAATGAGCTGCTGCTGCTGCTCCTGCTGAAACTCGGTCTGCCGTACCGAAAGTGTTTGAACCTCATCCATAAGCTGCTGAAGAGTGACATCTTCAGAGGTAGGAGGTCGTGGAGGTGATGAAGCGGATGTAGATGCACTAGGAGCCGAAGCAACCGTGGAAGAAACTTGGCGTCTACGCTGCCCTCGAAATGAGAGTGAGAATACTGGAAGCTGATCAACTGGAATCACAGCATTAAGTGGCCGATCATCACTTGGGGCTAGAAAGGTAAACTTGTTATCGTTGTATTTGACCCAAGTGCCATCCTTCCACTCAAAGCCTAACCCAACAATAACCTCATCCCCAATACCCTTGGACGGCCTACAAGATGGTTATAGAATTGGCACTTCAAAGAATTTAAGAATTCAGGTAATGAAATGACCATAAGGAAGAGAGCGGGTAATCAAGGCTAGAATGCTCAACATGGTGCGAACAATGAAATAGCCCAAGTCAACCGGGCGACCTCTAAGAATACAGTCAATCATGGCGGCATCCATGTGAGACACCTCATCCAAATGTCCTGATCTAGGAAGTACAATGGACTGGATGATACGAAGCAAAAAATGAGTTTGAAGACAAAGACATTGAGTACGGAAATGAATGGTACAGTCTTCAACAGAAAGATCATTACGCCGACAAATATTACAAACGGCATCAACATGAACATAATCATCAATTTCAGGAGGTTTTCTAAGAGAAAAAATGTCCAAGCCATCATCGGAAGATCCTAGGATGTTGTCCAAGTCCGAATCATCAAACTCAATCAAAACTCTTCCAACTGTGGTGATTACTCGATTCTCTTTCTCCGCAGAACAATCCATATTCGAGTAAAATACTTTCACCAAGTCGGGATACATATTCTCCTCAATCAACAATGCATTAATCCAACCAACATCTTCCAACAATTGAAATAAAGTTTTATGACTAATCTGGAGAGAATGTAAAACATCTGGTAAAACAAAGAAAGTGTTGAGTACCTCACAAGTCCGAAAGTTTTGATGGAACCTTTTGATCAAGTGTTGCTTGTTCTGAAAATGAATGGACTCAAATGTGGATTGATTGAAGATGCCCCTTGCTTCCCGTGGCCGTGTGGATGGTTGAACCGGTTCCTTGCCTTTTCTACGAACCGGCCGAGAGCTTGACATGGTGATTTGGTTGATTTGGAGTAAAAAAAGATAAGGAGAATGATGATGATGAAGTTTGAAAGTGATTTGGTGAAACAAATTGGATAAAAAACGGCTTGAGAGTGAGAAATCTAGAGAGAGAAAATTCAGCTCAAAACCTAGGTTGAAATCCGGATCTAGAGTTTTGGATTTTGAAAATGGAGTTTAAAGATGGTTTTGAGTGAATAAAGTGATGGGGAATGATTTTCTTAACTCAATTTGATGTGAAAATAGAAGAAAAGAATGGATTTTGGAGTGAAATCAAGAGAGGAGAAAACGGGTTTTAGAGAGAGAAGAGACAAGAAACAGTTTGCCGAATGGAGGAGGAAGAAGATGAACAACAACATAAACCACGAATCCGGCTTGCCGGTTAATGGGCAGCAAGTCACAATTTCACAAACGGCTTGTCGGTTTTGGAGAACCGGTTTGCCAGATGTGAACCCGAGAGCCATAACGCGAAAACGGCTTGCCAGTTTTGGAGAACCAGTAGGCCAGTTGTGAGGCAGAGATGAAGCTAAGCAAAACCAGTTTACCGGATTGAAAATCCGGTTATCCGAATGTTGTCCTGAGAGCACCCAAAGCTAATCTGGTTATCCGGAATTTGTTCCGAGAGAAATCAATAAGAAATAATGTTTTTCTGGATGAATAGAAAAGGAATGTATGCTAGCTCCTATGCTTGTACTACTCACACCATTTTATTTATGGCCTTAAAATTTGATTAATTTTAAATCATTTTGAGATTTAAAACTTTTCAATAAGCCATTTAATGCATGAAACACAAAATCGTAAAAAAAACATAAATTCACAAGCATATCAAGTTATCTAATTCATGTAGCATAAAACCATATGATAACAAGCATATCAAGCCATGTAGTAAAACATGAATTAAGATTCAACATTCATCATTCCAAGCTCATGCCTTATCTTTATAAAATGCTCTTCACTAAGAGGTTTTGTAAAGATATCCGCAAGTTGATTTTCAGTGGAAACAAATTTAATTACAACATCCCCTTTCTGAACATGATCTCTAAGGAAATGATGTCTAATTTCTATATGTTTAGTCCTAGAATGTTGAATGGGATTCTTGGAAAGATATATAGCACTAGTATTGTCATATAAGATAGGAATTTGATCAAGCTTAATACCATAGTCTCTAAGGGTTTGTTTCATCCATAGAATTTGTGCACAACAACTACCTGCGGCAATATATTCTGCCTCAGTGGTTGAAAGTGCAACCGAGTTTTGTTTCTTACTAAACCAAGAGACAAGAGAATGGCCTAGGAAGTGACATGTTCCACTAGTACTTTTTCTATCAACCTTATACCCAGCAAAATCGGCATCCGAATAACAAGTTAAATCAATATGAGTTCCTCTAGGATACCAAAGGCCAAGATTAATAGTGCCAATTAAATATCGAAAAATGCGTTTGACAGCAAGCATGTGAGACTCTTTAGGGCAAGATTGAAATCTAGCACACAAGCAAACACTAAACATAATATCAGGACTACTAGCAGTCAAGTAGAGTAAGGATCCCATCATACCTCGATAAGTCTTGATATCAACTTCCTTTCCTTTCTCATATTTGTCCAGCTTGATGGTAGTACTCATAGGAGTGCTTTTTGCCGTTCCATTATCGTAGCCAAATCTTTTGAGTAGATATTTCACGTACTTGGCTTGGTTTATGAAAATTCCTTCCTCGTTTTGTTTGATTTGAAGACCAAGGAAGTACTTCAACTCTCCCATCATACTCATCTCAAACTTTTGGCTCATACATGATGAAAAATCTTTACACAATAACTCATTAGTAGAACCAAAAATAATATCATCAATATATATTTGAACAATGAGTATGTCTTGGTTCTTATGCTTAACAAACAGAGTTGTGTCCGCTTTTCCCATTGAGAAATCATTATCCAACAAGAAATTTTTAAGTCTATCATACCAAGCTCTAGGTGCTTGTTTTAAACCATACAAAGCCTTGGATAACTTATACACATTATCTGGAAATTTTTCATTTTCAAAACCAGGAGGTTGTTTCACATAAACTTCCTCCATAATGTATCCATTTAAGAAAGCACTCTTGACATCCATTTGATACAAAATAAAATCCTTATGACATGCATATGCTAACAACATCCTAATGGATTCTACCCTTGCTACAGGTGCAAAAATTTCATCAAAATCAATTCCTTCTTCTTGGTTGTAACCTTGAGCCACTAATCTAGCTTTATTTCTTACAACCACACCGGATTCATCCATTTTGTTTCTAAATACCCATTTAGTACCTATAATGGATTGATGTTCCGGATTAGGAACTAACTCCCACACATTATTTCTCACAAATTGATTCAACTCCTCTTGCATTATCATAATCCAAGATTCATCATTTTCCGCATCCGCAAAGGATTTTGGTTCAATTTGAGAAATAAATGCAGTATGCTCGCATGTGTTCCTAAGAGATGATCTAGTGGTAACACCTCGTGAGGGATCTCCTAAAATTACATCCTTAGGGTGAGAGGATACATACCTCCACTCCTTGGGGAGTGTTTCTGAAGTACCTTCATTTTGCTCTGCATTTGGTTCTTCATGATGTTCCTTTTGAATTCCAGATGGTGCGTCTTCTTGATTGTCATTTGATGCTTCTTCTTGTTGTTCTTCTTCTGCATTATCATCAACAATGACTTTCTCGGTAGAAGAGGGGTTAGTCTCATCAAATGTAACATGCATAGATTTTTCCACAACTAAAGTTCTTTTATTATAAACTCTATAAGCTTTGCTTGAATTTGAATAACCAAGAAAGATACCAACATCAGATTTTGGATCAAATTTACCAAGATTATCTTTTGTGTTCAAAACAAAACATTTGCATCCAAAAACTTTAAAATAACCAATGTTGGGTTTTCTATCTTTCCAAAGCTCATATGGAGTTTTATTAAGATTAGGTCTAATCAACACTCGATTTAAAACATAACAAGCGGTGTTGACGGCTTCGGCCCAAAAATACTTAGGCAAAGAGTTTTCATTCAACATGGTCCTAGCCATTTCTTGAATAGACCTATTCTTTCTCTCTACTACTCCATTTTGTTGTGGAGTCCTAGGTGATGAAAATTGATGTTCAATGCCAAAGTCATTACAAAAATTTTCAAATGAATGATTTTCAAATTCTCCACCATGATCACTTCTAATACAAGCAATAGAATAACCTTTTTCATTTTGAACCTTTTTATAGAAAATTCGAAATGCATCAATGGCATCATCCTTATTCGCTAAGAACAATACCCATGTGTATCTAGAATAATCATCCACAATTACAAATGCATAATATTTGCCACTTAAACTAGCATATCTAGAAGGTCCAAACAAATCTATATGAAGCAATTGAAGTGGTTTTGAAGTAGAGACAAGATTCTTGCTTTTGAAGGAAGTTCTGATTTATTTTTCAAATTGGCATGCTTCACAAATTCTATCTTTTTGAAAACTGATTTTTGGAAGACCTTTAACTAAATCATTTTTCACGATTTTTGAAATCAAATCCATGCTTGCATGACCTAATCTTCTATGCCATAACCAACCATCATCATGCAATGAGGAGAGACATTTTTCATATATAGATGCACAATCTATATTAATGGTATAGACATTAACACATCTATTTCCTACAAACAAGACTTTCCCATCACATGCATTCTCAATAACACATTTTGATTCATCAAAGATAACTCTATATCCTTTATCACATAATTGACTAATACTAAGCAAATTATGTTTCAAGTTTTCAACCAAACACACATTCTCAATGAGAGTAGAGGATACATTACCGACATTTCCAATTCCAATTATTTTTCCTTTTGAATTATCCCCAAACGATACATCTCTACCATTTTCGATCTTGGTAAAGCTTGAAAACCAAGAATAATTCCCTGTCATGTGTCTTGAACAACCGTTGTCCAAGTACCACTTATTCTTCTTCTTCTTTGAGCCCTGTAGAAAAAATCTCAAGTTTTAGGTACCCAAACTTTTTTGGGTCCTTGAGAGTTAGCAATGGTTCCTTTCGGAACCCAAACACATTTCATACCATAATATGCATTTCTCTTCACTGCACATCTATTTTTCATATGGCCATCTTGATTGCAATAATGACATACAATTTTATTGTTAATAGATGTATTCTTCACAAAATAACTCTTATAAAATTTTTGTTTCAAATTCGGTTTATAACCTATGACACTTTTGTCAAATACACATTTTTGTGAGTTTAGCAAATTGTCCAACATCTTTTGCCCATTTGTGAATTTTAGCACAATTTCATTTAGTTCATTGCTCTTCTTTCTAAGCATTCCATTCTCATTTTTCAAGTCATTCATGTGTGACTCTAAGTGCTCATGTGAAGTGCTAGAATTCTTAAATAATGCAATACTATCATGCAATGTTTTATTTTCTAATTCAAGGCATGTAATCTTTGCACTAAATGAATCATTTTCATTCTTAAGCTCTATCATCTTCTTTTTAAGACAAATATTCTTTTTACCAATCTTCATTAGCTCATCATGCAAATCATTAAAAACATCATGCAATTCATCATATGTAGGAAGAACACTTACCTCATCAAGTTCATCACATGATTCTTCCCCTATGGCCATGAGAGCTAAATTTGTCATTTCTTGTTGCTCATCATCATCACTTGTTTCCTCATCGCTATCATCCCATGTGGCCATCATAGCCTTCTTCTTGAATTTGTTGAGAAGAGGACATTCCGATTGTATGTGTCCGGGCTTCTTGCATTCATAACAAGTGATTGGCTTCTTCTTCTCCTTCTTATTCTTGTAGCCTTTAAACTTTCTCTACTCATTATTCTTCTTGTAAAATTTTCTGAATCTTCTAGCCAACATAGCTAGCTCCTCATCATCCATTTCGCTTTCCTCATCACTCTCACGTTTTGAAGCCTTGAGAGCAATGTTCTTCTTCTTTTCCTCATGCCCATTTTCAGCTGCTAAATCTTCTTCATATGAAATAAGAGAGCCAATTAAATCATCAATAGATAACACATTTAAATCCTTGGCTTCCTCAATGGCAGTTCTTTTTGGTCTCCATTCCTTAGGTAGAGACCTAATGATTTTCTTGACTTTTTTGCTATTTGAAAAAGTCTTTCCTAGGGCTCCTAGAGTGTTCACTATGTCCGTGAATCTAGTATACATAGAGTACACATTTTCATTTTGTTCCATTTGGAACAATTCGTATTATCGAGTGTACCTACTTATTTTAGATTCTTTAACTTGGTTCGTGCCTTTATAGACAACCTCAAGTTTGTGCCAAATCTCATTAGCACTTTCGCAACTAGACACTCTATGAAACTCTTTCTTATCTAAAGCACAAAACAAGGCATTCATGGCCTTGGAATTTAGAAAAGCTTTTCTCTTTTCGAAATCATTCCAATCCCGTGAAGGTTTTGGAATATCTTCTCCTACTTCATTTTTAGTCAAAGGCATGAAAGGACCATCATTAACGATTTCTCAAATCTCATAATCTAAGGCTTGCAAGTAAATTCTCATCTTAGTTTTTCAATATGGGTAATCGTTTCCATCAAAGTAAGGTGGTCTAGTGGTGGACTGCCATTCCCTAAATGTAGAATCATTTTGAGTTGCCATTGATCTTTAACTCTAGATGGTTAAATCTAAATAAAAGCACATTTCTCTGATACCAAATGAAATATAGGTGTGCAACCCAAGAGGGGGGGTGAATTGGAAATTTAAAAATAAACCTAGCAAATCCACACAACAAGCAATTTAATGCCTTAATAAAAATTGAAAGCAATAAGTTTAATAAAGGCACAATAATTAAAGAGTAATGGAGAAAAGAAACAAACACACGAATTTTTACGTGGTTCGGCAATCCCCACCTACGTCCACGTCTCCAAGCAATCCAAGCTTGAGGATTTCACTATCCAAGCCTTTCCGAAGCTTCAACCGATTACAATTGACTTCGAGGTGTCAATAAACCTTTACAATAAAGAGATTATCTCCCAATCTCTTCACTCAAGTGTCTCACACACTCAAACTTTTACAAATGAAATGAATAAATGAAAGTTACAATCAAACTCACTCAATGAGTAGATATTCAAAGATGAAGAACAATGAATGATTCAATGATTTGTGTTTTGCAAGTTGTAAGCTCAAGATATCACGTGTGCTTTTTGTTTTTGCTTGTTGGAGAGCTTCAAAATGAGTTGGATTTGAGTTCTTATAGCTTGAGCTCGAAAACTAGCCGTTACTCACATTCTGGGCTATCCGGTTTGCCGTTTTATGGAATCCGGTAAGCCGGATTTATGTTACCGTTAAGGCAAAATTCAAAATTTTGCCTAACCGGTTTGCCGGTTATGAAATCCGGTATGTAGTTTTCGTTCTGGATGCTTACTGCCCCGAATCTGGATTTTTGATTTTTAGAATCCGGTAAGCTGCTTGCTACAGTAACCTGCTACAGTGAAATTTTTCCTATATTTTTAATTTGACCCCAAAACTTTATAAAACTATAGTATGGCCCAAAATGTTATAAAAGTTTACAAATAGGTCCAATTTCAGAATTTTAAATAATGCTTTCTCAATCCCACAACTTTTTGAAATTATGACTTCACCCAAACTTTATGAAATTATAGAATGGCCCAAAAATATTTAAATAGTTTCAAATAGGTCCAAATCCAAAATTTAAAATACTATCAAAGATTTTAAAATTACTTTCATTTTAGTCCAAAATGCTTTAATTCCATAACATCATTTTCTTATAATAAAAGCACAATTCATAAATCTTTACTCAATAAATACATGTGGTTTGTTATCATCAAAATCAATATTTATAGCCATATAGGCTAACACAGGGTGTTCCTACTATCCCTTGAGGGACGTGCATGCGAGTGGTACAGGAAACTTCCTCGGGGGAGGATTAAAACCTTCGAGCAGATGTGCCAGGAATTTACAGAGCAGTTTCGTAGGGCAATGGCACCAGAAGATGACATGATGGAGTTGAAAAGCATGAAGCAGGGGGAACAAGAAACCCTTCAGGAATTCATCAAGAGGTTTCATCGTGTTGTCCTCGATTTGGGAGCCTTCAACCATCCTCAGGCATTAAGGGGATTGAAAGAAGGGGTGAAGATAGAAAGGTTGTGGTACAACTTGAGGAGCCCAGTTATTCAGACGTATGCAGCCGCATACGAGCAGGCTAAGAGGGACATTGAGATTGAAAAAGAAAAGGCAGCACGGATTAAGATAGACCAGCTAGAAGGGTTCGGAAAGAAAGAGAAGAAAGCATTACCAGGGAATGGGCCGATCAAGAGGAGGGACCACCAGGCCTCAGGTAGTGGTGCAGGAGGTCGGGTAACCGCTTACCAGCCTCATCAGAGGCCACCACAGTATCAGCGCAGCAGGGCGCAACCTCCTCGTTCCCCAGCTAAGGAGCCTTGGAGAAGGCATGACTCGGCATATAGTGGTCTTCATCAACACTCCCACGGTAGTAGAGGGAGGAGACGAGAAGCGCTGCCACCGCCTCCAACTCAGAATGGCGCAAATAGAGAAAAGGCAGTGCATATGATCGACTAGGACCAGGACTATAGGTGGTATACTTCCTTAAAGATGTCCCTGAACGAGGTGTACGAGGCCATAAAGGACCAGGGATTGCTGTACCTCCATGCCCCAATAACAAAGCTACCCAGCAGGAGGGATAGGGGACACTATTGTAAGTTCTATGGCACTCATGGCCATACCACTGCAGAATGCAGAGATCTCAAGACCCAGGTTGAAGATTTGGTGAGAAATCGGTACCTGGACGAGTTTATAGATGGGACTTTCCCGTAGTGGCCTCGACATGTGAAGGGGAGCAGAGTGATAGAAACTTGAGGCGCGAGTAGCCTGCAGTAAGGGTGATAGCTGGGGGCCCAACATTGACCGGAGATTCTAACAGATCGAGGAAGAATTATGCTAGATACGCTATGACTAGTAAAGAGGTATTCTTCAACACCCCAGCAGCCAAACGAGCAAGAGTCAAGCAAGTGCCAATCATGTGGACGAATGAAGATGAAGAAGGGATTCTATACCCCCACGAGGATGCTTTAGTCATCAAGGCTACTGTTGTAAGTAAGAAGTTTGACCGGATACTGGTTGATACAGGGAGCTCAGTTGATGTGTTATTTAAGTCAACTCTGAAGGAGATGGGAATAACAGACCGGAAGTTGGAGTACACCAATACCTCCTTGAAGGGGTTTGGAGGAGGAAAGCTAGTCCCTCTGGGCGTGGTCGGGCTGCCTATCACGATTGGGAGCTCGCCGATAGAAAGGACTATGATATTGGACTTTGTGGTGGTGGATGAAGAAGGTCCTTACCAGATGATCCTAAGTCGGCCATTTCTGAGAATGAGCAAAGCGGTACTGTCCAACCATTATTTGGCTCTCAATTACCAGGTGAATGGGGTAGTTGGAATGGTACGAGGAGACCAGAGAATCGCACGAAGCTGCTACTCCTCGGCAGCAAGGGAAGCAATGCAGATAACATCCCTTGATACTTGAGTGGAAAACAAGAATGGCTGACAAGAACCTGTAGAGGAGCTGGAGACAGTAAGCCTGGGACCAGAGAATCTGGGAAAAACGATCAAAATCGGGTCGAGACTTAAGGAAGAGCAGAAACAGGAGTTGGTGAAATGCTTACAGGCTCATGCAGATGTTTTTGCTTGGACACATGAAGACATGTCAGAGATTGATCCTGAGATAACATGTCATAAGCTGGCAATAAAGAAAGGTGCTCGGGCAGTAAGGCAGAAAAGGAGGTATTTCAACCAAGAGAGGGATGAGGCTATAAATGGCGAGGTGGAGAAGCTTTTGAGAGCAGGGTTCATTCGGGAAGTCAATTATCCTGAGTGGATATCGAATGTGGTGTTGGTAAAGAAGGAAAATGGCAAGTGGAGGATGTGTGTAGATTTCACAGATCTCAATAAGGCGTGCCCGAAAGACAGCTTTCCTTTGCCAAAGATCGACCAGCTAGTAGATTCAACAACTGGACACGGCCTGCTTAGCTTCATCAACGCGTTTTCGGGATATAACCAAATTCCCATGTACAAGCAGGATGAGGAGAGCATGGCTTTTATTACTAACCAGGGTTTATTCTGTTACAGGGTAATGTCATTTAGTCTTAAAAATGCTGGGGCCACGTACCAAAGGCTGGTGAATAAAGTTTTTAAGGCATTGATTGGGAGAACCATGGAGGTGTACGTGGACGACATGATAACCAAGTCGAAAATCCCGAAAGAACATGTCGGACACCTCGAGGAGACATTCGGGCTTTTGAAGAAGTATAAGATGAAGCTCAACCCAGAAAAGTGTGCTTTTGGGGTTGAGTCAGGGAAATTTCTTGGATTCATGGTGAGCCATAGGGGGATCGAAGCAAATCCCGAGAAGATCCAGGCAATCGTGCAGATGAGGTCTCCTCGTAGCCTGAAGGAGATGCAGAGCCTCACGGTGAGGTTGGCGGCATTGAGCCTATTCATATCCAAGGCTACTGATAAGTGTCAGCCATTCTTTTAAGTGATAAGGATGGGAAAGAAAACAGAATTGACCCCAGAATGCGAAGAAGCCTTCCAAAACTTGAAGCAGTACTTGCAGCAAGCACCTCTGTTGTCCACACCGAGGGATGGGGACAAGTTATTTTTGTATTTGGCGGTATCAGATCGGGCCACAAGTTCTGTTCTGGTGAGAGAGGAAGAAGAGGTTCAGTATTCGATATACTACACCAGCAAGGCTCTGCTCGACGCTGAGACCAGATACCCACCATTGGAGAAATGGGCACTTGCCCTTGTGGTTGCTGCTCGGAAGCTGAGGCCATACTTTCAAGCATTCCCAGTCTCGGTAATAACAAACCAGCCATTGCGTCAAACTCTGCACAAGCCAAATGCTTCTGGTCGGCTCGTCAAGTGGACTATAGAGCTGAGCGAGTTCGACATAGACTACAAACCCCGAGTAGCGATAAAGGTTCAGGCGATGGCCGATTTTGTAGCAGAATTCACAGAGCCCGAAATATGTTTGGACCAGCGAGATATTGCTACAGACAGCAACGAAGCCCGAGTATGGCAAATGTCTATAGATAGGTCATCAGGGGAGCAGGGATCAGGAGCAGGAATTATTTTGGAAGGCCCAGAAGGGGAGGAGATCTCTTATGCTGTAAAGTTAGAATTCGCAGCCACAAATAACCAAGCAGAATACGAAGACTTGATAGCAGGTTTGGAATTGGCTAAAGCAGTGAAAGCGGATAGAGTGAAGATCAGAACTGATTCTCAGCTGGTCGCAAATCATGTCAGTGAAAGATTTCAACCGAGAGAGGAGAAGATGGAGCAGTACTTGAAGATAGTTAGGCAGATGATTGGGAAATTTGAAGCAGTTGCGGTGATACAAATCCCCAGGGAGTAGAATAGTCGAGCAGATTATTTGGCCAGGATGGCAGCAGTAGTAGACCCAAAAATGCCAAAGTCGATCCCTTTGAAGGTGAAGTCTAGCCTGAGCATCGAGCAGAATTTGAGGGTGCTGCGGATAGAACAAAAATGCTCGTGGATGGACCCGATAATTTTATACCTTAGAGACGGGGTATTACCACCAGATAAACTGCGAGCTCGAAAGATTAGAGCCCAGGCCTCGAGATACACGATGATTGATAGGATACTATATCGACGAGGATATACGCTACCTTTCCTTCGGTGTTTGGATGAGGACGACGCGGACTACGTACTGAGAGAAGTACATGAAGGAATTTATGGAAATCATTCTAGTGGGAGCTCCTTGGCCCACAAGGTTCTAAGGCAGGGATATTTTTGGCCGACAATGCACCAGGATACGCAGGAGAAGACTATGAGCTGTGTAAGCTGCCAGAGTTTTGCGAGTTTCTCCAACCAACCATCAGAGAAGCTCACCTCTATGGCCTCCCCCTGGCCATTTGCTCAATGGGGAATTGATCTGATCGGCCCGTTGCCAAAGGGATGAGGAGCAGCAACACATACAATAGTTGCGATAGACTACTTCACGAAGTGGATAGATGTAGAAGCCCTTAGCAGGATCACAGAGAAGAAAACAACAGACTTTGTGTGGAGAAACCTGGTCTGTCGATACGGGATCCCTTATGCCTTGGTAACGGATAATGGCAGGCAGTTCGATAATCACAGCTTCAGGGATTTCTGCCAAAACCTCCGGATAGAATTGAAGTATTGCTCGCCTACTCACCCTCAATCTAATAGACAAGTAGAAGCAGCTAACAAGACCATCAAGAGGCTTTTGAAAACCAGGCTTGGAGAAAAAAATGGTGCATGGGTTGATGAGCTGTCAGGTGTTCTATGGGCATACAGGACAACCCACAAAATAGCAACTGGGGAGACACCATTCGCCTTGGCTTTCGAACATGAAGTGGTCGTACCAACCGAGATAGGAACGACCACGCACCGGACAGATAATTTCAATGAACAGGAGAACGATGAGCAGATGTGTTTGAATCTAGATCTGCTAATAGAAAAGAGAGAGCAAGCAGCCGAGCAATCAGCCATTTACCAGCAGAGGGTTGCTCGGTATTATAACCAGAAGGTGAATGTACGGCAGTTCAAGGTTGGAGATTAGGTGTTAAGGAGAGTGAATCAGGACACGAAAGACTCTGCTCAGGGAGTACTTGGACCAAATTGAGAGGGGTCATATAGGGTCAAGCAGCTAGTTGGACCCGGAGCTTACAAGCTGGTTCGCTCGGATGGCCGCGAAGTGAAATGCCCATGGAACGCAGCACACCTCAGGAAATATTTCCAGTAAGAATTGTCCATGTTTTCAAGTTATTTCTGTTCATGTTTGTTGTTATTTATTTTATGTCAAAGTAATTTCATGTAAGTTGAATCCTGCACTTAATGAAATGTCGAGGAATTTCATTCACTTGAAACTGTGAAAAATTTACTAAGGCATGCAAAGGCTCACCAAGTCTCAAAGCCTGTTTATGACGAGACCAGAAGCCAAGTGTGCCAGGATCTGCTCGACCACGCGAAGGCGTGCAGAATCCCAATCATTGAAGAATTTACTAAGGCATGCAAAGGCTCACCAAGTCTCAAAGCCTGTTTATGGCGAGACCAGAAGCCAAGTGTACCAGGATCTGCTCGACCACGCGAAGGCGAGCAGAATTCCAATCATTGAAGAATTTACTAAGGCATGCTAAGGCTCGTCAAGTCTCAAAGCCTGTTTATGGCGAGACCAGAAGCCATGCGTGCCAGGATCTGCTCGACCAGGCAAAGGCGAGCAGAATCCCAATCATTGAATAATATACCAAGGTATACAAAGGCTCGTCAAGTCTCAAAGCCTGTTTATAACGAGACCAGAAGCCAAGCATGCCGGGATCTGCTCGACCAAGTGAAGGCTAGCAGACTTCCCAACACTGGGAAAATTATCTAAGGCATGAGAAAGCTCGTCAACTCTCAAAGCCTCCTCTGTGACGAGGTTAGAAGCCAAATGGATAAATAAATTAAAATTCCAATGCGAGAAAGTAAATAAGAACAATTTTATTAAGCTCTTAAAAGTCTGCAATGCTGTTACATACAATGTTCAAAAAGCAATTACAACGCAAGACAAGTTCAGGAGGACGGCGGATCAGTAAGTTGAGTAGCTTCAGTTGGCTGGTCCACTTCAGGGGCAGGGGGGGTGTCACCAGTTGCGTCCGGGGGGGTACTCGCCTCACTAACGTCAGCAGGGACTACACGAGGAGGAGAGTTTTCCTCCTCAACCACGATTGGCTCCACCCCTTCGGCATCTTCCTTTACCGCCTCCCCGTCCATGTGTTGAGCAACACCAGCCGCAAGGTCATCCATCTTCAGATCAGGATGCTACTTCCCGAGGATGGCCATGATGCAACGATAGGAATGCTGAAGTCCCTGGTCGTACTGGTTGTCGGCTTTCTTCTCCAAGTTCTCGACTTGAACTCGGTGGGAATCGTAGAGAGATTCGAGCTGAGCTTCGTACATAACTTTCTGCCTTTGCAGCTCCTCGTTGACCTTAGTCAGCTATTCCTCGAGAGTAATGGCCTTTGCTTGAGCAAGAGATTCTTGCTCTATCAGCTTTAGATTCTCGAGATTCAAGTCTCCCGCTTTCTTCTCGACAACATCGGCTCTGGTCGTCGCCAATTGAATGTCCTCCTTCATCTTCCGGTCGTAACGGCCGACCTTGGCCTTATAATAAGTGGTCATGCAGCTGAGGTGGAAAGAGCTATACTGCATGGCCCCCACCAGCTCACCCAGGGTGCAGCCATTAAAGTCCTCCAGGTCCTTCTTGCTCACGAGTTTAGATAGCTCGTTGAGATAGGGGACCAAGTGTTCTGCTCAGTGGTCAGATAAACGAGATCTAGGCCCGACAGGAGGAGAAGAGGAAGCAGGATCAATGGCAGCTCCACTAGTCTCTCCGACTTTGGCAGGAGGAGGAGGTAGAGTCTGTAAGGGAGCAACCTGCTGCACGATGTTCACCCGCTTTGCAGTAGAAGCATCTTTATTCTGGTCCCACTTGGTCGTTGAAGGTCGAGAACGTTTCCCAGTCAGAGCCCCAATCACAGCATCCTCCATCTTGTGGCTAGGAGGCACCAAACAAGACTCGATCAAGTTGTAAGTAGTTATCAGCTCTCGGCTCGAGCAGGAATTGGCTAGTACAGCCTCGACCCGTTTGAGCGGGAAGTGAACACCCCAAGAACCTACAACACGAACAGACACTTGGTTAGAGACAAACCAGTAAAACGAGAACAATTATGGATACAAGACATCTAAAGCGAGCAGGCAACCTGGGACCACGAAACGGGGTGGGACGCGATAATCCTTCCCGTCAATTTGTGCAACTTGACCCCAAGGACTCCCAGCAAAAAAGAATTTTCTCTTCCAAGTCCCACCACCACCAGTTGTAAGATCAGTTATGGGTTTCCTGCTCTTGGTACTAGATTGAAAGTAGTACCAGCAGGCATCTTTGGGGCTGCTCTTTAGCTGGTACAAGTGCTTCACCTCATCAACCATGGGCTTGCTTTGGCAACATCTGTCCCACAATATGAACAGAACAGAGAGTACTCTCCACCCGTTGGGTTTCAGCTGACCAGGAGCCAGATTTAGCCCGTTAAGTATCCGGGCAAAGTAGGGTTGCAAGGGACACCTCAGCCCATACTTAAAGCTCTCCAGAAATAGGGTAACGTATCCCCTAGGAGGCCGGTTAGGAGTATCCTTCTTTCCTGGAATCTTAAGAGGTATTTCACCAGGAATGCTATACCTAAGCCGGAGGTTTGTGAGCTCGTCAAACGTGGTCGTGCACGTCATGTAATCAATGGCGTAATCCTGTGATAGGGCTCTGCCTCCTACTGTACTCTGCTCTTCTGGTCGTGATGTTCCTGAGGGGGACACCTCATCAGAATCACCTCCTCCATCCTCACTTAAGGTGTTTTCTGAGCCAGAAGATCCCTCCTCATCGTTATTTCCGCTCGAGGAGGTTGTTTGGGGGGACATCCTCCTAGCGCTAGTACCAACACTAGATCTAATGGGCTCTAAGTGGATCCCGAGGTCAAAGGCAAGATTGGTGTGCAGACTAGGCAGGAAGTCTAACTCATCGTCATCAACCTCAACGATTTTCTCTTTACCCTTGGACATTCTCTAAGCTATAACTAGAGCAACACCACCAAATACTACCCAAGCAAAACAGAAAGAAATTATATTATCTATAACTATCCGAGACCGAGGAGATAGAAGTAATACCTGAAGAAATGACTCAGTCGGGGAGAGACATGGATGGAGGCTTTTGTGCCGGAGCTTCTTCACCGGAGAGACAGGGACAGAGATGGAGTAAAAGACGATTTTTGCTTTTGATGAGTCTCGGGTTTCCTGATGAAGTACAAACTCTTGGGTTGCCAGCATTTAACAGCACCAAATCCCGAGGGTCTCGTAACCGTCGGTTTGAAATTCAAATAGAGGGGTAGATTTCTGCCACATCACCTCGTCCGCAATTAAATGCGACACGACTCTTGGCAGCCTTTTTCCTATCCCGCGCAAGCAAGAACTTTCAAGTTTCTACTGTCGGCTTACTACGTTACCCAACACCAGAAACTGGGGGACCGGTGTTTGTGGGATACGCTTCGACGAAGACCAGCAGTGATGAGCAGACATCTGATAACAGGGTTCCTCGAGTAGGTATATCTTGTAAGAGTCTGGTATCCGGGGAGCAGGAACAGGAATATCCTGCTCATCCACGAGGCCAATCTCTTGTTGGAAGCATAAAGCCATTCCTGCTACATTCCTGCTAAGGGTTGAGTCGAGGAGACCTGGTCAACGACAGTTGGCAAGGCGTGTTCTCCAGTCCGAGAATCAAGGCACGAAGGCCATGCAACCACCCACGACTACGGAAATGGGGCATCCACTTTCGAGAGGTGGGAGGATAACAAGCGCGAATGGAGGGAAGGCCTGAGTTCAGAAGTGGCCTATAAAAAGGTAGCCAACGAAAGTAAAAGGGTTAGCAATTTTGACATTATAACAGAGATAAAGAAAGCTCTAAAGAACAGAAACTACAGAAAAGCCATAAGATTTGTGGCTAGCGTTCCCAGAACCTTCATTTCTGACTTGAGCGTCGGAGGGTTTATGCCGGGGAAACAACCGGCGTACTCTGACCTGCTTCTGTGTACGCAGGAACTTTCGGAGAAGAAACCTTACGAGGAGAGATCCTGATCGTGGTAGAGTTAGTCGAGCAGAGGTCCTGGTCTTGGTAGAGAAGGCAACCAGAATCTCGCATCAACAATCAATGGTTATCCTTCACGATCTGTGAGCATACGCAACAATAGATGTCTTATGTACATGTTCCTAATCAAAGAGTCAGTAAGGTTCTGAACTACTTATGTCAGCATTCGACGCCCTACCGGACCATTTGTAATATTTATAGCTGGTCATTGAGTGGCTTTTATATAATATCTATAGTAGGACCCGCCATTCATTCGCGTAGACACTTCTTGAGAAATTAGAGGACATCACTCACTAGCAGGACGTCTACCAACAAACTTACACGTTCAATCACTCGAAATTTCTTAAAGATGAGTTGAAATACAGAACCATGTCATGATGCGGGTGCCAATGTCTGTTGGCAAACCCCACAAAATGCCTCTGATCATCACTTTTTTCTATGCTCAATAGATTTTCTAGGACACTGTTTTATCTATAGATACATACACACAATACATCATGTCACACAATCAAAACCAAATCCTCATCACCTTCTCTATCTGCAATCATTGCTTTCTTCTGGTTGATGTCGAAAAACGACCTCAACAGCTGAATTTGTTTCTTTAGGGAAACTACAGCACGAATCCAAGCTCAAACGCCAATATGACCGTAATTTTCTGTACCTGTCAACCAGAAAACACGGTTAGGATACGCTGGTGGGGTTCCGGCGTAGACCCTCCGATGCTTAAGTCATAAATTGCGTATAAATAGATAAAAATGAGAGGGAAAATTGTGAATGGGTTTAAAAGAAAGGAATTTTCCGATAAAGGAACTAAAAATCTGGTCTGCCCCGTTAAGGCTCTTAGATAGGTCACTTATAGAGTTTTTGGTTCATTTTTGCTAACCCCCTCACCTGATGCGCTCTTCAGTTTAAATAGACTCTTCGTCGTGTACAGTTACCTCCTTAACTTCAGCTCGCTTTCTTCAGCAATTGTAAGTGGTTGTCAGTTGGAGGTGGTTTAAATAGATCGTGGCACACAACTTCCCTATAAATTAGGCCACGTTCTCTTAACTAGCAATTTTCCATGTCAAGTTAATTCTTAGGTCGGACAAGAGAATTTCAAGGTTGGATTACTTCACTTTCAGATCAAACAGATGAATTTCTCAATCGCTCATATAGCGTTGAGGTTGTATTCTTAAACTAGGTCATTCACATAGATCTTAGGTCGTACTTGTAAACCAGGTCGCCAACGTAGGCTCCAGGTTGTACTTATGAGGCCAACTCAACAACAATAAGTTGTGAGTAGATTAGGATCGACTATATTTTAAGACACTATTAGAAAAATCCAACCCAACACTTCTCTCCCAAGTAATTTTTTTATCTTCATCGCCATTTTCAAAGCCATGGCAATTCGTTTTCCAAGTGCTTTAAATGCTAAGCACATTCTGCGCCAATTAAAGCTGTTAGCAAATCAAGCAGCAGCAACTGCTTCGGTGTCTGCAGATGTGCCTAAAGGCCACCTAGCAGTCCTATGTTGGAGAGAGATCACAAAAGAAGAGATTAATCATTCCTGTATCATTCTTGAATCATCCTTCATTTCAAGAATTGTTAACCAAAGCTGGGGAAGACTTCGGATACTATCATCCAATGGGTGGTCTCACCATTCCCTGCAGAAAAGATGCCTTCATTAACCTCACTTCTCGCTTGAATTGGTCATAATGCTAGCTGCTCTTAAGCAATGAGCGATTACATGAAACTTTTGTTAATTCTTGTACAATTTATTTTTCTTTGTTAAGGCTGTAGATTGGATCAAATGGGGAATGTTACCCATATGAGAGCTGATTATTAGTTTTATACTACAATTTTTGTCAGAGTTTGTACAATGAAAATTCTTAGTATCATTAAATATATACAGCTGTTCTTTTACTTCCATCATAATGAGTATGTTTTAATCCAACTCCTACAAATGACCATAACCTAATATCAATCAGAATCTGCTTTTAAAATTCGATCAAATTCTAGGGTGAGTTGTGTGTGCCTTGTCTGTCCTCACATTGTTTTCGAGGTCCATTCGAGCTTTCCTGCGTGTTATCGAAGTATTTTCTTTGAATTTTTAGAATTGGGCATGGGCTTGAACTATGGTTTTTTGGGCTGGGTTGTATATATATATATTTTTGGTAATAATTGTAATGTGTCAATATGAAAAAAAAAAAATTGATCTACAGGAATACTTCTCCATAGGAATACTTTTTATATATATAACCACTATATAGTCATAAAAAATTTTGATCCTAGTTTAAGCTAATTATGAATAAGAATAAACTCTACATTATAATAATTTATAATTTTTTAAATCCCATCTTAAAAAACTTACCTCTTTATAGTAATAATTATCTATACATTAAATTAAAAGAACTTGTCTTCACATAGCACAGTAAGAAAATGATAGAAAAATATTAAAGAGAGTGCAAAAGTTTAAAGACTCTAAAGATTATTTTTTATATCTGCATAAAAAAATTTACTAGTTCTTTGAAACCATGTAAACCACTCTATCAATGTCTTTACATTGAATTTGATATGCTCCATTAATAAATTGTAACTACACCTCTATTATGTCATAATCTATTTATAGTAATAAATTAGTTTGGTCCCAACATTATAATTACAAAGAGATTTTATCGTAATACCTAAAAAAAAAAAAAAGAGTTTGAAGAAAAAAAAAAGCAGAAAAGGAATTAAGAAAATAGGAGGATTTAAATTCTTCTTTTAGAAGATTAAAGAGTTGAGTTGCCAATCAATCTAACTAAGAGATTGTTGAAAGTTCATTATCCCCAAAAAAAAAAATGGAAAGTAAATTAAATGTTTTGGCCTCATTATTGTCCCATGTCGTCAAAAGCGCATACTTTTTAAGAGCTAATGTTTCCTATAGTTTTAGTGATTGAGTTAAAATTTAACAATGTATATCATTATTTTCATTTATTTTAAATGGATCAAGTAAATCAAGATAGAAATATTTCACCAAAATTGTGGGGACAGGTAAATTGAAATACACCCAATTCTGCAAAAACAATTGGCAGCGATCAATTCAAAGCATGCATAAGAAGCGGACAACAGCCTTGTTTTATCAAAAAATACAAGTGCCAAAAATAGTTATTACAAACTTACAATGGCCATCCATTGCCCCGTTAGTCGGAATAATGAAGCGTATATAAGAGCAACAAAGGCATGGGAATTAACAAGAGAAATTGAATCTCTCTAACTTGATAATAAATTTAATTTGATTGGATTGATATTGATTGACATTGAAATCATGGGGAAGAACATGCTTATTTCGATGTTGATCATGTCAATGCTATTGAATGTAGCCGTTGGATTCCTCGATCCACTCAAAAATGTTGCAAACCGTATGTAATAATTAATCAACTGTCCTTAATTAGAGTACTTATTGTGTTTTGACTTCGTATATTCAATTAAATTTTATATATGCAAGAGTACTAATTTTGAAGTTTTTTCAAATTGTGTTTTTTCAAATATTATTTCAGAGGCACAAAAGGAGGTAAAGGACATTGCTAAGCAGGCTTTTGGCAGAAAGACAATGGAGAAGAATGGAGAAGTACAGATGGGTGCTGGTGATTTTGATCAGGGTCAAAAGAATGCAGGGAAAGTAGACGAGTCTAAATTCTTTTTTAACCCTCTTGATCCTATTGGTAATTTCAATCGAGGTATGAATGTTTATTGCAAATGGGGCAATAACAATTTTTAATTAATCAGCTGGTGATTGTGAACTCCTATGCATTGAGTTTTTTTTTTCTTTTTTCTTTTTAATAGTATATTGAAGTCTGTCCGTCCTGATGAGGGAATAAATATTTTTGCATATTTTCAGAAGGCGGCAAGGTCGTCATTTCCAGAAAGACAATGGAGGAGGATGATCATGACTGCGATAATGATAATGAAAGCGAAAAAAATGCAGAGAGCAATGAAAGTGAAAATGGGGATAGTGATGATACTAATGACGCTGGTGATAGTGATGAAGGTCAAGATATTAAGGAGATCATGGTAAATGCGGCTAGAAAGTGAATTAATCAACACGCTATCTGAAGGAATTACAAAGGTGATTCGAAATTACAGTGTACCTTAGTATTTATTTGCTTACTCCTTGTAATTGGGTGCCTGAGTGGCTTCCGTGGAGATACCGACGGTTACTTATATGTTCCAATCAAAATAAATAAATTTATTATTTTGTTCTTTTAATATATGTTGCCAGTGAGGTGTTGACTGCTTTTATTTTCTTTTTTTGGGAAATTGTTGAGTTTATTTTTTTGGGGGCCGGGGGGGGGGGTGGGGGGGGTGCTATAGTACTTCAAAACTGGTTTCACACCACATTATTAATCTGTAGTGACATGAAAAATAATAGGATAATTTCAAGGTTCGTTTTCCCGAGTACATGCTTGAACTAGTTGCAATAGCAGCTAGCTGTAATGTTTGATAACTGAAAAATTATAATGCTCCATTGAATGAAAGGTATATAAATCGACCAATAAGCCAACAGAAATGGAAAATTTTCAGTCAAGTGATTCATTACATTTGAGTTTGTTTGCAGCTGAATTGCTTGCTGCAGGCGAAGACTGTAGAAGAATTTTCTTCATTTGAACAACACCAGGCAAACGGAAACCCATGATTTTGTTTAGGAGTAATGATACAGCCAAAAACTCTTATACAAACTTATTTTGTACAAACTGACATGATATTAATTCATTGGTTGAATGAAAATATAAATTAATAAAACAAATCATGTGGGCCAGGTGATATTTAATTCAACCAATCTTATCATGCCACATCAGTTTATACAAAATAAGTTTGTACAAGAGTTTGTGGCTGTATCATTACTCTTTTGTTTAGACTTAGATAAAACTAGAAATGAAACTCAAAAAGAAATTAGGCCTCAAGGGGATTTTCAATTGATACTTGAGACTGAAGGATTAAGACTTCTGCTGCTTGTAAACTCTCAATGCTTTGTGTATATATAGATGGAACAGTCCCTAGGAAACTTTCTGGTCCACAATGCGAATGGTGGAGAGACAATAGCCAACGAGGGATTACATGGTTTTGTCTTCCAACTCATTATCGAAGTCTAAACTTAGGATTAATCAAATTGCCTGCAGAGATAGAATTGGATAGCTGAGTAACCTGTCATTTTAAGCATACCAAGTCTCATTGCAACTACTAAGACATGCTTGGGCCATTGAACTACTCCCTCACAATGTTAAGAAAACATGTCACATGGACAATTTGTTGATGAGATTAGCATCTATTAGAACACATGCATAAAAGAATATCGATGATGGGTCCTGAAACCTTGCTAAGCACTAGCAATCATATCCAGAGTTAAAGTTGACTGTATTTCAACCCTAACTCATTTCACAGTGTTGGCAAGAAAGTGAAATAAACTTTGAAATGAGCAGCATCAAATTTATATACAGGTCCCACACCTGTTATAACATAATGCATCAACCTGCCAGATATGAAACTCACTTAAAGAATCCCCAGGTTATCCGGTTTGATTTATGAGTGACCAGTTTGAGGGTGCCTCCAAATTTTTACTGGCTAAATGATCTCCAGCTATTAGATGTTACCTAAGTGGACCAAGCCAATACTTTCCTAGTACATTATCAATTCGTGATTATCACATGGCTTGTCTTTCTAGTCGTCATCTGCAATAGTGACTCAATGACAATTGAATTATTGTGATCAGCGTCAGACCCTTTCTTAAAAGACAGATGAACCACTTGAATTTGAAAAAGAAAATAAAAAAAGGAAAAAAAAATGCTTGATTGCTTTATCACAGTACTGTGTAACTTCTCGAATTTGGGATATTCTTGGCTTATTTTAGGCCTTACCTTCCTGTATATGCAAGTTTATATCTTGTTTATTTATTTTTTCTTATGTCAGAAGAAAAGAAATACGAAACAGATAATACTGGTAGTTTTGACAGAGCTAGCATGGTAAAGGTGCCAGTGCAAAGCAGCTACCGTATATCCTGGAAATAAACATTCTGCCTTCTGTTAAATGGATCAAAGTGATCAACTTACATAGACAAGCCCATGAAATACAAATGAAACATCCCTACTTCTTAGTTCTTACCCTCTTAAGGCCATTAATGTCGCCTAAATGCATCATTATCGTCCACGATGTCTATCGTTAAAGATGCTTGATCATCTTCAGGGCCCCATTACTTAAAAGGAAAATGCTATTTGAACGTCAGCAAGACAACGTAAATAATACTGTTGTTTGGTATGCTACGTTGTTACTGTGTATGAATAGCATCCATATTTTTGTCTTCCTGCTATTTTACTACTGTTCAAATACCAGTGATCTTATTTAAAATATTGCATTTTCCAAGTTCAGCTAACTCAACTTCCAAGTACAAGTCATGGTATTACTAATTAAATCCATCATTAAATGGTCAATCCTTTTCCAAAAAGCAACACTGTAGCATAAATAATGCTGTGGTTTTGTATGCTACAGTTTTGCTGTGTATGAAGAGTATCCGTATTTTTGTCTTCTTGCTATCTTACTACTGTTCAAATAACAGTGTTTTCCAGGTTCAGCTAGCGCAACTTTTAAGTAGAAGTCATGGTTTTACTAATTAGACCCATCATTAAATGGTCTATCCTTTTCCAAAAAGAAAGTGACATGATTAAGTAGGTGAATTGTTCAAGTGATGAATGAGCTCAGAACAACGATTGGCAGAATTCAAAATTTCAGGTTAATAGATCTGAACATGGTTTCTGAGTGCTACGATGGGAAAGTGAGACATAATGGAAGTTGAATTTAATGTCTCAGGTACAAGAAAAATTCAACACTTTCATAGATTATGAGTTAAATTCGTTGGAAGAAAATGAACCGTGCAGAAAAATTTGACAAGCAATTTGTTCAAGGAAACATAGAAACAGAACAGAATTGGCAAGAAAGAGATGCTTAAAAGAAATGTTGTTGAGAAAGAATCATATTGAATACAAATACGACTAAGTTTACATGGATTGAAGCAAACGATCACAATGAAAACCTATACTACAAAAAATTTGTAATCGAGGCAACGGAGCAGAATTGTTAGTAACATCCAGGTTAGCTATTTCCAGATCTTCTGAATGATGTTTCCTGAGGCCTACAAACTGCAAGTGAGATCAAAAAATACTTGTTCGCTGCATGGGATTGTGAGTACCCCCATAGGATGATCAAACCCGAACTCTTCTCCAGCCTGACTTAGCAAATTCTGAAATGAAGGATGCTTCAAGTGTGAAATGGGAACCACAAATCTTTTCTTTTCAAATTCTCCAATATAGACAGCGAAGTGTCCCTTGGGTACAGTTGCGGCCTCAGAAGCCATAAAAGCACGCCTTAGAGCCTGTTTGGCATTAACAATCTTGGGAAATCGGATAGCCATAAGTCTATATTTCTAAGTGATGAAAAGGATGAAAATGTTTTGCAGAGTAGTATTGATATGAAAGACGTAGGAAAGCAGTAGAACCTTGTGAGTTGCTATCTATTGAACCTGTATATAAATAGAGAAAATTTTCTGCAAACGGCCTACAATATAATGAAAATGGGGTCAAACAAAGGGCATATGCTGCAAAGATCACATGTTTCTGCTTCCCAACCAATGATAAGGTTTGAGCAGGGTTTGTACTGAGATTTGATTGAAACTCATTGTGGCCTACCAACAAGTGAAATAAGTGATGACAATGATTTCATATTAGATATTATCGTTGTTTCGTGGCCTGTCGGTCACAACTTCGGATCATTTGCTAAAATCTTTTGACGCAGTCATATGTGGAAAACTTTGAACAAGGCTTCTGGTAGTTAGACATTTGGTGCTGCCAGGACCGGAAAAGTCAAGCAATTAATCAGCTCATAGGATAGTGTTTCCTGAACTTGGACTGCATTTAATGAAATGATATGTCCATTGGAAGCAACAAAGAAACCTATCAGAACTAGCCAAGGCTTGGACAAATTTACACACACAAAAAAAAAATTCATTTCATTGACCATTTGCAGTATTCTAGCTAATTAATTGACAATATGTGGATAATCACGCTGCTCAATGCTCAACTTTTCGGGAATTTTCTTGTCAACTATGTTATTAGAAACAAAGTCTGTTGCTGATAACTTACTGTGTTTGACTCACAGCATTCCCAGTGCATGCCAATAACTATTTTGATATTATATTGTGGTTCCTAAAAAGGAACAAAATAGTATATATCTCCTCATCTAGATAAGTTAGATTAGTATATAGGTTAGTATATGTCTAGTTCAAATTGGTTGCGCTTGTTTCAGCTCATCTGAGCTTTAATGACTTGTTTTCTCTTTTTTCAGTAAACACTCTATTATTGAAAAGATTTCGCCGTTATTCTTGAAAAACAGTTAGTCTCATTCAACCTTTTGAAATAGCAAAATATTAGGTTGAGTATCTTAAACAAAGTTAATTAGGTCATTATTGCATTACAGCTTATAATTTAAATGAATACCCCACGTTTTTTAAAAGTGAATAAGAAAACAGAGACATGTCATTCCTTGTGTCATCACCACTAGGCAATTTGCCAAATTTCTTTTACAGCTGTAGAGAAACTTTCTACCTCATGCTTCATTAATGCAACCACAAGCAAGCTGGGAGAGTCTGTGAAATACATTTGAAGCATTCCTTACTGAGCCATACTGCAGCTAAACCTGCATGAAACTAGCAAAGTTCTATAGCTAAGATCCTACTAATTGAATGAAACAAATGTATCTTTGCAGTGGAAAATTTGGGATTATGTTTAACAACTTTCGGTGACCTTTGTGGAAAGTTACTAGAGATGCTGCAAACTGATTACATGCACTTGGTCCAGTGGAGGATGTTCTTATACAGGATGCTGACACTTCGACACTTTTGCAGATTTTGATGTAATTTCTTTGTGACAAAATTCATGTACTTGTGCACTGACGCTATAAATTAAAGCAGAAGCACAAAACAGAAAATGTATTTCATCATCATCGACCAAAAGTTGAAGGATATTTTGTATATGAGAATATGGAGTTGAGTTGTGCTTCTTCTGGATCCAATCATACAGAAAGGGTTTGCTGGAAGCTAAATCGTCTAATACGTGATGAGTGTGGTGAGGAATTAAAATAAACACTAATACTGGTAAGGAAAACAAAAACTCAATTGCTTTTAAAGAGACAGTTTTCGTTCAACTGATTTCCAAGAATATGACATAAAAGGAAACAGTATCCATTTTCTATCCTACTGCAAGTACATTTCCCCTTTTCAAGGAAGAAAAAGTAATAATAACACCACAGGGAAAAAAAAAAAAACAATGTTCAGGATATAGGCATATGCCTACTCTAAAAAATTGTATTCAAGGATCAATGTCAGTATCCTTTAATTCTCATTGCTTTTTTAACCGGGAAATGAGATCTATGAAGATATCTTCGTTGCAGGGAATTGTGAGACCACCCATTGGATGATCAAATCCAAATTCTTCTTCAGCTTTGACTCAACAAGTCTTGGAATGAGGACTGGATCAAGTATGATACAGGAATCATGAATCTCTTCATCTCGTTTTCTCCTACATAAACTGCAAGATAGCCTTTAGGGACTTCTGCAGTTATTGTAGCCGATTGGGGTCTATTATAAGGATACTTTCGAAGAATTTTCTTAGCATGAATAACACCAGGGAAACGGAAACCCATGAGTTGATTTGATAAAACTAGAAATGGATTTCAAAGAAATTGAAAATGAAGGTAACTTTTAGTACTTGAGATGTTAAGTTGTGACTTGGGTTGCTTAAAAACCCAATCATATGTATATATAGATGAATGCATTGAATGGTCTACGAGAACTCTTCTGGTATCTGGAGGGTGTGTGAAGAGGCATTTTGGATGCAGAGACATTAGTTCGTGAGGGAGCACATGGTTTTGTCTTCCAGCTCATTATCAGATTTTCAAGCAAAATTTATCAAAAAGCAAACATCATGCCCTATTACATTTGCAAAAACAAATAATATAATTAGGACCACTTGTAAATCATAAATCTTTTGAGAGTTGAGTACCTTTTCAATTTAAGCATAGTGCCAGCTAGCTAATGGCTTGCATTTGGACATGCTTGTGACATTGAACTTTTCCTTCACATGCACATTACTAGTCATTCAGGCTGCCTTTAAAGCAAATCGGACCTATCTGATTCTGTATGGCATCAATTTGCGAGACAAGCCACCTGGAAGCTCACTCGAACTATGCCCTACTCTCAGTCCTCACCAATATCAACTAGTACCCTAATGTACCAGGCTACAAACGAGCTATATATAACCAAATTAATTACATACATCTGAAAACCCACTGGAATCTAAAAACTTCACACACTATAATGGATTAATTTGCCAGGCAAGGCCGCGTAAAGTTCAGCTGAAGCATTCAAGCATGCCCTACTTTGTGGGTTCAATCACCGCCTGCCTGATTACGCAACATGCCACTATTACAGTGACCGCTCTCCCTCCAATATCTATTTTGAGTGATAAATAACCATTTTTGGGGGCCCACCAGCTGGATCACTCAGAAAAAATGTTCCAAATTTATACCTGCAAATGATCTTCTGTTAACCCAAATGAATAGGTATTTGCCTAGCTAGTAGATTAACTAATACTGAATTGTCACACGGTTCATTTTTCTTGTCTTCCTCTAGTACTTGTTAATGATTTTTCACATGGTTTAAAAAGAGCCCTTAATTGAATCATTAATTTATATGAACAATAGTGACATAGTTAGCTAGGTAAATTACTGTGGGGGATCTGCAGTAGACCAAATGAATAAGAATAAATTTCCAAGTTAAAAGTTTCAACAAACTTTTTTGAATTATATATTTTAAGATTGCTATAATCAGTGGCGGTGCTAGGAATTATTTTTAGCAGGGTTAAGTTCAAATAGTAATTTAATTTAAGAAAAAAATCAACAAATACATATATCAAAATAAAAAGTCGTCAAAATATTTAATTCAATACACTTATAATTGTCCTTAACAAGGTTTCATATGTTGAAAACGTTGAAGAATAACATCATTGTCAAGACTACAAAATATATATTTTTCTATATATACAACAAGACTATCATTAAACCATTGATCTCCCATCCGATTTCCCAGATGATTTTTCACAAAATTCATTACTGAAAATGCACTTTCTATTGTAGTTGTAGCAACTGGTAAAATCAATAATAATGTCACCAATAAATAAACTAATGAATATAATTTATCTTTCTTAGTCTCAACCAATTTTCTTGCTAGCTCACCAATCCTTTTCAATCCTGAAAATTTGTTCTCAGAACCCACATCCATAATGTAAACATCAAGTTGAGTTTCAAGTGCCACAAGATTAACTGGAGAAAAATATTTGGATAGAACTCAGCAAGCCGAAGTAGTTTCTGTTTATCAAAAGTTGCAAATGAGTCATTAAGGCATAGACATGCCACACAAAGAAGCAACTCAATATTTGTCTCATTGAAACGATTGCTTAATTCTTGAAGTTGCATGTCCAAAATTGCATAACATAATTCAACACGAAAACGATGCAAATTTTTTATCTTTTGAGCCTTACTTTGTGATCTCCCTTGAGTTCAAAACAAATGATCCATATTAGGAACATTAATATCATGCTTCACACAATCAAAAGAAGTTTCACCAAGTAAAGATTCCCATCTATTCTCTCTCTCTCTCTCTTTTTTTTTTTTGCAAGTTTCTCGTATACATTTCAATTATTTTCATAGCATTCACAATGTCTTGATCCTTTTTTATAATGCTTGTGATAACTCATGTGCAAATCTAAGTATTTTTTTTTTCATTAACAACAAGCTAAACACAAATTCAAATGATTGCATGCACTTCAATAACATTGTAGCTTGAAATCTTTGTTCATAATTTCCCTCATTTGAAATTAGCTCAAGCACATCAATAATAGATGGAAACATGGTGATTATGCTCAATAATGTACCATAATGTGAGCCCAACGTGTATCAGCAGATCGCTTTAAAGTAACCTCTTGATTTAAACCTTGTCCACTTGAAAGTTCACCATCATCAAATACTTTAATAACAAGTTGAGCATGTTTCTCTTGAAGAATATCACGACATTTTGCTGAAGCACCAACAACATTGACTAACATTATAACTAAATTGAAAAGAGAATTAACTTCTTCATGCTTTTTTGCTATAGAAATAAGAGTCAAGTGAAGTTGATGTGCAAAACAATGAATAAAATAAGCACATTTGTTGTCCTCTAAAATCAATACTTTAAGACCATCGAACACACCATATATTTTACTAGCTCCATCATATCCTTGTCCAAGCAACCTAGACATACTCAATCTATGTTTGGAAAATAGCTTGTCAATTGCCTCTTTAAGTGAAATAGATGTAGTACTAGCAACATGTTCTATCCCAATAAAACGCTCAATCACATAGCCATTTTTATCCACATAACGCAAAACAACAGTCTGTTGAGTGTTAGAAAGTGTATATTTATAAAGGAGAAATTTGTCATTTTACACTCCAAGTTTCACTAACATCCCTACTTTTATGTATTTAAGTATCTTGTGATTTAATTATGTGTATTGTATTATAATTAAGTATTTTATGTATTTTAGGGGCATCATGGTCATTTCACAATGAACAAGAGATCAGACAACAAAACGGACGTCACTTTTGAACTTAGGACAGTCGAAAACCTTTAAGAAGAGCATAAAAGGAAAAATGACACTATTCACATGTACGGTATTATCCATGTTACTGTTCACGACAATGTTCACATATACGAAATGATGACGTGGCATTGACCGATGGTGTGGCATTGACTGATGGCATGACATTGACTGATGAGGTGTCACGATCCTATTGGACTAAAATTCTTATGTACTATTGATCGGTGTCGTGGCAGCATGTTAGTGGATCAAAAATCGTGCGTACGGTACATGCATATACACAAAATTATTTATAACCAAACCACGTTGCTATTCAAGCCGCCTCATTGTTCATACCATATTACTATTCAAACCGCGTACTGTTGACATGTGGCGCAATCTTGAGCATCCAAATTATTTTTAATTCGATAGCCATGATTTACTCAGTGTATCTATAAAAAGGGCCCCCCCTAATTTGACACTCCTGAATTCATTTTTTAGCTCCATTTTTTGTAATTCCTTCTCCATCTTGTATTTTCTACGTATTTTAATAAATTCTCATTGTACCCCTAGTTCAATTATGAGTAGCTAATTTTCTTTAAAGCTTGGGTTGAAGGTGAAATCTCAACATGTTCCATGGGCTTTATTTGATAAATTTATTTTCTCTTCCCCTCTGATTTTTGTGGATGTTTTAACTTTTCATCGATAGATAATAATAATCTTGTCTAGATACCGTACTGGTATAACTGGCTCCTTAGTGCAAGGTTATTGTTATTAGGCACCATAAGCCCTTAGCACCATATTGATTAGAGTGTGGTTTATGAGGAGTGGAAACCCCCCCCCCCCCCATGATTTAATTGGCACTAATAATGAATATTAACCACATGGTGCATGTTGATGCATATCCAGATACTCAAGCACTTCATTTTAATAGTTTTCTCTTTAATTTATTACTGCCATTTTAATTCAAATTTTAGGATAATCTAAGTCATTTTCACCATAAATCCAAGCACTCACTTAGAAAATTAATTCTACACATAATTAAAATCCATCTCCTTGTGGGATCGACACTGGTCGCCATTAATCTATTTTACAATAGATTCATGCACTTGTGAGTTCAATGAAATTTGCACAACACTGTCATTTGCTCCTTTGCAGAAATATCACGAGATTTATCAATAAGGATAGAAAACAAAACATCGCCCATCTCTTTAATAATAATATTGGTAGTTTCAACTATAGAACAACTTACAATGAATTTTGAATCTCATTTTATGTCATTTGAAGATTTCTAGGAGCATTATCAAAAGTAACAGCATTAATGTCTTCATTATGATCAGCAAGAAAGCGTAGAAGCTCAAGAAAATTCCCAAAGTTGCTTGATCTCGAGACTCATCATGCCCATGAAATACATGCCCTTGTTTTAATAAAAATTGAATGCAATCAATAGTAGATATCATGTGAGCTCGATAATCACTTTAATGCTTGTCAGAATGTCTTGCATAAGCTGTTCGAATGTGTTGATTTTGATTCATCAACATTTCACATTTCTTTCTAGCTTTGTTATGGGCACTATCAACATCTCCCATATGTTCAATAAAATTTTTAAATTTCCTCCAATTTCTAAAACCTTTACCAACAAACAAATTACCACACCCATTATTACCAATCTATTCTTTAAAAAATATAACAAAAGAGACAAAATGCCGCATCTTTTTTTTTGCTATATTCGAACCAATATCTAAATTTCTCAAACCAATTATTACCAAACCACCTTTTTTGGTTTCCAAAATCTGAAAGTTTAAAGTTGTGAATTTTAGGTTGATCATAGGACCTCTCTGTAAGTATCCTCTTCGGACTTGATCTTGAATTTGGGACTATAACAAGAGAATGTAATTCGTAAACCAGGATCTATAGGAAGATCTTGTAAATTGAATTCTACATTTCATTTTGAGTTGCATTTTGCTTTATTTAGAGAAGGTGGTGACGGTAGCTTTCTTGAGTAATATTTCTCCATAATTGTAACAAATAAGCACAATTAATTGTGAGAATTGAAAGAGAAACTGAAGACAATTTCCATATCCAAATCTTAAGAAAAAAGAAAAAAATTACTAAGTATTACTTTAATAAACCAACTGCCCCACTAAATACTCAACCACTAAGTTAGTAACCCATCAAGGCATCACCCATGGCATTGTTATTCTATTATTTATAATCAGTAAAGTTAAAAGGATTGCCAATAATCAAGCACCTACACTACTTTTTCAAACCACAAAGCATTGCCACAATAAGTTAAAGCTAATAATATTATTCAAGTCAAAAAGGCATAAACCAATTCAAAAATCATAATATTAAATCATAAAGTGGCAAAGGTGCTTAATAAGCCAAATAATTTAATCAATTCATAATAATTAATATAAAAGCTGCAAAGGTGTGATGGTAGTACCAAAAAAATTGCAAAGATGTAGTAGTGCAAGGCTAGGAGTGCGAGGTTGTAGCATCTATGGCATGAAAACAAAGAGATGTGATGGAATGGGAATTGGACAGAGATAGACAACTTGTTGATGGTAGTCGATGGAGGTTTTCTCTAAGAAATGATCAATGGTGGCTAGGGATTTGATTTTGAGTTTTTTCTCTTGATTTCTAAACGTTGTATTAAAACATGGTCTTTTAGTTATTTTAAAATTTTACCATGGGCTTTATTGTAAATCCACTAAAAAATAAATGAATTTAATTTTTTTTAAATAGAGCAGGGGGCTCTCAAGTGGTGTGCCACTGGCTGTAATGGCACAGTGAGCCATAAATGATTAGAAGATTTGGTCCATGAAGATATTGAATGAAAAATAGCATATGAAATTGAACTACCACCAGAAATATGATGATTTGACATTGAGTAGGGATAGATCATGGATAAAATAGGTAAAGCATTTCACATTAGTAGTGTTGAGGCCAAAATCTGGTCGTGCCAGTGTGTGGGCTACGAACCATATTCTAACATTGGCATTTTAATATATTTGCATGAAGAGACGGTTTTTCACTTTGATTTAGCAACTTGAGCAAAAATTGCCAGCCAAGAATCCAACTCTGGCGAGTACCTGCAATTACAAAAATTGTCAAGTACATTAGAAGTTTTTCCAACATTAACCCTCCAATGCTCTAGTCAGTATTATGGGTTTTCATAGGAAAAACTAGGTGTGTGATTTTTGTGTAAATAATGACCTTAAAAACAAAAAAAAAGAACGTAAGAAGAAACACTCCCTTTAAATAAGAAAAGATAATAATAATAAGGAGGGACAAAGATGAAAAATAAAGAGATAAAAATGATAAAGAAGAAATCTTCAAATTTCATAAGATTAGGCAGGGGTCCGGGGTATTCAAAATTCTGGAACCCTTATCCCTTAGCCTCTTGGGAGTTTTATAGGAGTTCGAATCCCCACTCTCTTGGACCTTGGCGTAGTGGGTTTCAAGGATATACTTAAATCTCTTTCTTTCCTTGAATTATGGCATTGTGGGCTTATGCATAAGATTTAATCCCTGATTTTTCAGAGAAGGTTGATGGAGTGGTTTTGACTAAGGTGGCGTTTGTTTTTTTGTCTGAAATCTGAATAGACCTGAATTAGTCTGAATTTTGAATAGATCTGAATGTCTGAATCTGAATAATTTGTTTGTTTTTTCGTCTGAATCTCAAAAAATAAGTATTAAGTTGTTTGTTTTTTTCAACTGAAAAAGCTGAAAATATGTACTTTTACATTTGTATCCTTATTAAATTTGAATGTCAAATAAATAATATATTAAATACCACAATATTTTAACATTTATAAGTAAAACTATATTCAAGTGAATACATAATTATTTTAGAATTTTAATATATAAAATACCATAAATTTCAAAATTTATCGTATATAATATAAGAAAGAAAAAACAGGGATATTTTTATGTGGGGTAAATGTCTATGGGTGAGTTTTGGGATAAACATGAAAAATAAATTATAAAACATGGATATTTTTGACATTAGTAAGTAATTGACTTAATTCAAATTTCTCCATTAAGTAAAAAGCCAAAAAAATTGGCTTATTTTATTAAGTCAAAATTATCTAAAAAGTCTCATTAAGTTATAAAAACAAACACCTCTAATTAACTTAATTAATTAAGTTAAGTTACTTTAAGTTATTAAGTTAAAAAACAAACGCCACCTAAGTCTACCACCAGCTTGACTGCCTCCTTGCCTAAGTCCTACTCGCCTGGTTTCCTCTAATTGTGATAAATAACGAGGCAAGAATTATAAGACTTTGAGTGAAGCCTTCTAATAGTTGCCTTATTTTATCATCCAAATACTAGTTCTTCAGTTTTTAGTATTGAGAGTGTAACGAACAAAATTGAAAACTATATGTAAAAAATCCCCTTTTTGTTTATATTACTAATTAGGCCTGTTATTTATTCCTTCATTCTTTTTTTGTTGGGAAATTATTAATCGTATACCCTTAGTTTACTTCGTTATCAAATTTACTACAACACTTTTAGGGTATATCAGTCGTCCACCTTAAGTTGACAAAATGTATATGTCGTTCACCAGACCGTTAATTGCCATTTAAATATGATGATGTCAAATGGTAATCTGGTCTTTTCATATGATACAAGTGATAATTTGAGGGTATATAAGTGATAATAAGAGATTTTAAGGGTATACGAGTGATAATTTTTAAGGGTAAAATCATCAATTCGCTTCAATTCTGTTAACTTTCAAACGGCAACTAACGGTTTAGTGGTCGGCAGATAACTTTTGTCAATTTAAGGTGGAAGATTGATACATCTTTAAAGTGTTGTAGTATTTTTTTATAGTAGCACAAATTTAGGGTATACAAATAATAATTTCCCTTTTTTATTTTACCCCTTGTCTCATCCTTGTTGAAGTTTCAAGTTCTGCTGCTAGAATGGTCAAAATGAGGATATTGAGAGCATGAAAGACCACACTCTTGCTGAACTGATGAATGCCTTCTAGTTTAGCTCCTACCAACTGGGCTATATATTAACTAACTATTACGAGCAGACTGTGACGTATGACAACAAAATGAATACTAAAATACAGACTTGAAAAAAGAAACTCAGACTACTGAGGCTAGGTTTAAGGTTGGAACTACCAAGTTTGAGGAAGAATTAACGGACCTGAGAACTTCGTTCGACTACCAGAAGTCTTCATTTGAGCAAACAATGAAGTTCCTTGAATCTCAATCTCAGGAAATAGCTGGTAGTTTAAAAGATCGAATTGAGGCTCTGGAGAAGAAGGCTTATGATAGTCAGAATGTTAGCCTCAAGTATTGTTATAATTGTATAATGAAGTTTCTCGGGAAAAGCCATCGTGAGTTAAAGATAGATGACCTTGCTAGAGCTATTGTTACCTCTATGAAGGAGTAAGAGGACAAAAGGAGATTAAGCCCAAGTTTAAGCTGCTACTACTAGTGTTAATCGGGCTAAAGATGCCTCTTCTCTTACTCACCTATTCATGATCGAATTTAATTAATAGGTTTAGGCCTCGTATCTTACCTCAATCAGGTTTTGGGATCTGAGGCCTTTATTTAGAGATACTTTGTATTTCTCATTTTTCTATTTGCCTATTCATGGCAAAGTTAGGATTTGCTCACCTATCCATGGTAGAGCATATTAAATTTTCCTACCTATGGCAAAGTTTAAAAGTTCCCGCTAATTTATGGCGAGTTTTATAGGTTCTTACCTATTCCTGGTGATTTTTATAAGTTCTCACCTAATCCTAATGAATTTTATAAGTTCTCACTTAGTCCTAATGAGTTATATAAATTCTTGCCTAGTTCAAATGAGTTCACTACTAGAAAAATGGGCTTTACTGACACCAATTTAGTGTCAGTAATTACTTTTGCTGGCACTTGTTAATTGTGTCAGTAATGCTCAAGCCAGAACACACTGACACTAATCTTTGGTGTCAGTGATTTTTGCGTCAGTATTTTGTGTCACTATAGTATCACCACCATAGTGATACTATGATGTTAGTATCAGTTGATACTATTTTTATGTCAGTATTTTGTGTCACCAGAGAGTCACAAGGATAGTGACTCAATCGCGTTAGCATTTAATGATACTATTTACATGTCACTGATTTATGTGACTACAGTATCAGGAATCCACTGACTCAGTAACATCAAAAATTCTTATCGTCATTTAAATAATTAGTGTCAGTATTAACGGTGCTATACCGGTTGTGTTTTATTTTTTTTAATGACATTATTCATGTTTATTTTACAATTAAAATAAACCCAAAATATATTAAACATACCAAATCTTGTAATGCAATTCACATAATACACATTTCAAATACATCAGTTAAATTAAAATAGTTCAAATACATCATTGTTTGGGGGTAAAAAACATGTTCAAGTACAAAATTAAGCTTTGAACAAGTAGTATACACGATAAAGTACTAAATTAATTTCGGAAAATTTAGCCAAGAAGAAAAAACAGATAACAATGTCACTGATTTTGGAGTCACTGATTTTGGAGTCCGCATATGCCTTCATTTTTTTTCCACCTACAAGTATATAAAATCAATTAGCACACCACAAAAAATAAATCACAGATTTGTTTTAAGGAAAAATAATCATAAATTACTTGTATGTTACCTCGCGATTGTAGGCTGTAATTAACTTGGCAACGTATGTAGCCCACTGATCACAAAGTCGCGAGAGGTCCTTGACAGTGTATTCCTCAACTCCCTTGAACTTTAATTTTAAAACAACAAGTTATTCACCGAAAATCCTTGACTAAACTACTTAATTAGCATTCATTTAAATACATTTGTGTGTTAACAATTAAAGCCAACAAATAAACTCCAACAATGTTACTGTTTTATCCAAAATTATATAGGTAAATACTGAACATCCTGATCATGGTAATTCCAAAAAAAAAAACAACTTGTGAACCCCAACAACAATAATATTTGATAGCCGAAGCAACTTGTGAACCCCAACAGTACGCGATTTAATACAAATATGGATGTAGATACAAAACCTTAATTAGGATGACAACTTATCCTCATCAAAGTAAAGTACAAGCAATGACACCATAGCACATCCCCACTAACAACTACTTTGCAACCCAAACAATTGTTTTGTGTTGGGATATGCAGTACATTGTGTATATCCCAAATCCTAATTCATGTCTATATGGATATTCATATAATCTATTCAACAGTATGCAACATAGTCACCATTATAAGTACCCTCACAATTTATAAAATGCATACAATATGTAATAAAAAGATAAATGTAAAGAAGCACACAGGTGTTTGAGCTGATTCATTCGACAATAAATTAAAACAATATGATACAGTATTGTAAAAATCATTTTCAATACTTACATTATTTTTCAGAACGTTCACATTTGTGATGATATCTTGCATGTATTTCATCACATAATAACCACATTCAAAGCTGCTCGGCTGCCTCGGACACTACAAGATCAAAATTACATTAATTTTTTACTGTACGTTAACAATAATTAGTTAGGTTTGTCTGATTTTTACCTTGACAGGTATCCATTGAACATTGGCCTTTGTATCAGAATTTAAACTCTGATGTATTCGAATCCCCCTACAATTAAGAGACATAGCTAATGTTAGCAAATAATTAGCATAAAACATAAAAATAAAATAGCATGATCAAAGATACAAATAACAAACTTAACTGATTGACAATCTGCATTAGCTCTTCATCAGGATTACCTTCCAAAGGATCAAGGTAATAGGTTGTACGTCTCACCATATCAATTGCCAATAACACCCAGTGGGCACTAAACAAAGTAAAAATTGTTCTCACACATGAATTACAAGTAAAAGTGATTAATCTACAAATTAAAGAATATTACTAGCAAATGAAAAAGGTTATACCTAGGGTTATACGGGAATACGATGACTTGTCCCAATTCTGCCAAGCCTAACAGTTTTGAAATGTATTGAGTCCTGTCTTTGAAACTGACCCTTGGATATAGCTTCTCAAAAAGCCCAAACTGAACTGGTTTAGTACTTCCATTGCTCTCCATCTCCTCATACAGGTGTCTAAGAGGAAACAAATATATATAACGAAGTAAGTTTGAATATAGGAAACAAAATAATAGGGCCAAGTTTACTAAAACATAAGTTATGATTTACCGTACTTGATCCATATGTTAATGATGCAGTTTGAGACCTCTTTAAACTCTATGATTTCAGCACAAATCATTTTGTCCAAGTGTGTTTCCCAAATTTCACCAAAGGTTGCTGTGTCATGCCGAATCCTGATCAACCGAGATAAAGAATTCTCGATGAACATGGTAAACATGTTCATATATTCACTCCTGTCATTCTTTCTTGATCGTGCTACTGCCCGTGTATTCTTCACACGTACATTGAGGTCTTTTGCTGCTGGTCTGATGACTTGGGGTTTTTTTTTGGCTATTTCTGCTGGTCTGATGACTCGGGTTTCTTTTTTGGCTACTTCTGCTGGTATGATGACTCTGGGTTCTTTTTTGGCTACTTCTGCTGGTCTGATGACTGGTGGTTCTTTGTTGGGTACTTTGTCATGACAGGAGAACTGCCTATCTAGTACTTTAGGAGTTAGTCGAGGAGATCTTCTCGGTGTGGGCTTTGAAGTAATTTCACAGTCTACTTTTTCGGGGGTTTGTTGAGGAGTTGCTTGGGAAATTGTGGTGGGACTGTCCTTGATTTTACTCTTCACAGATTTTGGAGTCGACTTACCCGATGGGAAATCAGCCTTTGCAATAATCAAAATACATACCATTAGTAGTAATACATGCATATACAAATGGAAATAAAATAATGACATGTAACAGGCCATATACCTTTCTTTTTCCAAGAGTTTTAGGGGATTGTTGATCATTGTCAATCTGAACACCAGTGGAAGTTTTGGGCTTAGGAAAGTTAGAACTTCCAACTTCAATATTGCTGTACGCATTTAACCTTGCATTCATGCGTTCTAATTGAGCAGACATGAATTGGAAACTCTCTTGATACATCTTTCTTTCTCTTGCTAACTCAGTGGCATCAGGGACATGAAAGTACATAAATGGGGTGACGAATTGCCCCACTCCTTGCACCCTACTTCCATTTGGCTGCTTCTGAAGAGCTTCACCTAGAATGTCATGTGACCCTTGTGATTGGAATGTTCCTTGTTCAACATGACTCTTCAGCTCATTCTACAAAAAAAAATATTGTAAATCCGCAATTACGAGTACAACACATCAGCTAAACTAAACTAATATCCTTTTTGAATCTTTAACAAAGAGCAAATCCATATATAGTTCAAATTGAAACTACAGAAAATATTACAAGACAACACCTCAAACAAGTTTTAACCTTTTAATATGCGAAGAAATAAGTTCTGATGAAATCTTACTGAGTTTCTGTCAATTGTAAATGTTGCCATACAATTATTACAAAAAGCAGTATATATGTACGTTAATATCTACCCCCACACACACATATTATAAAGAAAATTCATAAGAATTAAGTATACAAGTGACTTACTATTTTCTCAGCAATTGGCGTCACATCAGAAGCATATTTGCCATCTCGGTCTGCTCATGCCATTAACCAAGCTTCACTGCGATCAATCTCCCGCTCAGAAACTCCACTCTCCTTTTTCTGTTACAAGGTGACATAAAACATAAATAATTGATTCTATTATATTATACGCATTAGATTACTTATGTTACTGTAATTACTCTATATTACCACACTTACTTTTCTATACAACATGCCACCATATCCTGTGCTACCCAAGCGATGGTTGTAGACATTCTTTGCTCTTTTGTCTTTTGCCTTCTTACTTTTTTCCTGCACAAACAGTTTATATGAAGAACAAAAAGTTACCACTAATTATTAGTAACTACCAACAATTAAATCAGGTAATATTAACAAACAACACACCTAAAATTGTTTAGACAAAACTTTGACAACAAAAAGTTTCCAATCTTCTTTTTTAATGCTTGGATATTCAATAGGAGGCAACCTTAGTGACTTTCGATCGTCCTTGTTAGGTAGAACGAATTCAGTTGCCAGTTCACAACGAAAGTTTCTTGATGCAACCCCCATCCACTTTAATACTTGGCTTTTGCATTTCAAGCTCAATTTGAATTTTTTCTGTCAACCAATAACATGGATTAGCAACAACTTTAAAAAAATCTGGAAGTTATATAAAATCTTTAAACATACTATGAAACAAGAAAACAAAACCTGAAAATGAACCCACAAAGTTTCCTTCATCTCTAGTGGCACACGCCTCCAATCATCAAGTAAAATTGAAATTGTTTCCCTTTCCAACCGGAACACCATAAGAATTGTACTCAATTGCAGCTTCATGACTAACTTCTTGTTTTTGTAAACCTTTTTTTTGTTTGTTTGTTTTCTTCTCCTTGGTCTTCCGTCGAGCTCCGGAAGAGTGAACTCAACATCGTCAGCCATCTCCTACAATCCTGAAAATGATTAAAATAAATAAGTATATCATTTAGATTAATAAGTTAATACAAGAGCAATAGCATATAATGAAATAAATAAATCACTTACTGGAAAACTTTGAAAATTGGTGCTGGAAACTAACTACAATAATGCATTCACTGATTTTCTAAATCAATATCTATTGGAATAGCATCACAATCTTTTCTGTCATAAATTCCTTCATCATCTTTCTCATCCAACTCACATACTGGAAGTTTGTTAGATAATGGAGAAAATACATCCACGTCTTCACATCTTTCCCCATTTAACTTATAAGCTTTGTCGGTCACTGAACAAACTATTGATTTATTATTCTCTAGCTGGTCCTTTACATAAAATACTTGCTTTGCATGACAAGCCAGAATAAAGCAATCAGATTTATAGCCAATCCAATTTAAATCAACTACAGTGAAACCTAAATTGTCAGTGCAAACCCCTCTATCATCTACCCAATCACACTTGAAAAGTGTTTTTTTAACCATTAGATAATCAAGCTGCCAAATCTCATCAATGACTCCATAAAACGTCATGTCTCCAAAATGAGGACTTTTATCTTTTGAGCTTGAAATCTGTAGAGTGTTAGCAACAACCCTAACACCACTATTTTGGGTCACACGATTACAGTCTCGGTCCATCGTTGTAAAATTGAAGCCATTTATCTCGTAGCCAGAGAAGGTCACCACGCTTGAGCGTGGTTTGTTTGCTAACCAGCACACTATTTCGTCAATCGGCACATTATTTGCTTTATCATGTGCCACCTATAAATTAATTTAACAAGTACAGTAATTAGTAACATGTAGAAAAATCTTGTTAAGTTTATATCCTATATTGTATTTAGTTAAGTAATTCTAACCTTTGCTTGTAACCAACCAGAAAATGTTCGTATGTGTTCATTTTGCAACCACAGATTTGTTTTTGCCTTATAAGGGTTTGTTGATGCCAAATAATGCATATGCTCCCTACAGTGAAACATATTAAGATTTAAAAACTAGTATATTAATCTAATAATACAATAGTAATATTTTTTTGAAAAATTAACAACTTACTCGATATATATTTGGATTTCAAGGGTGTTCATTAGAACACACCGGTGTGCTTGTGCCAACAAAGGATCATCAACCACCTTTATGTTTGCACCTCCCAAAGGCTTTTCGATAGATAAATCAGTTGGACAACCAGTAGGCAGCCCAATAACATCACAATTTGAGAGGTACTCAGCACAAAATGCAAGTGCTTCTTCTGCAATATAACTTTCTACAATACAACCCTCAGGGCGGTAGCAATTACGAACATAATCCTTGAGAGTTTTCATTTGTCTCTCAAAAGGATACATCCATCGAAGATAAACAGGCCCACATAACCTAACTTGTTCAACTAAGTGGACTGTTAAATGGATCATTATGTCAAAAAAGCTAGGTGGGAAGTACTGCTGCAGTAAGCATAAAGTAATTACAAGTTCCTCTTGCAATTGGTCAAGAGTATTAGGATCTACCACTTTACAGCACAATGTATTAAAAAAGAAGCACATCCTGATTATGGCCGTTCTCACATTTATAGGCAAACAGTTTCGAATGGCTAGTGGTAGAAATTGTTGCATCAAAGTATGACAGTCATGGGACTTAAGGCCTTGAAGCCGACAATCATCTATTGAAACAAGATTTTGGACATTGGAAGAATACCCATCAGGGACTTTCACACTCAGCAAGGTTTCACAAAACTATTTTTTTTCTTTTTTACTCAAAGTATAAGGAGCTGGAGGTAGGACTTTGTTTTTTTTGTTTGTTTCATCAGGAACTAGTTTTCCCCTGATCTTCAAAGACTCAAGATCTTTTCTAGCATTAATCCCATCTTTTGTTTTGCCTGGTTGATGAAGTAATGTGTCATATATGTTTTCGCACACATTTTTTTCAATGTGCATCACATCTAATTGATGGCGAACTAATAAATGCTTCTAATAATCTAACTCAAAAAAGATTGACTTTTTTTTTTACAATTTTTCAGTTATGTTCTCATCACCACCACCATCACCACCGCCATCATGTTTCCGCTTTTTGGCCTTCTTTTTCCCGAACTTAATATCTATATCTTCCACCATATTAAAGATTTCCTCACCAGACAAAGTTTTAGGAGGCTCATTCCACTCTTGCTTCCCATTAAAAACCTTTTTCAATTTTCAAAATAGGTGATCGAGTGGTAGAAAGCGGCGATGGCCCATATATGTCATTTTCCTACTATGTGGCAGCCAACATGCACAAGTGTCTATCCCACAAATTGGGCAAGCATAATAGCCCTTAACAGTACAACCAGAGAGGTTTCCGTATGCTGGAAAGTCACTAATTGTCCACATCAAGACAGCCCGTAAATTAAAGGTTTCTTTTCTATAAGAATCATAAACATCAATACCTACATCCCATAGAGTTTTTAAGTCCTCAATCAAAGGTGCTAGGTATACATCTAGATCATTTACAGGTTGTTTAGAGCCAGATATCAAAAGTGACAACATCAAAAACTTTCTCTTCATACACAACCATGGAGGAAGATTATATGTTATTAATATAACAGGCCAACAACTATAAGTAGTGCTAAGTGTACTATGTGGGTTAACCCCATTAGTTGAGAGAGCTAAACGGAGATTTCTAGGTTCTTGTGCAAATTTTGGCCACTTATTGTCAATTAGTTGCCAGGCTGGTGAGTCTGCTGGGTGGCGAAGTTTGCCATCTCTAATTCTTTTATTAGCATGCCATGTTAAATTTTGAGCTGTTTGTGGTGATTGAAACAATCTTTTCAACCTAGGAATAGGTGGAAAATACCATAATACCTTTTTAGGAACCCCTTTCCTAAATTTTGTTGAGCTATCTTTTTTTTTTTTATACCTAGATGCTCCACAATTTGGGCATTCAGCAAGATCAGCAAATTCATTCCTATACAAAATGCAGTCATTTGGACATGCATGTATTTTTTCATACTCTAAGCCTAGCACTTTCATTGTTTTCTTAACCTCGTACATTGACATAGGTAGAGTATTATTATTTGGCAAAATATCAGCAAGGACTTCTAAGAAAGCAGAAAACCCTTTATCAGACCACCCATAGTTCCCTTTCACATTGTAAAGTCTCATTAAACTAGATAACTTTGAATGTTTTGCACCCGGGTACAAAGGCTTTTCAGCATCTTCAAGCATATCCTTAAAAGAACTAGGATCTCTATCACAATGCTCGTAAGCATCTTCGACCATGTCAATTATATTACTGTAATCATGACATCTAAATCTTTGACTATGTGAATGGTCTTCACAGTTTGTAAATGTAGATTTAGAGTCAGTCTCACCATGCCAAGTCCAAACAATATATCTTGGGAGAAAACCTTTTTCAAATAAATGATCCTTCACTTGTTGAGGAGTATGAAACTCCATATTACAACAAAAGGTGCAAGGACATCTAATTGACATTCGATTTTCAGCATTCAAAATGGCAAAATCTAAGAAATCAGCAACTCCAGAACGATACTCTACAGACAATCTATCACAAGTTATCCAACTTCTGTCCATTTCAAATATTTTACCTGTTCACATATGTAATGTTAGTTTAAGTTTAATTAAATTGCATGATTAATTTAAAGTTCAATGTTATTATGATTATAGTTGTAATAATAAACTTATAATTCTGGAAAATCATTAATAGCCCTATAAATCATTAATTATAATAATAATTTAGACAAAATCCTGAAATTGAAACAAAATAAGTTTTGAAACTTAAATAGGAGATTAATAGGTAAGATGGGTGCTAATGGCTTTTTAAGTAGTCGAACTAATTCATAAGTCAAGTAACTAACAAAAGTTAAGAGTTCAAATAAATAATGTCTTCATACCACTTTGCAAGCCATTTTTTAAGATTCTATAAATCATTTTTTAACTTCAAATACAACATGCAGAACTACTTTAAAACAAGCATTTCTTTATTGAATCAAACACAAATCATCAACTTTATACAATCTCAAAATACTCACAACCACGAACTTAATTAATTCATATCATAGTCATTGTCTCTATGACAAATCGTCCAACCAAAACAGAATAAATAAACAAGTAGGATTATATAACAAAATTTGCCTCTCTTTACATGAAACAGAGATGTAAATAGTTTGTAACCACTAAATACACAGTCATTCAGCCAATATAACACCCAAACAATCATCTCCTAATCACAAAGGCAAAAGCTAAAATCAAATTTCATATTTTAGTACATTCAAAATCAACTAACTTATTGCTCAAAGTTAAGAAACGGAGCTAACAATTTATTTCAGAAACTAAAAAAATGCACATTCTTAGTTTTAAATAACAATGACAGTAAATCACATGCACAAAAGTTTGAAACTGACCTCAAATGTGGCAGAAAAAACAGAGTCGCAGCAGCAAGTGTTTTGAGTTTAAGTAATGCACCACTTAAAATGCCTGTATTTTTGGACTGCATGTGAGTGAAGATATAGAAACCTGAATACCGAACCCGATGGTGCACTTCACCCCCTTGTCGATGGCTTTTACTTGCTTGCTAGTATAGGCACTGGATGGTTAAGTTGAGAAAACCCTTCAATAACAAGCGATTAGGGTTTTGGTTTGTGTTTCAATTTGGGGAAAATGGAAAAACGAATCAGAGTTTTAGGTTTTCATTATCTATCTAAATTAATTGAATTTAATTTGTAAATGGATAGTGCAAAACAGAAGAGATCGAGAAGAGAAAAACGAAAGCGAAAGTGAACGATGAAAGCAAGATAGAGACAGTCGATATAGTCTAGATGGGGAGAACAAGTGTGTTTTATGTTATTGTTATTTATATTTTCATTTTTTAATAATTTAAATATTATTATGACTTTGACTCATCGAGATTTGATGGTCTGTGCTCCAAACATTAAAGCTTTAAATCTTAGAGCTCCCAGGTTCGAGTTGGAGCTAAAACAAAATTTTTATGAATTTTTTTTATCATTGATACTTTAGTGTTAGTGATTTTTTATGTTTAGTTTACTAACACCCTAGTATCATTAATCTCTGATTCCTATTTGTCAAAAGCGGAAAATGGTGCATATGTACATAAGTACTGACACTTTTTGCAAAGTGTCAGTAATGAAGTGTCAGTAAAGCCCATTTTTCTAGTAGTGGTTCTATAAGTTTTCACATAGCTTAGATGAGTTTTATAAGTTCTTGCCTAGTTGGCTAGTTCTGATGAGTTTTGTAAGTTCTCACCTAGTCTTTACGAGCTTTATAAGTTCTTGCCTTCTTATAGCAAGTTTTATTAGTTCCCGCCATCTCATGGCGAGACTTATTAGTTCATAATATCTCATGGCGAGTTTTGCTAGTTGCCACCATCTCATGGCAAGTTATTTCAGCAAGTTTTAGTTCTTGGTCTCATGTGAGCAAGTTTTAAGGCTTAAAACATATATTTGCCTAAAAAGATTTCACTCTTTTATTTTTCTACTCGGTTACTTATAGCCAAGCTGGATTAGCAAGTTGAGGCTTTTTGTCTCACCTGGAGTAGGTTTTAAGACTTGAAACCTTTATTTGCCTTAAATAATTTATTTTGTTTCCTCTGCTTACAACGTTATGGGCAAGCAAGTACATTAGTTTAAGGATTAATGGAGCGCTCTGTTGATGATTGGGTTTGAGCTGGTTTCTATTGGGTGAAATGAAAAGGTTCTGGTCTAACTTTTTACCATGGCAGGGTGTTTGCACTTTTATCTTTTTGCTAGCTTACTCATTGCAAATCTGAATTAACAAGTTTAGGCTTCTTGTCTCATCTCGAGTGGTTTTTGAGACTTGAAACCTTTATTTATCTAAAAAGATTTCATTCTTTTATCTTTCTGCTCGCCTATTTATGGCAAAGTTGAATTAGCAATTTAGGCTTCTTATCTTACCTTGAGCAGGTTTTAAGACTTAAACCTTTACTTGCCTATAAAGATTTTGTGCTTCTATTTTTTTGCTCACCTATTTATGGCTAAGCTGAATTAACAAATGCTTATTGTCTCACTTTGAGCATGTTTCAGGATTTGAAACCTTAACTTGCTTATAAAGATTTTGTGCTTTTATCTTTTTGTTTGCCTTCTTATGGACAAGCTGAATTAGCAAGTTTAGACTTTTTGTCTCACCTTTGGTAGGTTTTGAGACTTAAACCTTTACTTACCTTGAACAATTCATTTTGTTTCTTTTACTCACCACACCATGAGCAAGCAAGTACGATCAGTTTAAGGTTTGATAGAGCATTCCACTGATGATTGGATCTCAACTGGTTTCCATTGCGTGAAATGAAAACATTTTGGTTTGAACAATCTGTCGTGGTATGGTGTTGGTCTCGTGGGGTTATTTCTACTCGTCGCTATTCAGTCATAACTCTTGGCGAGCACGTTCCCCTCTGAGCTCTCTTCTCATCTTCTCATCTCTTCTAGCTACTCGCCTCTGACTTTAACTGTTTTATCTACTCCAATCTATCAATCTATCTTTACTTATTTATAGATTGCTAAATAAAAGTTGATTGCTTTGCTTATTTTTACTCCTTCTCAATCCTCTCAAAGCTTTTGGATGATTGAAAACATTAGACTACAAGACAATTCTATGATACGTTTTTACAAAATCTCTAAGAGTTTCCTCCTCGCCTCGCTTAACACTCATAAATTCTCTTGTGTCGTCTTTTGGAGGCTTGAGCCCTTAAACTATTTAGTAAAATCCCTATATAACTTATCACGGGTTCTGATACTTCCTGGAAATAGTTTTCTATAGCCTTTTAATGTCAAAGGCAATGCTCTACACCTCTGCAATGATGTTAAGCCTTGCACTCGTGTCATCTCATTAAACTACTCTATGTGCATCATTTGGGAAGCGAAAGTCTTTTGGAATTATAGTGTTCATGATTTTAGTTGAAAGTGGGGACTTTCATCTATCATTATTCTCCAACTCTGAGTTCTTCCTCGACCTTGCATCTCCTCAATGATTTGTGCTACTCTCTACACCTCAATCCCAAGTTTGCTTGAGTGACCTAGATTTTACATTGCTATCTACTTGCTTTTAAGCTCTATATTTAACAAACAATGTCTCAGCTCTCTTTGTTTAATATTTTCCACTTTTCACGTCTCTGTTCCAATGTTCAAGTTATTTTGAATGGGATCATCCATCCTTGATGATATTAGTACAACATTTCCTAGTTTTTTCGATGCCTATCTCTTGTGGTTTGACTCAGACATGTCCACATTCCTAGTAGAGGTCTTTTCCTTAGGCCTTCTCTGCCCTTCCTTTATTTCTTGCAATAACATTGCTAGACTATCCATCTACTTTTGCAACTGATCTATTCTTTCATTTATTGCCTTGTCTCTAGCTTCATGGGCGATTTCCCCTCAAGGTCAGTCACTGATATTTATCCTTAATTCATTCCTTTTTCGCTCACTTTTTCCTCTTGATCACATATAGGTGTTACTGCTCCAGTGGAATGGCTTCTTGTATTGTCCTTATAGACAATGCCAAAATGTTAACGCCGACACCTCGGTGTGTGGGATACTAACTCCAAAATTTAAATTTACTTGTGTGGAAAGATGATTTCTTGCCTTAATTTAGCAGACTGAGCAAAAGTTGGTGACTAGGAATCCAAGCCTGGTGAGTGCTTGTAATCACAAAAATAGTCAAAGGCGCTGGAAGTCTTTTCAGTGTTAGCCTTCCGACACTCAAGTCAGTATCACAAATTTTTGTAGAAAGAATAGGGTATGTGATTTTTGTGTAAAAAATAAACCAAAAATGAAAAAAAAAGAAGAAGAAACTCTCCTTTTAAATAAGAAAAGATAATGATAAGGAGGGACAAAGATGAAAAATAAAGAGGATAAAAAGGATAAAGAAGAAATCTTTAGATTTCGTGAGATTAGATAGGGTTTTGGGGTATTCAATCCCATAATCTTTTCAGAGTTTTATAGGAGCTTAGATCCCCTATCCCTTGGACCTTGGCGTAGTGGGTTTTAGGGATATAGTTCAATCTCCCTCTTCTCCTTGAATTATGGCTTTGTGAGTTTATGGATAGGGTTTAATCCTTGAATGGTTTTGACTGAGTCTAACATTAGCTTAATCATCTCCTCGCCTAAATCATGCTCGCTTGCTTTTCTTTGACTGTGTTAAAAGGCGAGGCGAGCATAATAAGATTTTCAGTAAAACCTTATTACGGTTGCCTCATTTTATCATCTGATAAGGAGGCGGCCATAATGAGGCCTTGAGTGGAGCCTAATTATAGTCACCCTATTTTACCAACCGAACAGGTAGACTCATATTTGATTCGTTGTATTGACAACAAATTAAAAGAGATAAAAGTATTGTTATTAAGGTAAATTCAACATCAAATCATGTATACAAAAATGATATAAGTTAACACGGATTGCATCAATCAATCACTATATGTACTTCATCTGACCAATCTTTGTAATCTAGTCAGTGGCGCTAGTGTCATCGAGCCGAGGTTAGACATTTCCAGATTTTCCAAATCATGTTTCCTAGGGTCTACAGTCTGCTAGTTAGATCCATGAATACTTTTTCGCTGCATGGTATTGTGAGACCACCCATAGGATGATCAAACCCGAACTCCTCTTCTGCCTGACTCAGCAAATTCTGAAAGGATGGGTGCTTCAGGTATGAAACAGGAACCACAAATCTGCTCTTTTCAATCTCTCCGACATAGACAGCTAAGTGTCCTTTTGGCACAGTTGAGGCCTCTGAAACCATAAGAGCACGCCTTAGAGCCTGCTTGGCGTTAACAATCCTGAGGAAGCGGATAGCCATGGCTAAGAATTGTGAAGTACTTTGCAAGTTTTACGTAAAATTTTGAAAATGGAAAAGAAACTGAGGAAAGCAGATGAAACTTTGCTATGGATGGCTATCCTTAGACCCGATATATATAGAACTAAACTTCTCTGGCCAGTGATATGAGATATGTTTGAATGGTGTAAAGACAACGAAAATGGGGCCGATTTAAGGACATATGCAACAAAGAATCACATGGTTCTGCCTCCCAACTAATGATAAGGTTTCGGCAAGACTTGTACTGAGAAATAATTGATTGCAACTCATTGTGGCCTACCATTCAAGGGAAAAAAACAGATTTTGCATTATTAGATACAGATAATTGTTAATGGCCTGTCGGTCGTGAAATAAGACCAAATTGACCATTTTGATGAAACTCTATATGTAACAAGAGAATAAATAAACAATATTATTGCTAAAATTTTCGCACAAAACCATATGCTGTTGCGAACCAATTTTGTTTCACTGAGCTGCTAGAAAAGTCGTCAGCTCATCTGACGGTGTTTCTTCAATCTGGACCAGCGTTTGAAAGATTGACAGGTTGAATGGAAGCTTCAAGCAACCTAACATGTGATATTCTTTTTTTATCAGAATCACACAGATTAGAAAATAAAAATAAATTATTTCAACTTCAATGTCTTCGTTGGTAGAAAATATATGGGTAATCACACTGCTTAACTACTCAAAGAGTAGATAATCTAATCTAACAATGAGAACTATCATATATGTATTAAGTCGTATGGCTCTATCTACATAATCATTTCACATAACTGTCTCTGTATGGTTCAATATCCATTAACACATCTTTCAGCCAGTTGAGCTTCAATTAGTGGCTGGTTTTGGGCAGAAAATATGGTCAGTCCGAACTCTATAAATTTTCAAAGTATTTGAAAAAATCAATACTTTTTTCCTTCCCTACCACAAGCTTTAATGTCAGAATTATATATCTTAACTGAGGTTCTGGTACATATTTTTGCAAGCAAGTAAATCTATATTTTCAACTTATGAGCACAAATGCTAAGGATGTTCCATTCAGTGTAGTGATTCCCTTCAGTCTGTTAAAATGAAGACAAAGGCATGATTCATTGTGTTATCTCCACTAGGCGTATGATAAATTTCTTTTTACTTCAGTAGAAAAACTTTCTATTTTGTGCTTCACTGGTGCCACCTGTTCAATGCACGTGAAGCATGGTACTGCTTACCGGCGTTACAGCTGAACCTTCTTTAAACCTGCAAAATGCTGTGGCCATGATACTACTAGTTCAACGAAATAACTCTATCTTTGCAGTGTCCAATTCTAGATCATGTTTTACTCTTTTCAGTTTCCCTGTATGAAAATATTACAGATTTAGGAAACTGATCATAGTCACTTGGTCTTGCTGATTGTTCGATTAAACTCAAGTATTCAGTGCCCATATTTTTAGTTATTATCAGGTAGTGAAGGATGGATAAGCTCTGGACGCATGAAAAAGAGAGAATGATCAGTGATCAATTAGCCGATGGACAACGATGAATGGGATGCCCATCATTCACTGATGCTGTACTACTAAATTTTTGAGAATATGATATAAATTGAGACAGAATCCATCTTCCAAATTATAACGTTAATTTCATTTCCTCTTCTCAAGGAAGAAAAAGTATAATAAAATTTTGTACAAGATATTAAGATTTTTCTAATCTACAAAATAGTGCCCACTGAATACTGTTAATGTCCTCTCTCATTGCTCATTTAATCGAGAAATGAGATCAATGAAGATGTCTTCTCTGCAAGGAATTGTGAGACCACCCATTGGATGATGAAATCCAAATTCTTCTTCAGCTTGACTCAACAAGTCTTGGAATGGAGACTGGTTCAAATATGATACTGGAATCATGAATCTTTTCATCTCATTTTCCCCCACATAAACTGCAAGGTAGCCTTTGGGAACTTCTGTTGCTGTCATAGCTGATTGGCTAGCCTTAAATGAAGACAGTCGAAGAATTTTCTTAGCTTGAACAATACCAGGCAAACGGAAACCCATGTTGATTTGATAAAACGAGAAAAAAAAATGGATTTAAGAACTTGAAAAATGAAAGGGATTTTAGTGCTTGAGATTTTTAAGTAGAGACTTGGATGCTTGTGAGTTGTGAACCCAATTACACGTTTATATAGATGAAGGGATCTGCAGGAAGTCTTCTGATATGTGGTTTGAGAGTGAAGAGGCGGTTTGGATGCGGAGACATTAGCTCATGAGTCATGAGGGATCACATGGTTTTGTCTTTCAACTCATAATAAAATTTTCATGGAAAATTTATCAAATTGCAGACATAATACCCTTCCTCCTATGGGACAATATGAGCTACAAAGGGACCACATCCAAATCATAAAGAATTGTGGATGTTGACATCTTATCTTCTTAGCTTCACAATAGCTAATTGCTAGATTAAGACATTATTGAGAAATTTGAAGTTCAGCTGAAACATGTCATAGTCTATGATACTACAATGAAATAACTTGCTAGACAAGCCATCGTGAAGTTCAGCTGAAGCATGCCCTACTTTGTAGGTTTCAGTCACCATCCACCTCGTTAAACAGCATGCCACTACTGCTGTTGGAAAATTTTTAAAATAAATGTGTCTTATGGTAAAGACATGTCCTATTAATTGTACCTTATAGAAAAGGTATCTTTCACTAAAAACATGTCTAATTAAATGATGTCTTGTTGTAAGGACATATCCATTTAATTGTGTCTTGTAGAAAAAGGTATCTTTTTATTAAATGATATAACTTTTCATGGCAACATTTCACTTAGAGATGCATCATTTCATGGTGACATTTCATTTGAAATGGTGATGGTTCAATTTGGACCATTGATTAAAATCAAATCTAGATCCAATGGCCATGAATGAAGGGGTATCATGAAAGATGACAACCCAAATGAGGGGGCACAAGTATATCTATAAATAGGGGTTATGTTTAAGTCATTTAGACATAAAATGAATGATCCTACACCACTCTTTTCTTAGCATTCCTTTTTAGTACGAATTTCAACACAAAACACCCATTTCTTTTGTGCGTTCACATTCTGCAAGAACAATAGATTGTTTCTTGGCAGGCTTGCAACATTCAAGAGTATTCTGATTTGCTTTCGTCGATGCACAACGCAAGCAAGCAAACAAGTGCTTCATTATATCTTGGAGGCGTATTTGCTTAACCCATGTGCATCACTCAATTGGTGGGGGCAAATAACGTCTTAAGGAAAGCGACATTTGTAACGTGCCTTGAAGCACACAAAATTTCTGCAGTTTACTTATTACTATTATTTTTCTTCCTACATATAGAGTTAGTTGTAAACACATTACTTTACGTAATAAAGTTCCACCATTATTGTTGTATTTCTCTACATTTGTCATTCCCCACAATTTTACCACCAACAACTGCATTGAGTGTTATTGCAGCAGCATCTAGTTTGAGTGGTGAACAACCATTTTTGGAGGACCCATGATCTGGAACAAGCAGAATATTCCAAATTTATACGGGGTTAAATGATCGTCACGTATCAAATGTTGCCCAAATAGACCTGGTACGTGCCTAGTACATCGACTAATGAATTATCTTGTTTTCTTGTCTTCCTCTAGAATTCACAATGGATTTATTGATAATATGGCATTGTGTATGAAATTATCATGTCCTTTCCTTTGTCAATGAACAAAGTACCGATGAACCAATTCAATTTGACGATATTTAAAAGAAAATCTCTAGGAAAATCGACAGTTCAAACAAATCAGACCCCATGAAATCCAGTGATTTCAACAAATAAGTTGAAGGTGTTAATACAAAGCAACTCTATATATGCAGCTAAGATATTTGTTAGAAATATATCTCCTGCCTTCTCTATATGCTGCAACTTGTAAGACAGGCCCACGAAGCATGTCCTACAGAGATTTTTATAATCTTCAACGGCCTCAGTGCTGTGGAAAATGGACCCTATATCGGATTGTTAATTTATCTGGATAATACTAACAAGATTAATAACTAGAGTTACTCCTCAAGCAGCATCAGGTCAGTAAACTTGTATTTTTGAATCGTATACACTTGATGTCAGGATGAGATTTTCCTTAATTTGGTTGAATATCAATAACAAATTATATGTTGTTTTCATTATCACAGTAATATTATTAGGAAGAGTGAACTAATTAATGATGGCTAAAGTGGACTAGTGGAGGAAATAATCATTAAATTGACATTTTATTAAAATGATAAATATATAAAATCGAATTTCATATCATGTATACGTAAATGAAGCGAAGTTTACATGGATTGCGGCAAACAATCTCAATGTATCCTTTTATATTCCAAATTGGTATTGAGTCAATGTTGTAAAAGAGTTAGTCTCATCAAGGTTGGCATTTCCAGATCTTCCAAATCATGTTTCCTGAGGTCTACAAGCTGCTAATGAGATCCATGAACACTTCCTCGCTGCATGGGATCGTGAGACCACCCATAGGATGATCAAACCCGAACTCTTCTTCAGTCTGACTCAGCAAATTCTGAAATGAAGGATGCTTCAAGTAGGAGATTGGAAGCACAAATCTTTTCTTTGTGGTTTCTCCAACATAAACAACAAAGTGACCTTTGGGCACAATTGTCGCTTGAGAGCACTTTTCTGTGTTCTTATTACTAACAATTTTAAGCAAGCGGAAACCCATGACTTAAGTCTTTCGAATTATTTGGTGAAAAGATATTGATATATGAAACTTGAGAAAGCAAAATTTGACAATTGATGGCTAACCTCTAAGCCATTATATATAGAGAGCAGAGCTTTTCTGGCTAATAAGCTGAATTGGTGTGTGGAAAATACAGAACTACATATGGGGTCTGATTAAGGAAGAGCCACATGGTTCTGCTTCCCAACTAATTATAAGGTTTCAGCAGGCTTTTGTATTGTGATCTCACCCACTGAAACTCATTCTGGCCTACCATGAAAAGAAATAACAATGGCTAGTTGATAAATAATATCATTGTATCATCAGTTGCCAATTTCGACAGATACCAAACAGACCATGTGGATGAAATGTTAACTGGTAGAGATGCACATAAGATCCAATTGCTAATTAATTTTTCAGTAAACCGTAGGCTGTGTCTTAAGGTGCTACCAAGCATGGCAAAAGTCAAATTAATATCAGCTCCTATGACAATGTTTGCTCAACCCGAGCCTAATTTGAAGATAGCATTCAATATTTTTCTTCAATACTGTTATATATACTCAAAAATACAATTAAAAATCTTCATTTCATTGTCCAATGTCAGTATTTTAAATAGACCGTATTTGTATAATCACACAACACAACCAATTCAAAGGTAAGGAATTTCAAGACTAAACGTGAGACTATATCATAAATGTATCCGCGTTTTGAAAACCTGCATAACTGCGTTTGACTCCTACCATTTTGAGATCAAGCAAAGAATTCTTTGATAATCTCAATGCCTCCATATAAACTAAAGTAGGAATCTCTTGGTACCTAAGTCAACTTTCAAATAGTTCATGTAGTTGAGTCAGCATTAAGCTAATCTAAACTTTAATCTGCAAGTTTCTACTCCTTTCGCTAATCAAGTCAAACTACTTAAATTATACAAAACGTTCGAGGAATAAATTATAACTTTTTTCCTTCTGCAAAACAAGTTCTAATGTGACGCCCTTTATTTGCTTTCCTCTTTTACCCTTATTAACTATTTGCTTACCTCTTTTACACCTTATTAGCTTTAATTAAAAAAGAAATTTTCTTAAAACTCAAGTTTTTTTACTTTCTATTTTTTTAAAGTATTTATTAATTAGTAAAAGTATTTAAGAGGAAGCCATCTTTTTAAGAGGAAGCCGTCTTTTATTTTCTACACTATTATAATCCCTAGAAAAGAAAAAGAAAGAAACATAAGTCTCTGAAGAAGGAAAGAAAGTTTTATAACTTCTTTACTTGGTGTTTGTCTTAAGGTATTAAGTATTTTTTTGACTTATTTGATTTATTTTTATTAATTGTTTGCCTTTAATTACTCGTAGTATGAATTGGGTAATATATGTGTGTTTGTAATGTTGTGATGATATGAACAGTCTATATTCTTTGCTTCAAATCGTTTTCTTTATTTAGAATCATGTGAATACGTTTACATATCATGAAACTAGACATCCTAAGCTTTCCATTGATAAGTTTTGTGTAAATCTTCTGAGTATGCAAATTGTTATGATTTTTCCAAGTTGGGTTACTGGTGCTGGAAAATTCCTATTTTCAGCAGCAGTTCTCATTTTTGGAAATTTTTCCTTAAGGTTACACATCTTTAAAAATTATGGAGATTTTTGTATCAATAGATCTATGTCTGATATGGTTTCAGATTTAATTTCGTAATTTTAATCATTATGGTTAAATTATTAAAAATCATAACATGCGGCTGCTGCAGATCTGTAAACTGTTTTCCAGAATTGCAGAAGCTGAAACATTTAACAATTTGGGCTAATTTATGAAAATTAGATGCCACGTTAGGATTTTATAATAAAATTTCAATCTTTCCTCTGTCTTTAAAAACTCGAATCGTGATTCTTGGGAGTGTAAAATACAAGATATGAATTTTTAAATTTATGTCTTCAAATCTGGAATTTTCTGGACATGTTAGATGTTCTCGGAAACCAAATGAATTTAAAATTGTTTCAGGCGTCCAAAAATTATGAATTTTAATTATATGCTTTCTAAATGTGTCTACTGTAATTAGAAAAAACAAACTGATTATTTCGAGTGCTAGAGAATATTTTATGAATTTCTTAAGTGGCAAAAATCTGTTTTGGTCAATGCTGGACAATTTTGTTACTTTGGTGAAAGGCCAATATTCTAACTTGATTTTCACTTGTGCTTATTTTTGTGAAATTTTGTATTGCTAAGCTTGTTCACGGTACCTCTGTAAATTTTTATGATTTTCCGACATGTGTATAGGTTCTTAAAAATTAGCATGCGCAGGATACTCATGTTTATGTCCAGAATATGTATAAGTATTGAGCTAGTATAAGTGCTTGTGATTTAAGGATGATTGGGATTATGTTTAAGGTTAGAGATAATATTGATAAGGATATTTTTATAATGATTATAGGACGTGGGTGAGCAGGTTGGGTTGTTCTTGAGGTATTGAGTTTATTGTTGTGAATCGAGGTAAGTAGATTCATGCATAATGTGTTTTATAATAAATGCAATTTATGTTATAAGAATAATGTTTAAGTGAAAATTTTTACAAAACTAATTTCTAAAATATCTAAATAATTTTGTAAAATAAAAACACTTTTAAATGTAATATCAATAGCTTGTCTACTTATACCAAGATTACACTTTTAAATGTAATATCAATTTACGTTTAAAAGTGTTTTTATTTTAAAAAATTCATTTAAATATTTTAGAGATCAGTTTTGTAAAAAATTCCTTTTAAACATAATTTTTATATCATAAATTGTATTTATTATAAAACACATCATGCATGAATCTACTTACCTCGATTCGCACCAATCAACTCAATACCTCAAGAGCAAACCAACGAGCTCACCCATGTCCTATAATCATCATAAAAATATCCTTATCAATATTATCTCTAACCTTAAACATAATTCCAATCATCCTTAAATCATCGGCACTTATACCAACGTAATACTTATACATATTCTAGACTTAAACGTGAGTATCCTGCACATGCTGATTTTTTATAACCTATACACATGTTGGAAGACCATGAAAATTTACAAAGTTACTTTGATCATGCATAGCATTGCTTACAAAATTTCATAAAAATAAGCATAAGTGAAAATCAAGTCAGAATATTGACCTTTCACCAAAATAACAAAACTGTCCAGCATTGACCAAAACAGACCTTTACCACTTAGGAAATTCATAAAATATTATCTAGTTCTCGAAATAATCCACTTCTTTTTTCTAATTATAGAAGACAAATTCAGAAAGCATAAATTACAATTTATAATTTTTGGACCCCTGAAACTATTTTAAAAGTATTTTATTTCCGAGAACACCTAACCTGTCCGAAAAATTCCAGATTTGAAGACAGAAATTCAAAAATTCACATCTTTTAGTTTACATGCCCAAAAATCGATTTTAGCTTTTTAAAGACAGAGGAAAGATTGGAATTTCATTATAAAATACTAACTTGGCATGTAATTTATAAATTAGCCCAAACTGTTACATGTTTCAACTTCTGCAATTCTGGAAAACAGTTTCCAAATCTGCAGCAGCCGCATGTTATGATTTTTAATAATTTACCCATAATGAATAAAATTACGAAATTAAATATGAAATCATATGAGACTTAGATCTGTTGATAAAAAAATTGCCATAATTTTTAAATACGTGTAACCTTACGGAAACGTTTCTAAAACTGAGAACTGCTGTTAAAAATCGGAATTTTCCAGCACTAGTAACCCAACTTCGAAAAATCATAACACTTTGCATACTCAGAGGATTTTCAACACAAAAGCTATCAATGGAAAGCTTAGGATGTCTAGTATCATGATTTGTAAACATATTCATGTGATTCTAATAAAGAAACAATTTGAAGTGTTGATGCTGAAATCTGCTCGCCTTTTAGCCGACCAGATTCTTTCACCAACGCTTGTGTTATCTACTGTTATTCGTTCGCTAAGATTGGAATCGCCCTCCTTTCTCTAAATAAGCCTGCGCTCACAAAAAACGGATCAGAGACGCCGGTGGTTTTGCCAGCGTAAACCCTCCGATGCCTAAGTTAGCTCAAGGTGTTTACGGGAAAACAAATCAATTTGGGTTCAAGAAGTTTATCTGAAATTTGTAAGAAAATGATCTGGATGCAATTTGGCAGCGTTTTCCCTCTCTCCGTTTTTTTTTGTCTTTCTCTCCGTCGAGTTCCTTTTCTTTTATAGCCGCTGTCCCCACGTTTCCGTTTGCCCTTCCTCCCACCTTTTTCGGGTAATGGCAGCCCTCATGGGACTCTAACCGTTGCATCGTGGCAAACGTGGGAACTTACGTGTCCTTCAACGGTTTTGGGAAAAGCGTAACGGCCGCGATTCTGTGCTCTGGAAAAAGCGTAACGGCCGCGATTCTGTGCTCTGGGAAAAGCGTAACGGCCGTGGTTCTGTGGGATCGTGTTCCCGCTTTCCTGGGGATGAGTATCGGCTCGGCGTACACTTCTGGTCGGTATGTTTCCCTGGTTGCATCCATCTCTGCTCGGTTAATGTTTACCCCCGTGTTCTGCTCGTACCACAGTAGCATGGCTGACCTGGTGCCTTTGTGTACTCAACACCAGTCCCCCAGTTTCTGGTCTGGCGAGTAAAATGAGTTAAGAGCAGAAACTGATGGTTGAATCTCACCAGCCCGGGGAGCTTATCTTCTGGGGAGACTCCGACCTGAGCATGGGCCTAAGTGAACATGTCCATTGTATATCTGGGCTTATATCTAACCTGGCCTCTTGTAACGGTTGGTGACGTGGCATCTCCAGACTCTTCGTATTTGAAATTTGAAACGACGGGCTATCCGTCCTCGATATATGGGGAGTGAGCTGGCATATCCCATCACTTAAATACTTCCATTTTCCCCCTTTTCGTTTCAAATCCCTAGACTGGAGTCATCATCATCTTGTTATTCGTTTCTCCGCCGTTAAACAAATTTTCTCTGAACTTTGCTCACTACTTCCAGCGTCCAAAGTATCCGTTTGCTAGGTGTTTTCTTTGTCGCGGCAGCGCTATCGGTGTCAGTCTATTCCAGGTATAGCCTTTAACCCTTTCTTTGGCTGTTGTTGTTTGGGTCCTGTGTTACCCCTTTTTGTACCTGTGTACTTGGGTTTGTATTGGTTTTTCTTTGAAGTTCCGACATGTCAAACCGGAAAAGAAAATTAATTGTTGATGAGGGTGATGAAGAGTCAGGGGATTCAGGCCTCAACGTGCCAATACCCACCGATTTTTTAGGTCCCTCCAGTAGTGTAGGTCCTTCCCATGGGAGGGATACCCTTGAGTATCCACACCCCTTAGTTGTCTCTCCCTCCTCCGAAATAGAGCTTGTAGGTAATAGAGGTGGACCTGCATCGGGTTCTGGTGAGAACCATAGCTATGGTGAGGTTGGGGTCCCTGAAGGAGCTGATGATGGTGAGGAGAGCAGTTCCGAACCGAGCATGCCCCCTCAGAGAAGGCACCTTGGTCATAGGGTAGAGGCGGACTCTTACCCTATTGACTTCACAGCTTGTGCCACCACCCAAACCGATTTGTTCAAGCTGAGGAATCTTTACAACATTCCTCCAGAGGTTCTCCTGGTAGTTCCAGGAAAAGGTGACGTTCCCAGTCGGCCTCCGCGGGGGTATGTGACGATGCACCTGGAGAGCTTCAAATTAGGAGCTCGGCTGCCCCTTCAACGTTATTTTGCTAAGATATTGGGTGGTATGCACCTGGCCCCAGGTCAGCTACATCCCAATGGATGGAGGGTTCTCTCGGCAATGTTTGTGTTGTGGGAGAGGTGCGGGTCGGAGGAGCCTTCCCTTGTTGAAGTGAAACATCTGTATCAGCTGCGGAGCAGCCCACGGGAGGCGGGCTGGTACTACTTCATGTCCAGTTCTGCGAAGAGGAAGCCAATCACCGGTTTCCCCTCCTCGTGCAAAAATTGGAAGAACAAATTCTTCTTTGCTGGGGGGAATTGGTGTCCAGCAGCTCACTCGCTGGGTGGTGATATTTACCTTCCAACGAACTTTGTCACCCCAGGTCGTTCATTATTTTTTGCCTATACTCCTTCTCGACTTGTCACTTATTGGGTTCTTTAACCTCTTTTGTTATTTCAAAGTCGTGGGGTTTGATCAGGGGGCTTGAAGATCGACCTTTGCTTCAGGTGGAAACTGCTCTGTTGAACGCGTCTACCTGCCAAGACCTCCTGTCTCCAACAAACCTGGTCGGCTCGGGCTTAGTAGATATTGCTGCTGGAATGGATAACAAGATCCTCAGCGCGATGAGCAGGAAGCGTGGTCGAGCTTCAGGCAGCTCCAACAACCCACCTCCTCCTCCGAAGAAAACCAGCGTAGGCCCATCCAAGGCTCCTGTTCCTGCTCTGCCCCCTCCCCCGCCCCGTAAGAGTGGTGGGGAGAGAACTTCTGACAAGAGTCCCGAGGTCAGCCTCCAGTCTAGGGACCGATCTTCCCCTCTGCCATCTCGGGAACAAGGGGACTACCTGAGCTTGTATCAGAAGGATTACAAAAGATCGGTGGGGCCCAAGATGGTGAAGGACATTGAGAGTATGGACCTCTCAGAGTTGGCTGCTTCTGTTCAGAGAGTATCCTTCAGGCTGGCCACCATGGTTTCGTGTTACAAGGCCGGGGCCGCGCGCCATGAGAGGAAGCTTCAAGCTGACAATCAGGAGCTGAAGAAGAAAGCTGACTCTGCTGATCGTTCCAAGGAGAAGCTGGCCGAACTGAACCAGCAAATGTCGGAGCTGGCGGAGAAGGTTGCAGTTGCTGAGTCCACCTCCTCCAAACTTGAGGACGAGTTAGGCGGCCTAAAATCTGACCTTCAAGTTGCTCAAAGTGAAAGGGATACTTTGAGGACCGCCCTTGAGGGAGAGATCAAATCCCTGAGTGACCAGCTGGCTGAAGAGAAAGGCAAATCCGCTGATGTGGATGATCGGTTGGATGCTGAGTACAACTCTGGGGTTGCTTTCAGCTATAAGTGTATCATGTCTGTACTCAAGGAAGAATACCCCGAGCTCGACATGAGCAAGCTGGAATCTGGGGTGGAGAGGTATATGGCTGGGGCCAGCCAGGGAGATAAGGAGCAGGGTGAGCAGGATCAGGTGAAGGCTCCTTTGGATAGGGCGCAGGAGGAGGAAATTGGGGGACGTGCTTTCGAAGTAGGTCAAGGATCCGTGCCTGCACCTCCCGGTAATGCTGATCCCCCACCTCCTGAGACTGCTGACCCTTTACCTCCCGAGGTCGCTGATTTTTCAGCTGCTGGAGCCGCTGACTCTCATAATCTTTAGGCCCCTTTTTTTTTTGTATGAACTCTTGAGTTGTATTCGTTTGATAAAGAATTGAACATTTATGAGATTTCCAGATACTTTCTATTGGATCTCTTGTCTGGTGTTTACTTGCATTTAGCAAAATTTTTCGAAAAATTAGCTGCTGGTCTTTCGTTGACCGAGCAGAAGCAGACACTCATTTGCCTTAATAAAATTTACGAAAAATTAGCTGCTGGTCCTTTGTTGACCGAGCATAAGCAGGCACTTATTTGCCTTAATAAAATTTACGAAAAATTAGCTGCTGGTCCTTTGTTGACCGAGCAGAAGCAGGCACTTTGTTGCCTTCGTAGAATTTTCGTAGCTTTAGCTGCTGGTCTTTTGTTGACCGAGCAGAAACAGGCATTTTCTTGCCTTAGCGAAACTTTCGAGAATTTAGCTGCTGGTCTTCGTTGACCGAGCAGAAGCAGGCATTTTGTTGCCTTAGTAACATCTTCATAAATTTAGCTGCTGGTCCTCGTTGATCGAGCAGAAGCAGGCACTTACTTGCCTTAGTGACACTTTCGAGAAATTAGCTGCTGGTCTTCGTTGACCGAGCAGAAGCGGGCATTTTGTTGCCTTAGTAACATCTTCATAAATTTAGCTGCTGGTCCTCGTTGACCGAGCAGAAGCAGGCACTTACTTGCCTTAGTGACACTTTCGAGAAATTAGCTGCTGGTCTTCGTTGACCGAGCAGAAGCAGGCATTTTGTTGCCTTAGTAACATCTTCATAAATTTAGCTGCTGGTCCTCGTAGACCGAGCAGAAGCAGGCACTTTGTTGCCTTAGTAATATTTTTACTGGTCTTGCTACCAGGGGACTTCATGCTGAATTCATCTTTATTGAAATTTGAATGCCTTACAAAAAACATAGAACATATGCATATACAACAGGCTATCATGCATTTAACAGAAATAACTTGTCAGAACGAGAATTCAGTAGAGCATTTTGCTTACTGGAAATATTTCTTCAAGTGCTCGGCGTTCCACGACCTTTTCACGTCTCGCCCATCCTGGTATGCTAACTTATAAGCTCCTGGTCCAGTGGCGCGTATCACCCTGTACGGGCCTTCCCACTTCGGGCCAAGGGCGCCGTGGTTAGGTTCCCTGGTGTTTTGGTTCACCTTCTTAAGTACCCAATCTCCTGCTAATCAATAACTTCCTCCAGCTTCTCAACAGGTTCCTGGCGACCGTTTTTTGACTCCCCCCGATTATCTAGAGAGGTGACCTGCAACGTTTCCTTGGCCACTGTAGCATAGCAGTTTCTGGCCATCCTCTGGTCGCCCTTTACTACACCCACAACTCCATTTACTCTGTACTTCAGTGCTAGATAATGCGTGGACATTACACATTGTCTTATCCTCATGAACGGTCTCCCCAATATCATCTGGTAAGGGCTTCTTTCCTCTACCACGACGAAGTCCAGCATCATCGTTCGTTCAAACGGCTTTGTCCCCACAGTAATCGGGAGTTCAATGATCCCCAAGGGAGTTAACCGTCCCCCTCCAAATCCTTTCAAGGAAGTATTTGTCCGCTCCAGCTTCAAATCTGAAATCTCCATATCATCTAGGACCGACTTAAACAGGATGTCTACTGAGCTGCCCGTGTCTACCAGTATTCGCTGCAATTCTGTACCGGCCACATTTGCCTTAATCACCAAGGCATCCTCATGAGGATACAAAATACCCTCTTCGTCATCTTCCGTCCACATAATAGGAACTTGCCGCACTTTTGCTCTTTTGGCTGCCGGTAAATTCAGAAGCACCTCTTTGCCAGCCATGGCGTATCTCCCATAGTTCTTCCGTGCTCTGTTTGAATCCCCGGCCAATGTTGGCCCTCCTGCTATCACACGGATGGTCGGCTGTTCTCGTTCTAGACTCCTCTCAACTCCTTCATCCCGTATGTACTCTGACTCAATGACAGGGGACACTCCGTCTACATACTCATCCAAGTATCGGTTCCTTACTAAATCTTCCACCTGAATCTTCAGGTCCCGACATTGGCTGATTGTGTGACCGTGAGTGTCGTGGAATTTGCAGAATCTGTTCTTATCCCGTCGATGAGCCGGTTTTTTTATTGGGGCTGGAGGGTATAGCAGGCCTCTTCCCTCGATCCTCTCATATAGTTCCTCCATGGAGATCTTTAATGGAGTGTATTGTCTATAGGCCGAGCTCTGATCTATTAGCTGAACTGATCGGCTATCATGAATGTCACCTCGGGCTGTCCCAGTTGTTAATTGATCTAGTCGACTAGCCCTGGAATCGGTTGCATGTAATGTTCTGGGAGTGTTGTGATAGGGGTGGGCAGCCATCTGCCGGAATTCTTGCTGCCGCTCTGGGATTGGGGGGCGTGGAGGTTGAGCCCGGCTGTGTTGGAACTGTTGTGCTCTCGGAGTTATGGGGTAAGGTCGGGACCGAGCTGATGTTCCGCCCATCCCTGAAGATTCTCCAGTTCGCTTTCCCAACCCGCTCCCTTTCGGGGCTCTCCGCTCCTTCCGCCTCAGCTCTTCTAGCTGTTCACTTTTTAGTCTTGCTGATTTCTCCTCTTCAATTTCAATATCTCGTCTCGCCTGCTCATACCCTGCTGAATAATTCTGCACCAGGGGGCTTCTCAGGTTATACCATAGCCGGCCTATCCTCACACCCTCCTTTAAACCCCTCAACGCCTGCGGGTGATTGAAAGCTCCCAAATCAAGTACGGCTCGGTGGTATCGCTTTACAAAATCCCGTAGGGACTCGTGCTCCTCCTGTTTCATCCCCATCAGTTCCATCATGTCGTCCTCTGGGGCTACTGCCCCTCGGAACTGCTCGGCCAACTCCTGACACATCTGCTCATACCCCTTTATACTTCCTCGGGGCAGCTTGCGGTACCATTCTCGAGCTTGTCCCTCTAGCGTCAACGGGAACGCCCTGCACCTCTGAGCTGGTGTCAGCCCCTGCACACCTGTCATGTCGTTGAAACGCTCAATGTGCACCAGTGGATCACTTCGCCCGGAGTATTTGAGGTCGGGGAAGCGGAAATCTCTTGGGATTATGGTACCCATGATTTCAGCTGATAGCGGAGATTCTTCATCTAGCATTATCCTCCAGCTCGGGGGTTTCCTCTTACCCTGTATCTCCTCTATCACTTGCGCTAGTCTGCGCACCTCTCCCTCCAATTCTACAGCACGGTCAGGATCACGTGCAGCTATCTGATCTCGCTCCTGCTCGGCATTTTGCAACCGCTGTCTGAGCTCTCATTCATCAGCGTTGACTCCTCGGCCATCAACTCCCGGTACTTGCCTGGGGCGAGGTTGGTTCCTTCCTTCGTCTACTTGTTCTCCCGGAATCCAACCAGTGCTTCTGTGGGGATGAACCCCATAAGGTTGGTCCACTGGCGGAGGGATCTCCTCGACTCTATGCCTCCGGATGTTGGGCTCTGCTCCCACATCATCTCTCCCCACGGGGATTTCGCGATCCCTTCTCCGCTCATCTCTTAGCTCATTCAGTATGGTGGCGAGAGTCTCCATTTGCTTCTCCATCCGTTCCAATCGATCTTGCGTCACCCTCTCTCGGGCTTCATTTACAATTTCCCGAAGGGTGATTGTTTCCCCCGATTCGTTATCCTCCCTCAAAGCGTCCTTCCTTGACAAATCCATGTCTACTTGTTCTCTGTCTCTCCGGTAAGTGCTAATTCGGTGGTAGCTTTTTATCCAGATCCCCACAGACGGCGCCAAAATGTTGATGCTGAAATCTGCTCACCTTTTAGCCGACCAGATTCTTTCACCAACGCTTGTGTTATCTACTGTTATTCGTTCGCTAAGATTAGAATCGCCCTCCTTTCTCTAAATAAGCCTGCGCTCACAAAAAACGGATCAGAGACGCCGGTGGTTTTGCCGGCGTAAACCCTCCGATGCCTAAGTTAGCTCAAGGTGTTTACGGGAAAACAAATCAATTTGGGTTCAAGAAGTTTATCTGAAATTTGTAAGAAAATGATCTGGATGCAATCTGGCAGCGTTTTCCCTCTCTCCGTTTTTTTTTGTCTTTCTCTCCGTCGAGTTCCTTTTCTTTTATAGCCGCTGTCCCCACGTTTCCGTTTGCCCTTCCTCCCACCTTTTTCGGGTAATGGCAGCCCTCATGGGACTCTAACCGTTGCATCGTGGCAAACGTGGGAACTTACGTGTCCTTCAACGGTTCTGGGAAAAGCGTAACGGCCGCGATTCTGTGCTCTGGGAAAAGCGTAACGGCCGTGGTTCTGTGGGATCGTGTTCCCGCTTTCCTGGGGATGAGTATCGGCTCGGCGTACACTTCTGGTCGGTATGTTTCCCTGGTTGCATCCATCTCTGCTCGGCTAATGTTTACCCCCGTGTTCTGCTCGTACCACAGTAGCATGGCTGACCTAGTGCCTTTGTGTACTCAACATGAAGCAAAGAATGCAGACTGTTCATATCATCACAACATTACAAACACACATATAAGTCAAAGAAATACTTAATACGTTAAGGCAAACACCAAGCAAAGAAGTTATTAAACTTTCTTTTCCTTCTCCAAAGACTTATGTTTCTTTTTTTCTTTTTTTTGGTTTATAACGGTGTAGAAAATAAAAGACAGCTTCTGTAACACCCCAAATCTAACACGTGCGAAGCACGTGAAGAAAGAGGTTACTTACAAATCGTAATCCTTACTCATAAATTCCAAACTGAAATACCTCAAATTCTTATTCAAATAGCAAACGGAAACGAAATCTCTAACTCCCAAAGCTAAGCACACCTTTCAAAAGGAACTTAATCTGCAAAAAAATAATGACAAGGGGTGAGTGTTAGGGTGCAATTTATGCACTAATTTTGCATTGTTTACTTCCCTTAATATCGATGTTTTGCACTTAATAATAGTGATTAACTTGTGTTTTAATTTTGTGGGTGCAATTCTATTGATTGGTGATAAAATTAAGCTATAAGATGATATTTAAGGATGATTGTTTTCTTGGAGAAATTATGAGCGTCAAAAGAACTTTGTTGATAAGGCGTGGGCGCGTGCTGTCAACTATGGACCTGCAGTTTTTAGTTTAACGTGTTTTGTATTTTTGGTTTTTTTTTTAATTACGAATTTAATGTTTCATATATTAGTATTTTATTTTAAAAAGAACTCTAGAGGAGAAGAGAGAGAGAGTATTTAAAGGAGGAATCTATTGTGAAAAATGGGAGATTGCAAAAAGAAAGAAACCCTAGATCTAAACTTTTCTCTTCTCTCTATGAAGAACTAAACCTATTTTTCTGGTTGAAGGTTAATGAAGTTTTGATTCATCACTACTGTGAGATCTTTTTTATGCTTTAATTGTTTTATCGCTTTTTGGGTATTTATTTATTCTCTTAATTATTTTCATGATTATGTTTGTTAATTAGGTAATTGGTCACTATTTAATTATCAACTTAATCTATTGTCAATTAAAGGATTCATCGTATGAAGATTTTAATGTTTGTGACAAATAACAGAGCAGAGAGTTGTGTTGTGAGAATAAACAATCTAATTTAAATGAACCATCGTATGTGTTTGTTGATTAGGATTTAGGTCTATCTGGTTTTTCAGGCTGTCAATTGATTAAATCCTATGATCGTATCTAGGGTTGTCTATTGATTAGGGAAATAACCAACGGTCGTACCTTGGTTATCGACTAATTAAGGAGAGATTGGCTATTAGAGGGTCTCAGTAGCTATAATTGGTCTATTCATAAGTAATAATAATTTATATTTGAATCAATAATCAGTAGTCGAATCAAGCTGAGTTAATTCCTTCAACCAGAGCTTTCTCCAATTTGAATTACAACTTTAATTTGCATTCTTGTTATTTTAATTTAATTTTTATTATTGTCAACAATTCCCCCATTTTACGTTTTACATTTTAAAAGGATTTAAATAAATACCGATCTCTGTGGACACGACCTTGCTCAATCACTATACACAATTTATTTAGAGTAGGTATTTATTTTTGTTGGCTTCGGCAACCATCAGTGAGCCTTCAACTCAGTAAGTAAAACCATTCCTAACACACTAGGTCTATCGATACCAAAAATATTGCAAGCCTTTGTTTATTTAATACATATATCATAATCCATAAATTTCATAAAACAATTATATCACGATAAAATAACATAAATTCATTGTAACTCAGAATATCAAAAGCATAGTTACTTACGAAAGCAAATCATATATCACATTCACAAAAAACAAAAGGTTAGCTCATGTCACATAGTGTCACCTATAGTCCCGGTGACCCGGCCAAAAACAGAATCAGAATATCGTGTGCACACTTAGAACAGAAACCCAGTACTGGTCCAGAACAGACATATATCGTATTATACGATCAGAATCAAAATCAGAATAACTAAGGACAATGAGCCAAAACATAATGACTTATACGTGGAACTTTGCACTAGATGTGGCACTTTGCGACGCTTTGGCCTTCAAGAGGTGGCCCCCATATAGTCCCAAGAGGTGGCCCCCGTACAATCATAAATAATTAAATCATACATAGGCACAAAACATTCATATCAGTTTCATAAATGTCCATAACAACAATTTAGGCTTGCAAAGTATTTTATAGATAAAATCATAAAAGGTAGTCATGTCATAAAATAATTTACATATTTAAAAGCATTTATAAAATACTTTGTTAAAAAGAATTTAGGTTTTAAAAACATTTTCATAAGCTAATTTTGTTATGAAAATCCATTAATCTTCTAAGTAGTATAAAAACATTTATACTTAATAATAATATCAAAATACTTATACACATCCAATATACTAGGAATGAAGTTACTTACCTCAAGAAAAGAATTTAAATTAACACACCTCTAAGTCTCTAAGAGCCTCAAACACCTCCAACACCTTAAACAATACAAGATATTACTATCAATAACTTATTCTAAGAATCTGATTTTCTAATTCATACCCGTATAGGTTTGATTCTTAGAATTTTAACTCTTAATCTAAAATTCGGAATGAAAAATTATTCTACAAAGCTATTCTGGACATCCATGAAATACTAGTTATGCAACCCAAGAGGAGGGGTGAATTGGAATTCTAAAAATTATTCAATTTATAAGTAAAAACTCAATGCAAATATGAAACACATTCAAAGCAATAACAAATTAATTAACTACAACAAAAAGGATAAAGGAAGAGAGATTCAAACACTGAGATTTTTATGTGGTTCGGCCAACCTTGCCTACGTCCACGCCTCCAAGCTTTCCGTGCTTGAGGATTCCACTAAGCAAGGCTTCAAATGCTTACACTTGACTTCCAAGGTGTCAATAACTTTTACAACAAGAGATTATCTCAATCTCTTAACCCAAGTGTATCCCAACACTTACAATCACTCAAAGATAAAAGATTATAAACTAATTTTGCCTCTCACAATATTTAAGATTACAAAATAATACCCAAAAATGTGAATAGATGAAGCAAGAATGTATTTTAAGGCTCAATGAAGATTGTACTCTCAAGTATAAGCTCAGTAGTCGTGTTGTAATCAACCCTTGTTTGAATTTGAATGAGCTTATTTATAGCTGCAGCTGAAAACTAGCCGGTATTGACTTTCTGTACACTGTCGGATCGCCGTTAGCTAGATGTCGAATCGTCGTTTGAATGGTCAATATGACCGTTGGGCTGATTTTTCAAATTGTCGGATCACCGTTAGCCAGATGTTGGATCGTCGTTTAGGTCTAGAAGCTACTGGTTGATATCGGCGAGCCGTTTATTGCACATGTCGGATTGTCGTTTAGGTCCAGAGGCTACTGGTTTATATCGGTGAGCCGTTTATCACGAATGTCAGTTTTCCATTTAGGTCCAGAGGCTACTGGTTGATATCGGTGAGCCGTTTATCACAAATGTCGGTTTTCCGTTTAGGTCCAAAGGCTACTGGTTGATATCGGCGAGCCGTTTATCACAAATGTCGGTTCGCCGTTTTCCACAAAAACTGCTGCAGTGAACTATTTTGCAAGATGACTGTTTTGACTCCAAATCTTTATAAACATAACTTTATGAAACTTGTCAAAAATAGATGAAAAATATGTTGAGTTCTTAAAAGATTAATCAAACTTTAATCATGTTTGTTATCATCAAAATCAATAAGGAATTATTTAGGTTAACAATCCATGGGTACCTCATGTAAAATTTTCAAGAGGATCCAATATCAAAAAAATTTTCAAAACTATTTATTACTTGACAAATTTGAAATTGTTTTCACAGTACCTTAACCGAACAGAGTGGGTTCTGAGATTTTTATAAAATAAAATACTAATAAGAAAGTTATAAATTAAAACTGGGAACACTAGACACATATATTAACTTCTATATAAAATTTCAGAATTTTTCGAGTTCATTTGATGGTACAAATAATTTTGTGAATCTAATTGCAATGCTGGAATTGCAGTTTTCCAGTGTAATGGTGTCTATCGAAAATAGATATAAAATTGAAAACGAAGTCAAATTTAATGAAATAAAATTTATTCCAGAAGCCCTACATGTCTAGTTTCCATAAATATAAATTTCTCAAGAAAACTCGTTCAGAAAATATAGGTTTAAATTCGAGATACTCATACTGTCCAGAATTATCATGTGTGCCTAATTCGTCAAGGATTGATTAACTAAACTCATAATAAATTAAAAACCTAAGCAAAGCCTAAACACATCCTAAATCATGCATTATGATCTATAAAAATCTAAAATCATGCCAATATAAACCCTAGATAGAGTGATTGGAAATCTTGTGGAGAATAAGGAGAGTAAACTTATCAGTCGCTTTGATTCTCTCCTAAACAAGGGTTTGAATTATAGGGTTTGGGTAAGAGCGTAATGAGCAGCAAAGAAGAAGAAGAAACGTCGTGGATTTAGGGTTATGGAAGGAGAAATATATGAATTTATAGAGAGTCTTAAGAAACCCTATTGAATTTGGAAAAATAACACTTTTTCAAAAGTTACCCCAAAAATAATCCCTATTTATAAGGGCAATAGTGTCATTTAAAAATTCCATTAAAATTAAAAAACAAAAAGGAAATTTGGGCATTACAGCTTCTTCTTAAAAAGATGGTTTCCTCTTAAATACTTTTGCTAATTAATAAATACTTTAAAAAAATAGAAAGTAAGAAAACATGAGTTTTAAGAAAATTCCTTTTTAATTAAATCTAATAACTTACATAACTTATTTAAAACAAATTGATAAATTTTACTCACACACAAGTACCCAATATTAACTATTCTAACCGATTTAATAAGGGTAAAAGAGGAAAGCAAATAACGGTCATTACAAATAAATTTTCAGCTGCAATTACATTTCCAGTAAATGCAATTACTAGTCTAGCAAATGGACAATATAAAAGACAGAAACAAGACCGATGAAAAAGAAGAATTCAACAAATTTCCAATAAGATACAATTGATTTCGCGTTATCTTCGTTTATAAGTAATTGATTTTACAAAAAAATGCTAAAGTCATCTTCTGTGTATGCATTGTACCACTCAAATTGTATTTTTGGTCTAATTTAAGGGAGTCAAAAGTCAACTGAGCTATCCCTTTTCACAACTTTGACACAATACTTCCTGAAGTCTACAAATTGCTTGTGAGATCCAGGAATACTTCTTCCCTGCATGGAATGGTGAGGGCTCCATTAGGATGGTCAAATCCAAACTCTTCTTCAGCCTGCCCAAGTAAATTCTGAAATGTATGATGCTTCAAGTATGAAATAGGAACCGCAAATCTTTTTCTTTCAGTTTCACCAACATAGACAGCAAAGTGTCCTTTGGATTTTGGCCTCTGAAGCCTGAAGAGAAAGGCGTAGCGTCTGCTTAGCATTTAGAATCCTGCTGGGTAAGCGGAAACCCATGATTGATTAGTCTTCTTAAAGAATTTGGTGGAAAAATATGAATATATAAGTGAAACTAAGAAAGACTGGAGAATATGGCTATGGTGGCCAACCTCCAAATTAAGAATGACAGCAACAACAATGGGACTGATTACGGACATAAGCAATTAAGAATCACATGGTTCTGCCTCCTAACTAATGATAATATTTCAACTAGTCTTGTACTGTAACCTAATCCTTTGCAATTTATCATGGCTTACCATTAAATGAAACAACAAAGGACAGCGGATTGGATAGTTATATATCATTGGATACAACCAGCAGACCATTTGGACAAAGCTCTAACTAATAGAGACTAAACTTAAGAATCCACTTGACAGTAAATTTTTAAGCAAACCACATGTTGTTGTGCCACTAGTACAGTAGTTTATTTGATCAAAGAAACATAGTGGCTACCGCTATTATCCCTTATGAAGCAAACAAGCATAGGAAAAATCAACGTATCAGCCCATGTGACAGTGTTTCCTGAACCAAGGCCTGAATTTGAAGGGATGATGGGTTGAATGGAAGCATAACGTGGAGCCATGGAATTTGAGCTTTCTATCAAGGTTGTGTCTAAATGCTTGTTGTTCAGAATCTTAGCATTTAAGCTTTGAAGCCTTCATTTCATTGACCAATTTCAATAGCTTAATTGAGTGACCATGTTCAATAGTGATATATTTCGCAACTAGTCAGACGACATTGTTCCTAGAAATAATAACAATGGCTGCACAAAATCTTAACTATTAAGCCGTGTCTTGACTAAGAAAATTCTGAATCCATGCCAAGAAGGCAAGAACTCTTTTATAAGAATATTATTGTCATATGAATGAAAATAAGCTTGTTTCTTTTGCTAGATGAGTTTTCACGCGCCTGCATCTCTACTGTTAGACAGAAAACACTTCTTCTTTCTGCTAACCAGAGCATTAATGACTTGATTTTGGCAGCATAATTATTATTTCTTACTTGTGCAATATAATACAATTAGTCCATTTCAGCCATGTTTCTCACCTTATGTTATTTGTTTTGTCAGGCGAATAAACTCATTTATTTCAACTCATGTCTTCCGGAGTCTCAAGTTTTGCTATGGTAAATTGCAACCCAACCTAGCCTAGTATAAACTATGAAAATGCTACTGCTGAAATACTATTGCTGCAAAGAAATGAGATGAGTTTTGAAGAGTCTAGTTTCTGATGTTCTTGACAAATAACAATTGTCTAGAGTCCTTGCCACAGAGGACTATAGATACTGCAAATTTTCTCATATTCAAATAGACCGCTTATTCACAAAATAAACAGGAAACTAGCGCATGCATTGTACTTTCTGTAACCAATTGGATGATGATAAAAGAAGGAATACAGCAGCCAAGAATTTATCACCTCTGGTTTTAGGTAAGCTTGTGAGACCTAAGAGAAACTTCCTGTTGAAGAGGTACACACATACACACACACACAGAAAAACTCTCGAGCCAGCAATATATGATCAACTGGAGAGTTTAAGTGACAGCTGCAATGGGGTCTATTTAAAGACATATCTTATGAGAAATCACATGGTATTGCCCCCACAAGATGCAGTTTTGATATATATCCATATTCTTTTGGACGAGGTCACTAAGCTAGCTACATAAATGTACTTAAGTTTTTTTATCGAACACCCACAGAGGACGCTGGTACTGTTCGTTATGACCCTACCAGAAACGAACGAAACAAGTTATAATCTACTCATGTGAAGATGCTTTGCTGAAAGTGGTGATGGTGATATGAACTTAGACTGAATTTGGACATATGATATGTTGACCAAAAGCACCAAATCCAACCTGGCAAGCATACAACAAATAATGTTTGTATGCTGCAACTTTGAAGTCCCTGATTGATCAGATTTAACATGCCCTGTTTTTGATGAAAGGCTTGGCAATTTTTTGTCCAGTTAAATGAGTCTGTCTTGGTATATCTCTTAATGGAAGAAAATTAGAAACAGCAATAAGCTATTGTGATTGTGCAAATCAATAGCAAAGGCAATCACAAAAATGCTGCATCCGGATTGATATCTAAATTATGCAACAAATGGTCCTACAATGCCTAAAGACATATGTAGTAGTGCTAGCCAAGAATTGCAGATGGACTGCTTTTCAGCTTTTGACTCACAACAAAATCAGGCATACCAAGAAACATTTTGATAGGATAGATGTATGATAAATAAAGAATATCTCTAATTTCAATCAAGTAATGGATCAAGTCTTTGGGAGCACACAGTCAGACTAATACCATTGACTCGTATGCCCACGTGATAGGGAATTATGTTGCCAGGACATATCATGTGACCATTATCAAATTTGAAAATCATCTACAATACACAAGCATCTGATTTTCAAGCTGATGCCATTTCCAGTGTCACTTGCATTGTAAGCAGTAAAAGTGGTGGGTTCAAGTTCATCAGACGATAAGACACTGCAGCTTCTATTTTTCATCCATGCCTCCACTCGGAAACCTTTTCAGCAACCTATCATCAGTACGGCAAGCGGTTTTGTTAGATTCTGTTTGATAAACACTAGCTACTATAATTTGAAAGTTATGTTTATATAATTTTTTTACTTATATAATGAAAAATCTATTATATTTTTAATAATTTTGTCAAATAATTTTTAAAAAATTATTTTTACCACATACTATTAACTTTTGTTTCATGGTTGTAGTTTTTTTTTTCCATAGAGGTTGTAGCTTAGAAGTTATAGCAACTCAATCCCAAATAGGATCCATGTAAAGTTTATAAATGATATGTCCAACCTAGGCATATCATATAAATCACTTATCATCCTCTCTTGAAATGAACGAGCACTTGTTCACAAACCAAATGTGATTCCTGAAATTGTCCCTTCTTCTCTGTTCCATGTTTCAAATTGAGAGTATTTGACATTCCAAAACCAAGAAGAAACTGTATGCCATGTGAAGTATGAACGGATCAATAACTCTATTGACCTTTAAGGTAGTGGATTAGCAATTAATCATAGTGCCAGATCTAAGTTTGCACACACAGTTTTGCATATATACTATGTTCTCATGAAAAATTGCTTACTATTCACTGCAAATCCACTGAATCTACTTGGTTTCTAAATTCAATGAATCGGATATGTGATTTAAGAAAGAGCAATTTCTGTAATAACTAGTTAAATTCAGTGAGCTAATCACAGTCCAACTTGATCACCAATGTACACATGGATTGTCTGAGTGTAACCACATCATCTTTGTCATGAAAAACTTAAGAGATTGAATACTAAGAAGAATCATTTTTAGCTGATATAAAGCAGCCAATAAATGCAAGTTCGGACAAATTAAATCAGTTTAGGCAAATGGTAGGGACCCAAAGAAATGGCTGGTTGGCTAGTTAACACCCAAAAAAAAAAGCCCACGATTTAAATAACACACGTAGTCAGCTAAATTCAATGCTTCTATGAATAAACTAAAATGTATTCGAAATAGAGCCATAGAATTATTTCAAATTAACACAGGAAATTATATATTCTCATGCAAAAACACAAATTGCATCCCTATCTTTTTTGTTTCTCTATGTGGTGGGCACGATGCTTAACCATAGACATGGCAATACCATGTGAAACATAACCAATTCTTTCACCTGTTATGTTTTTCTCATGATTCTTCAACGACCTCTCATTATCCCATTCCTATCCAGTTAAGGTTGTTTTTGTTTTCACATATCTGCCTATAAATATTTGATATTAATTAAAGATGCCATTTCAAACCAAATAAACTTTTCTTTTACTTCATCAATAGCATTCTTTCTTTCATTGCTAAATGGGCATCCAATTGATGGGTTTCGCTCATGCTAAACAAAAGCTTCAGAGAACTTTATCAGCAAAGATCAGAATGGCTGTGGCTAACAATACAAATAATGTGCCAAAAGGCCACATTGCAATTTATGTTGGAGAAGGCTACAGAAAGAGGTTTGTAATTCCAATATCATATTTGAATCACCCTCTATTCCAAGACCTCCTAAATATGGCTGAAGAAGAATTTGGATTTGATCATCCGATGGGCGGTCTGACAATTCCATGCAGTGAAGAATACTTCGTCAGCTTAACTTCAACTTTGAATTGTTCATAAAATGGCAGCGGCTTCTACATTCTTGCCACAATTGATCATCTTGTTGATTCATTAACTGGTCATTATTTTCTCCCAAGTTGAAAACAATATTAATTTGTGAGACAGTCAAAAGCAGTCTCTTCAATTTTGTATGCGGCTCTTTCCATTCAATCCCATGTATACAGCTGTAATGTAAATAAATTTCTAATAATAAAGCTTAAATAATTTTTTTTCACCTTGGTGTCAATTTTCTAATTTCTAAATTGAGGCTACTATTTTCTCCATCTTGTGTAAGAATTCCATCTGATTTTCAAAAACATTAATTCAGATCAATCATTGGAGAAAAAGGGTCTCAACTTTGTGTCATACACCAAGTGTTCATAAAATACAACAGAGTGAAGCAAGTGGAAAAAATCTGCCGTGCACATCCACATCCTAAAATTGATCATTATAGGGTCATATGTTCAGATGCCATGTGGAAAGAGAAAAATCTGAATAAATTGGCAATAGACAAGGAGAAAATAGTTGTATGCCAATGTAGCAAATTGGCTACCTCCGAAATATTCTATGATCACAAGGAAAGATGAAAAAGTTCAATCTATACGAGTCCATATGAATCTCTTTTCTCTTTTTCACAAAATGTGGAATTGAAGCATATTTCTTCCAGTATTACAACGAGAGTAAATTTCTAAACAAGTGTTGAGAGGCTTCAAATTTACATAAATTCTCAGTAGATTGTTAATTATAATCATGGGCCTATCATAGGCCTAGGAGGGACTTCAGCCTCCTTTAGAATTTAAAATTTATTTCAACATATTATATTTGGTCCATTAAAAAATTTAAAACCCCTTCTAAATTTACAATTTATTTTTTCAAATATGTTTTATGTTTGGGCCATTTCTTAGTTTTTTATATGTGTTTTGGACTTGAAAGTGGTGCCCCCCTCATAATTCAATCTCATGGTTTTGAATTTTCAAAAATATCAAGCCAAAAGTCAATAGTTTTTAACTTATTCATTAGCCAATCGATTTCAGCACCCTTTCAAAAACAAATTTGCACATTCTCATTCTCACATTCATATCAAAAATGAAGAAATTATTAAGGTTTTCTTATATGAATTAAATAGGTTCAGCTGAGTTGGAGTTATTTGATCAACTAAATTTCTTACTATTAATTTATGGTAAGTTTTTTATGTTTGCCTCGAATAATAATATTCATTTAAGTCATTACTTGAAAACAACAAAATTTTAAATTATTGATTAAGTTAACAATGAAGTTATTATAGTATATAACTTTTTTAAAACTGAAAACAAGTCGAGGATTGTTGCCAATGTGTTGAAAATCATTAATTCAATGAAGTTCAATAATTTTGCACTTATTCTTTTCGGATAAAATTTTTTTTTCAAGGTCATGACTATCTTGGAGTTGCTTTAAAGTTGAGTACAAATAATAACCACACATGCAAAGTGATAATTAGTAAAAATCATGTTATACCTTTAATCGTCTGGCTATGAAAGAGTGTTTTATTGTAAAGTGGTTCCAACATAATAGAATTCGTTTTTCAATTGTATTATAGTAAGACGCTACTAAATAAAATTTTTGGGTCTCTTACTGATGATAATATATCTAAGGAGTAGATTGTTACAAAAACAAAGCAACTACATATAGCTCTTTAACGTCATTTTAGTAAAATATATATTTTCATAGTAAATAACTGCACTGTCACCAAAATTTTAGCCATTGTTTATAAGGGGTTTCCTGTTCTGAACTGAGTGCAGCACTGCAGTTGTGGCCGTTAGTGCCTGCATGCATGCACGTTCACACTTGTCTACTTGCATGCTTTCAAATCATGGCCAAACTCAGACACCGAAAATTGCAAGCTGATTGTAAGATACATGTATTCATATAAAATAATTAGATAAAACGTTGATAAAAATTATCATCAATTAGTGTTGATTATTCAATTATAAATAGAAAAAACTGGTATTGATATATGATTTTTCAATATCTTGTCAGTATCTGTTTCTTTAATATCTTTCATTGCAAAAATTATAATAATGGTAAAAATTCAAAATCTATAAAAGAAAGTAAACCTTCATTCTCGATATCACGCAGCTACTACTTGTGTCAACTCTAATGCCATATTTGTGTTTTTTTATATTGACTAACGGCGTTCCAAAATTACAATTTTTTTTAAAATCTAATTAGCACCACATTTCTCACACTATATATTTTATTTAAATTTTCTTAGACTATGACCATCATATTCTAAGCATAAATTTATTATTCAAAATAGAGAGTACAGATTATTTTAAAAAGCAAAAATCATATCGAATATTGATGATGTGCACATGATGTTTGCTCTCAAGTCTCAATTGTCTAAGCTCCAAAAAAGAAGAAGATGAAAGTGCAATGTAAACATTAGAACCAAAACTTGAACGGCATCAAAGATTTTCACCGAACCCTTTAATTAATTCATGTACAAGTGTAAAAACTATAAAAGATATATAAAGCTAATTAAACTAAATGTAGATTAACAAAAACCCAAGAAGAATAAGTTAAAATCCCATTGATAAAATACTAATTAGCTATACATATACTTGATCGATCAGCTGTGAGTACACTGGTCACCATGAACCATTATTCAAACGAGAAGTAAGATTGAGGAATTCATCTTCACCACAAGGAATGGTGATGCCGTGCATTCTATAATCAAAACCAAACTCTTCTTCAGCTTGACTCAACAAGGCCTGGAATAAAGGATGCTTCAAATACGATATCGGCACGACAAAACGCTTCTTCTTCTTGTCTTCCTGTCCCACATAAATTGCAAAATGCCCCTTTGGGACATCCGAAGCTGTTGATGTTTGATATGATGAGAATTGCTGCTGCTTATTATTAGATGACAATCGTCGTCTAATAATTTGCTTTGCATGAAGAACCATATCCTGCATTTTAATACCCATTTTTCCTTTACTGAAAATGATCAATGTGATAAAATTAATACTTTGAATTGATGATAATTTCTCAAATGGGGTTGTTTATTTATATATAGGGGAAGAATAATGTTGAAACATATATGTTGTGGCATGGATGTTATATATGTAGCCACTAGCAAGCAAGATGTACGTTGTCCTTGCATTAGAGAAATTATTAGAATGTGTGTAATTGTGTACAATCATAACGCCCACTTGGAGAAATTGGGTCCCAAGAAATGAAGAAGTGAAAACAAAGGCTATTTTTAGCAAATCCGCCCACTGTTTTTCACATCTGGAATTGGAAAGGCCATTAATTTCTCTGAGCATGTTATTGATGTCAGTGGCAGTGGCTCAATCAAATATAAATGATTGTTGCTCCAGATCCGAAAATTCATCGAGATTCATGGGTTACAACGTACTAGCTACAAGTATCTTTCTTATCATGATAACATGGAACTTTGAAACTGGCTTTTTCTAGTTCTTAATTTGTTGTGTGCCCATACCTTGATCCAGTGGCTACCTACAATCTAATAAATTCTGCTTTCAGTGTACCTTTCCAACATGCCCATGAATTTGAACTTATATTATGGTTAATAAAAGGATAGGTAGGTCATTGCTATGATCCGTATGTTGAAGAGATTATCTACATTGGCTAATAATATATGTGAGTGTGTATATATATAGTTCATGAATTAAGAATATGTATATAGATTTAAGGTAAGCCTTAATTCTATTAGTTAACTTTTAAATATGAGTTAAGTTTACGAACTTCTATACGGTATTATAATTAAATTAATGCGTAAGTGGAAACTACACTAGTTTTTCAGTTGACAAAAATCAGATAAAAAGACCAGTTTATACGGCAGAAAGCATTTGAGGAGATTATGTTATATAATAGTTCACGAGCTAAAAAAAATAAGCTTAATGATACTCTAGACTTTATGAACTTCTAAGTATTAGTTAGATCCATCAATTTTTATATATATTGTTATACTGTCATAATTTTTTTTTCAAATTTCATAAGTTTTATGTTGCATTTTGCAAATTTCTCTTATGATACAAGAAACATGTGAGACAAACAAGAAAAAATCGGTGACATTCAATTAAAAATTTGGTACGGTATCCTACTGGAGTTGATGCAAGATACATTGTCCCATGATAGGTTTAAGGCAATCCTTAATTCTATTAGTTAACTTTTTAATATGAGTTAAGATTATGGTCTTCTATATGGTATCGTAATTAAATTTATGCACAAATGGGAACCACACTACCTTTCCACTTGACAAAGATCAAGCAAAAAGGATGGTTTGTACATGGCAAAAAGCGTTTGAGGAAATTATGTTATATAATAGTTCATGAGTTAAAAAAATAAGTTTAGTGCAACCCTAAAGTTTATGAACTTTGAAGTATAAGTTAGATCCATCAGTTTTTATATATATGACTCTAATATTATAATGACATAATTTTGCTTTTCAAATTGAATTTCATAACTTTTATGTTGCATTTTGGCAAATTTGTGTTATTATACAAGAAAAATTGGTGACTTTCAATTTAAAAATTTGGAACGGTATCCCATTGGAGTTGATGCGAGGTACATTGTCCCATGATAGGTTTAAAAATATTGACGCAAGAGTCAATGCATGTGATAGGAGTGAAATAAAAAAACAAAAAGGAGATATCGATCAGTCTGTCAATCAATATATAAGTTCATGCGACTGTTAATTAAATTATTCCCAGAAAAATGGCATTAGCCGCAAAGCCTGTAACTGCAAATTTATAGCATGGGTGACGCCCACTCATGAGCTATCATGATACAAATTTATATATCAAATTGGAGCCATCAGAGGGGGCACTAGCGGAAGAGCTCAACCAAGAACCCATAGGCAATCAGCCCATGGAGAAAGTTCACCATGAACCAGTGCAAGATAATCAACGGCCCAAACAAACAAAGAAACTTCGAGACTGGCTTAAAGACTACGTCGTTTAGGATGGTCCATAGAAATATTGTGATTGGCTGAGTTTGTTTTGGATTCCTTTTTGTTACTTTCTGTCGCGTTGTCAATATTGGTTATTTTGGATTGTCTGTTATATATTGCTGGATTTGTCCTTTTGGGAGGCATGAAATGAATGGACCACTTTCCTTCTCTCTCTGACTCGTCTTTTCCTTCTTCTTTTCATTTCCAATTTCAAAATTCTTTTCCCTGGAGCCAACACTCGCTCGAAGTAGTGATAATTCTGATATTGCTCTCGGTTTCGTGAATTAAGAGCGTATCATATCATCATTCGTCAAAGTCTTTATTTTGTTTTGTATCCTTTGTGCATGTTATCTGGCCTCCAACTGCAAAATGCACTTTGAAACCAAATAATTGGGATTCCTTTTAATTTCTTAATTATATATTGGGTTATATATGTAGAGATCTTTTATATACGTAGCTTTTACATTTATATATTCTTTTGCTTAATTGACACACGTTCACCACCCTGGCTCTATATGGACAGTTTGAAAATCCAACTTCGTATCGAGCTTAAACATATATGTGGAAAATTTTATAGGAGAATTAGAAGAGTGCATGATTACTTTATATTAATTGAGAATAATTAATCTAGAAAAAGGAATATGAATCCAACTGAAATTATTATGTATATATATAATCGTTCAAAATATTTTTTGATGTGTTAGATGTAGTCCAATTAATTACTTTCCTGACATCAAGAATCTCCCTTGATTTGTATCAAAAATATAAGTTCAGGGAAATCTTGTAGCTAGACAAAGACAAGTTTTAAAGACTAATGTTATACATATTCCAAATCGTATTCCAATATTTTTGATAGAATACATGTAGCATGTGGTGCTTCATTCATAAAGTAAATAATATATATTTTAAACAAATGATAGAATGATACTTTAGTTCCGCTTATAATTGTTTTCATCAGTTTAATCTCTAAAGAGTTTTAATAGTCCATTTCATCTATGCAAGGCTCAAAAATATGCTGTTAAAGAGTAAAAATAAGTTCTAAGAATAACTAGAGTGCTACTTAGCAAAATAAGTTAAAAATTACTTAATTCATTTATTTGTCATCTGTTACATGTCATGTTATTTAAATTTTAAGTTATATTTAATAAAAATATTATTTCACTCATGAAAAAATAAATGTAACGTCTACGGGAATAACAATAAGAAAATTTGTAAATTAATTTAAAAATATATAAAGATAAATTAAATAATTAATATAAATTATAAAGAATAAACAAGTATATATCCGTAATCGTGACTATGTTGATTTATTTTTTCTTCAATTTTCCGTGTACGGCCACTGCTTTTATCAAGTAACAAGGACAAGCCTTAGGAGAGAGTTTTAACACTGATGAGATGATGACTTGACTTCAAAAGCACACTAATCGTATTTTCCAACATAACTTTGTTGATAGATCATCAGAAAGACAAAAAAAAAAAAATGAATGATCAAAGCCATGTGAGCTTTCATGGTGGCAGGGTCCACTCAAAATATCCAGTACCCACTAAGCCAGCTAGTACACTCCACATAAGTATTTAATTTTGCTATAATTTATTTATAGCAAAACTTCTAGCCCATTATCACTCGGTTTTCATAACCCTATAAATACCTCCAACAACCAGCTTCTTTCTTCTTCATTTACACACTATCCAACTATTAATACAACATTTTCAGATCAAGTTCTTTTGCATCATTTTACTTCTCTCTCTATTCAGTGCTATCAGGTTCAAAGTCAAGAATGGGTATCCGTTTGCTTTCCATGATCCACAATGCCAAGCAAATCTTGAAGAGGCATAATAATCATGCGCTTAAATCGGCAGATCAAGTAGTACCAAGAGGCCACATTGCAGTTTATGTTGGAGAGATGGAAAGAAAGAGATTTGTGGTTCCCATTTCTTATTTGAATCACCCTTTATTTGCTGACTTGCTTAACAGGGCAGAGGAAGAGTTTGGCTTCAATCATCCCATGGGGGGTCTTACAATTCCATGCAAGGAAGATGCTTTCATTGATCTCACTTCAAGGTTACATTAATTATTTCTGAAGAAAAATTTTGAAACCTAACCAGATTTGAAAAATTGTAGAAAAACAATGTGTAAAAAATAATCCCCAGTGTCATGAGTGGCAGAGAAACATAAAGTTTTTTTTTTTTTTTCCTTTTGACTTTGAAAGATCAACAGAAATGCCAGATGTTTTATTTCTATTTTTGCAAATCTCGCTCTTGATTCTTCTCAATCTTTCGTATGATTCTTATCACAACGTACCTAATTACAAGTTTAATTTTCAGAATGCGGGCTTAAGTTTAATTTTCTACGGCATCACTTTTCACACCCCAAACCCCATTGTCTTTAGCTGAATTTCTAACGATAAATTTAGCTGGATTCATTTGAGCCAGAGTATCCAAGCAAACACTTTCTTCTCCATCTACAGTTCAAAGCTTTTGTGCTTCGGATTCAGGCTTAATTAATTCGCAGTAATGAGAGTGAGTTGAGGGTCTGAGGCTGCACAGCAAAGTTGAAGTCCACGACACATGACAAGCAGCGACTGCGGCAAGTCGGGTCTATGCTTTTGAACCGTGACTTCAGAGGAAAGAGGGTTTTGCACCATAAATTAGTGTACAAAATTGGGATAGAATTTATTACAACAATATTGAGTTAATTATGCCGATTCAAATTCAAAATCAAGAATGTATGAAGGAACAATATTTAGGAAAAATAATAAAAGAGTTTAACAATGTCTTAAAGATGATAAAAATGACTATAAAACTATGCGGTGTTATAAATTTAATTTTTTACTTTACACACTAAAACAGTTATTTTATTTTCATTATACCAAATTATTCGATTTAAATATCAGTACTCTATATTTAGTTCATTATTATTATGCAGAGATGCAGGGGCCAGAGATAAAAGAAGATTTGATAAGCAAAAAGAAATAAAAAATCATTTCTCAGTTGATAAAACTAATTTACAAGAGCAATTAAAAACAAAGCTAGCATGGATTAATATTTCCGACTCCAACAATTAAGTCAGTCAAAACTATAGAAGATGGCTGTAGTCATTGAATCTTCATCGCAAAGCATTCAAATTCAATTGAGAAGTGATATTGATGAAGAAATCTTCTCTGCATGGAATTGTTAGGGCACCCACTAGATGATTGAATCCAAACTCCTCCGAGCCCTTTTAAGTAAATGAACGAATGAATGATGACTCAAGTACGATATTGAAACACAATCGCTTCTTCTCAAGTTCCCCAACATAAACTGCTACATTGTCTTTTGGAACACCAAATTGATTTTTAGCATTATTTACACCACGTTAATTTTTAGAATTATTTTTCAATTTGGGAACTTGCTTGGCATTATTAAGAATCATCTAAGGCATATGGGTACCCATGTTTTAATTTGTACTCAACTGATGATGAATTTCGAAGTGAAAAAGTGATCAAGGATGTTTTGAAATGAACCTAGGAATGGACGGTGTTGCATGCAGCATTTCAAAAATTTGAGCAAAGTGAAGAAGAGTTGGCGCTTGAAGGTTTATCACGTATTATATTTAGTGTTATCAAGAAAGGGGTTTTGAATTTTTAGCTAGCTAGCATACTAATCCAATAAAATAAAGAAAAAAGAGGATCAATCACAGTTTAACTATTTTATTTGATAAAAAATCACTTCTTTTATCTCTCTTTTTTTTTTCCTCTCCTCTCCTCTCTTTTTTGTAAAATTTGTTAGGAAATTGGTGAGTGAAGCAGACACGCAGCTAAAATAAAATTGGAAGAAAATAAAGAACAAGCACACTAGAGAACACCAGAAATTACGTGGTTCGGCTTTTAGCCTACATCCACGGGCGAAGACAGAAGGAAATATTTTACTAGTGAAAATGAGTTACAAGTATTGTATTATTTTAGCTCACTTCCCAAAACCCCAATACACCCAAACTCTCTAAATCACTATAACAAGAGCTTATAAATTCAAGCTCTCTAAACTCTCTCTCAACTGCTAAATTTCTTTCAGAATGGAATGCCTAAGCTCTTCATTTGCACTTCTATTTATAGCAAAATGATGGCCAAGAAAGTCAAAACCGTGTTCATCATTTTCTTCTTTAAACATTTCTTTTTCCATTTTGCTCTTCAAGTATTTCGGCCCATTTTCAATCTTCAAAGTCGTGTGTAAAAAATCTTGTTTATTCAAAGCTTCTAGATGCAGCCAATATTGACATTCTCCCACTTGGAGATTAAATTGAAAATCAATCAATCTCCACACCATCCTTTCTGCTTCGTCATAATCATGTTGCCTACGTTTCTGTTAGGCCACAAGAGGATCTACTCCAGACAAACTTATCAATATTTATCGGCTTGATCAAATCATCTGCTAGGTTCTCCTTCGTATGGATTTTCTGTAAATCCACATTTTCGTCTTCCACTACTTCTCAAACGAAGTGATACTGAACTCCTATGTACTTTGTCCTGGAATGAAAGGCTGGATTCTTTGCAATGTGCAAAGCGCTCTGACTGTCACAAAACACAGAAATTTTCTCTTGTTTGTGCCCGAGCTCCTCCAATAACCTTTGTATCCAAATAGCTTCCTTGTAAGCTTGTGTAGCTACCATGTACTCTGCTTCTGTTGTAGATAAAGCCACAACGGTCTGCAGTTTCGAAACCCAGCTTACAGCTGCTCCTGCAAGTGCAAACACATAACCAGTAGTGAATTTCCTTTTATCAAGGTCTCCTGCAAAATCTGAATCCACATAGCCCCTGACAGTAAACTCTGATCCTCCATAACATAATGCAACATCTGAGGTTCCTTTGATGTATCTCAGAATCCTCTTCACAGCTATCCAATGCTCTCCACCAGGATTCGCCATGTATCGATTGACTACTCCAATGCTTGTGCAATGTCTGGTCTAGTACATATCATAGCGAACATCAAACTTCCCACTGCTGATGCATACGGTACTCGAGACATTTCCTTCCTCTCTGCTTCATTGCTAGGACACATACTTGAGGATAATTTGAAATTAACAGGAAGTGGGGTAGAAATTGACTTACAATCTTGCATGTTGAAGCGTCGCAAGATTTTCTTCAAGTAATTCTTCTGAGAAAGCCAAATCTTCCTATTATTTCTGTCTCAGTGAATTTGCATCTCTAGAATCTTGTTTGCTGGTCCCAAGTCTTTCATTTCAAACTCCCTAGCCAACTGTGCCTTCAATTCTTGGACTCGATCTTTGTTGGGACTTGCTACCAACATGTCATCCACATACAACAGCAAAATGATAAAATCATTATCTTCAAACCTCTTATAATATGCACAATGGTCTGAACTGAGTCTGTTGTATCCAAGGCTCATAATGAAGGAATCAAATCTCTTATACCAACACCTCGGTGCCTGTTTGAGACCGTATAGAGATTTGTTCAACCTGCAGACCAAGTTCTCTTTTCCTGTTTCTGCAAAACCTTCTAGTTGGAGCATATATATTTCTTCTTCAAGTTCTCCATGAAAAAATGCAGTTTTCACATCTAACTGCTCAAGATGTAAGTCAAATGTAGCACACATCGCCAAGACTACTCTGACTGTTGTGAGTCGAACCACCGGTGAAAATATCTCGTTGAAGTCAATACCTTCTTTCTGAGCATATCCTTTCACCACCAATCTCGCATGATACCGCTCCACTGGGTCATTGCCATCACGTTTGATCTTGTAGACCCATTTGTTTCCAATGGCTTTTCTACCACGTGGTAGTGGTACAAGTTCTCATGTCTTGTTCTTGTGTAGAGCTTCAATTTCTTCTTGCATTGCTGTCATCCACAAAGCAACATCTGAGCTGTTTAAAGATTCATGGAAAATTGAAGGCTCTCCATCCTCTGTTAGAAGATAGTACGCAACATTGATTTCTATGACATACTCCGAGTGCCACGTTGGCGGTCGTCTCTCACGAGTTGATCGACAAACTTCTGGAGCCTCGGACTCGACTGGTTCTTGTTCTTCGTGCTCTGGTGCTGCTTTAGAAGAATTTAAATTTTCTGGATTATTTTCGACATATACCGGCACAATCTCTGACTTTTCTTTTGCAGTGCCATCATCCTCATCTCTCCTTTGCAGTTGATCTTTTATAAAGATAACATTTCTGCTGATGACGATCTTGTGTGCAGTGGGGTCCCACAGACGGTACCCCTTTACTCCATCAGCATACCCCAAGAAGATACATCTTATAGATTTTGGATCCAGCTTTGTTCTTTCTTGGGCATTGTACATCACATACACAGGACATCCAAATGCATGTAGGTAGGAATAATCAGCTGGCTTTCCAGTCCACATCTCCATCGCTGTCTTCAGCCCAATAGCTGTAGATGGCGATCGATTTACTATATAACAGGCAGTTTTGGCTGCTTCTGCCCAGAATAAATTGGGTAGACCAGCAGTCCTTAACATAGCTCTTATCCATTCTGTAAGAGTTCTATTCATCCACTCTGCCACTCCATTTTATTGAGGAGTGTATGCCACCGTGAACTGCCTCTGAATACCTTCTTGCTTACAGAAAGCAAAAAACTCGCCGTTTGTATACTCTCCACCATTATCTGTCCTCAAGCACTTGATCTTTTTACCAGATTCAAGTTCCACCCGCGCTTTGTATTCTTTAAACACTAGAAATACATCTGACTTTTTCTTAATTGGATACACCCAACATCTTCTGGAATAATCATCAATGAAAGTCACCATGTACTTTGCACCTCCCATGGATATATCCGGTGATTCCCAAACATCAGAATGAATCAAGTCTAGAATGCATTTACTTCTAGCAATAGATCTACTGAATTTTAATTTATATTGCTTACTTATAACACAATGCTCGTAAAATGGTAAACTTACCGATTTGAGCCCTAGGAGCAATTTTTGCTCAGAGAGAATCTTCAAACCTTGTTCTGACATGTGGCCAAGTTTGAGATGCCACATCATCATTGACTCTTCTCCATTTGACGCGACACACGCATCAGCCTCCTATAGTGTTTCTCCTTTAAGCATGAATAGATTAGCACCGATCTTTTCTGCCTTCATCAATACAAGCGTGCCTTTAACGATCTTCATAATTTCATTCTCCACATAAGTTTTGTACCCATGACTATCCATTTGTCCCAAAAACAATAGATTTTTCTTCAGGCCGTTGACATGTCGTACCTCCCCAATTATGTGAATTGTACCATCAAATATTTTTATTTTGATAGTACCAATACCAGCGATCTCCAAGGCATGATCATCTCCCATATATACAAATCCTCCTGAGATAAGTTTATATGTGTGGAACCATTCTCTCCGAGAGGTCATGTGCTAAGTAGCTCCTGAGTCTATAAGCCAAACATCAGATAGTCGTTTTCTGCCTTCTGAAATAGTTATTGCCTCGCTGTAGAGAATTTCACCATCATCTGAGGTACTTGCTACACACCCCTGAGCATTTGATGACTCAGGCTCTTTGCCCTCTCTTCTCTTCTGGTTACTCCAACACTCTTTCTTGACGTGCCCTTTCTTGCCACAGTTGTAACATTTAACATTCTTCTTACTTTTGGATTTTGATCTACCATGATTGTGACTCCCACTGAGACCACGTTCTGTTGATCTCTCTCTCGTCATCGATAGCGCCTCCGCTTGCTGTGAACTTGTTTGTCTGTTTTCCTTATTTTTTATCCTACTCTCCTCATTTAATACGGAGGCTGCAACATCGTCGAAAACTAGACTCTCCACTGGATTGTTGTTCGTCAGGTTGATGATGAGTTGATCATACGAATCTGGTAGACTTTGAAGTAGAAGCTCTGCACGTTCATTCTCCTCTATATTATGACCCAACGTTGTGAGTTGTGAAAATAGAGTCTTCAAGGTGTTAATGTGGTCGGTCACCATTGTAAATTCCGCCATTCGAAGAGTACAAAGTTTTCTCTTCAAGAAGATTTTGTTGTGTAGTGACTTGGCCTCGTACAATTTTGTGAGAGTATCTCATATTTCCTTCGCTGTATTTTTCTCTGTCACACTGGATAATACTCCGTCTGCAAGCGCCAAGTGTAGATCAGAAATTGCGTTGCCGTCTACCTCATTCCACTTGTCATCAATTATCTCCATGGGTCTTTCTCCAATTGCTGCCAAGCAATTATTTTTCCTCAATACAGCTTTCATCTTCATTTTCCACAACGAAAAATTATTTCCGTTAAATTTCTCAATTTCATACTTTGCCGTCATTTTGTTGATAAATACTGCACACAAGCTAATATACCACCTTGAATAGTTGTGAGTATGTGTGAGAATGCACACCAAGAAAGTTCCCAGGAAAGACTAGAGGGGTCACAATGGTCCCACTTAAAATCCAGACTCCTTAAGCTCTTATCGCCTTTGTGACATAACTTTCCTAGACATGTACAAAACCACACAGTTGCTTTACTCACACCACTATTCCCTGCTTTGCACCGCCAAATTCTTGGATCGCTCCCACCGTTTCTTGTGAATAGTACCGTATACGTGAACAGTACCCCTTACGTGAACAGTACCCGACTCTAAAAATACAACCAATAGCTCTGATACCACTGTTAGGAAATTGGTGGGTGAAGCAGGATCGCAACTAAGTTGAAATTGTAAGAAAATAAAGAACAAGCACAATAGAGGACACCAGAAATTACGTGGTTCGGCTTTTAGCCTATATCCACGGGCGAAGATAGAAGGAAATATTTTACTAGTGAAAAGGAATTACAAGTATTGTAGTATTTTAGCTCACTTCCCAAAACTCTAATACACCCAAACTCTCTAAATCACTATAACAAGAGCTTATAAATTCAAGCTCTCTAAACTCTCTCTCAACTGCCAAATTGCTCTCTGAATGGAATGAATTTGCTCATTCTCTTCGTTTCTATTTATAGAGAAAGCTTTGGCACTATTCATCAATTATATATTATTTTTTTCTTCTTTTTCTTCTTTCTCTTATCAAAGCCGTGTGCTTCTTTTTCTTTCAAACTTGCTACAAAATTCTTCTTCTTTGAACAAAATTATTGCTGACCATCTAGATGGCTGCTTTATACCATCTAGATGGCCACTTTATTTGACAAAATCAACGGACTTCCCACTATTATACGAAAAAGGTCACATGGCTTTGCTCGGTTAGCTTAACATTGATGTCATCAATTCTCTCTCGTATTTAACCAATATTTATAAATAAATAAAAAACTATTTTAAAGCCATGGTTCTTGAAAATCAAACCACCCTTGTTGCATGCCGCAATTGGTGCCTCAAAAATAATGGCAAACATCTGAAAATAAAGAGTAACATGAAATCCATGTCCATGTGATGCTTATCTTGATGCAATAAATGCAGAATTTGATGGAAGATGAGATATCAGCTTTGCGGCCACTATTTTCAAGGTTGGCCAGATAATTGGAAATTGCAATTTGGAGTGGCCGCTATCATATGTAGTTGCTTGTAGTTAATATTCGTACTTAATACAAATTCAAGTTCCAATGCGTCAGCACAGTCTGAGAACGAATGAAGATTACCTGTGTGTGTAGATAGTATAATTACATGTCGGTGGTACAGAACAAGACCAATATTCTTCTGAGCACTGAATTATAAAATTGTACAATGGCACAGTCAGGACTCTCGATATACATATCTGGATTTAGAACGAGGTGATCAATCTACATATTCTCAAATATTTAAAATTAATTAATAAATCAACTCTCATATATAATGTACACGAGAAAATTTGTATCCTCAATCTCAAGAATGAACGAGAAGCCCACAATTACTCAACAATGTGTTGTTTTCTTGTATGTATGTGTTAGTTTAATATTATATTAATAGGCTTACTATTGTTTTTTGCATACTCTTAAATATGTACATATCATCTTTCATTTTCAAACTGAAAGAGCATGTAAAGGGAAAGTGACTTGTGTGATATACAGGAATAAGCTCTGTTACTATACTTGTAACGATATTCATTTAAACAACCAAGATGTAATCTCTCAGTTGAAATATTTCCTTTAGACTTATTGAAGAAAATCAGTAACAGTATTTTTTAAATAATTTATTTAGCAAACCTCTGCTGTAATTCTGTACAAGAGAGTTAATTAACTACATAAACACACTAATTAAGAAAAGAAATGGCACCTAATTTGGGGATTTGGAATTAGTGTTGCATCGGCTCTGTGCTCGTGTTTTTAGAAAATTGTGATTGCTAGTTATTGCATAAGAAAGAATATATATGAGATAAAATTTAGCGGTACATTGTTTTAAATACACGTATCGCACAAGAGAATGTCACTAATTACTTCCTAATACGCTAATCATTAAAATTTAAGCACAAGTAAGAAATTATTTACGTACAATTTTTTTTTTTAAAAAAAAGAGAAAATAGCTAACTGCTAGTTGTCAAAATTGTCGATAGGATTGCTAAATATTGTGTTCAGGGGTAATTAATGTAACCTGGAAGTGAGATCAATGAAATCAACTTCTTGCATGCAATTTTGAGGCATCCGATTGGATGATTGAAGCCAAACTCTTCCTCCACCCTGTTAAGCAAGTCAACTAAACTACTCCATAAAGTGTCAGTCATTTTCCTCTCTTGCAAGCTAAAGTCCAATTTAGTATTAAGGTGTTATGCTCGACTATCAGCCAATTTTTATTGGCCGCAGATGCGACGAGATGTACAGCAACATGTTCGAGAATGTTTAATTTGTCAGCAAACTAAACCAGAAAATTTTTGTTCCAAAGGGCTTTTACAACCATTGCCGATACCATCAAAAGTTTGGGAAGATATTTTCATAGATTTCATTACTTCTTACCACAATCAAATGGTAAGATAGTTATTTGGGTTATTGTTGATAGATTGTCTAAGTATGGTCATTTCTATGCCTTGCCTGAAGGAGTTACCGCACCAAAATTAGCTGAATATTTTGTTCGCGAGTATGTTTGACTTCATGGATTTCCTAGATCAATTGTTACTGATTGTGACCCTCTGTTTATTAGTGAATTTTGGCGAGAACTATTTAAATTGCAGGGAACGGAGTTACGGCCTAACACTGCTTATCACCCGCAAACTGACGGACAAATGGAAGTGGTCAACCATTGTCTCGAGACATACTTGCGAGTATTTACTGGGGACTATCCAAATAGATGGTTTGCTGCTTTACCATGGGCAGAATATTGGTACAATACCAGTACACACAGTTCTACTGGGTTTTCACCATTCCAAGTTGTTTATGGCAGGCCTCCACCACCTCTTGTAGTATACTCCAGTGAAGACATCCCCATTGATTCTTTAAACTCTGCATTGTTGGATAGAGAAGCTCTATTAGCTATTGTCAAGCTGAATCTTCAGAGAGCACAGGAAAGACTACGCACCCAAGCAAATTGTCATCGTCGCGATAAGGAGTTTGAGGTTGGTAACTGGGTTTATGTTAAGCTCCAACCTTACCGACAGTCTTCTATTGCTCACCACCTAAGTAACAAGCTTTCCAAGAAGTATTATGGTCCTTACCAAATAACTGCAAGGGTTGGAAAGGTTGCATGTCGCTTATTGTTACCCCCTGAATCTCGTATCCACCCTGTGTTCCACATTTCAGTCCTCAAGCTATGTCCAAATCCTGCTGAAGCTATTCCCACTCACCCACCACCAACTGCAGAATCTTATTCCATACCCCTACGCATTTTAGACCAGCGAACTGTCAAGGCAAATAAGCAAAAGGTTCAGCAAGTCTTAGTGCAGTGGTCTAACACCACATCTGATGAAGCTACATGGGAAAATTGGGAACCTTTCCACGCCACTTTTCCTCAGTTTAGCCTTGAGGACAAGGCTCCTTTCCATGGGGATGGTAATGATACAACCACTGCACAGCCGGTTGCTTGAGCTAGGCCCAAGAGACAGCCCAAAATTCCCTTCAAGCTTCAAGATTTTGTTCTTGAATGATGGTGCAACCGATTACAGCACTTAGATATTCTTAAGATATTATTCTGAATTTGTTATTTGCTTATTATTGCAATTCTGTTTTGCTGTGCTGTCAAGTTTGTTAGAGAGAATATTCTTAGCTGATTCTACAATTTGTCTGTAGCTCTCTTGAAGAAGTATTTAAAGAAATGAATGAATGAGAAAAGGCAGCTCCTTTAAATCCAAAATACAATTCCTCTGTTCCTCTCCTCTCTACTCTCTATTCTTTCTAATTCTGGAGGACTCCACCCTCTAAAGTGGAAACTAAATTCCCGAACTTGCTGCAGCTACCTTCTTTTGCATCAGGGTGAACCTACATATTGAGAAAACTAAACTGAAACCAAAATTAGCGTTCATACACCAGTTGGTAGGAAACTGATATGTCTGGGACCTATATATCCAGAGCAGCCAACAGCAAATTCAGTAATATACATGGCTTTGCTTAAGAATGCAAAAACTCATTGGTCACATGCACTTGTCAATTTCGGCCATCAAATTTCGTTATTTCAGTGTACGGCCGCCCGGTTTTAGTCTTCAATTTTTTCAACATAAGGGCTTTTGCATTAGAAGTTTGTAGACCATATAGATAGCTTAATGAGCGAAGCCATGTGAACTCTCAGGTGGCGGGGCCTCTCAGAATAGTCGTCAGCCACTCTGCTGAGACCACACATAACAATAAGGGATCGTTCATTCTATCCCCAGATTCTTATAAATTGTTCAAAAGTCTCCAGGCTTCTCACTACAGACTACAATTCATAAACAAGTACTACTTCAACAGCTTTCATTCCAAATTCTGTATCCGGCTCCGCTGTTTCACTGTTTTTCTTTTCTTCTTTTTCACATCAATTTCTAGAATGGGTATCCGTTTGCCATCAGTGATCCAGAATGCCAAGCAAATTCTGAAGAAGCATAATAATCATGCTCTTAGTAGAAACCAACCAGCTGAAGTTCCAAAAGGCCACATTGCAGTTTATGTTGGAGAGATGGAAAGAAAAAAATTTGTGGTTCCCATTTCTTACTTGAACCACCCTTTATTTGCTGACTTGCTTAAAAAGGCAGAGGAAGAGTTTGGCTTCAACCATCCAATGGGGGGTCTCACAGTTCCATGCAAGGAAGATGATTTTATTGATCTCACTTACAGGTTACATAAGCAAGTTTGAAAAGCTAGCTAGCCGCAATATGTGAGTGGCAGAGAATTAAACGTCTAACTTATCTCCCCATTGAAAGATATATAAATAATTTTTTTTTAATAGATGCCTCATTGTAATTAGTGGGTTTTCTTTTAAGATAGCTGTGGTTTAAAAGGTATAACATTTTAATTTTAAAAACATGGCAGTTTAATTATATGACTTGAACCAACAAAGTGTTGGCTCCACTGCCAATGGAGTCCCCTTAAGTAGCTTGACTGGGTTTGCCCCCCAGTTCAAGTCGTAGGGAAGTCGCTTTTATTGAGAGAACATGTGCCTCCCGGTTCGAGCGGGGATTTCTAATTTAGGTTGTGGTATGGGCTTAAAGGTGCATCCTATAGTTGGGACCCTCCCCAGGATACCTCGTGGTTAAGACAAAAAAAAAATTATATGACTTGAGCTTAAACTCTAATTATGTATGAATTTAAAAGATTTTATTTGTTAAGGTCACTAATCTATCGATAGATTTTTTAATTAATTATGTACATTTAATGGATTGGAAAGCGTATAACAAGACGATATTATGAAAATCATAAGGGCCAAGGAGATAATTAAGGTGACTGCTGGCCACGGTAAAAGCTGAAGGATGGGGAGGAATATCGTCCTTACAGTTTTCATAAACTCCGAACAAGAGGTTACATGTAACTCTGCATATTACATGCATTCAGAACTTGGGAAAGTTAGTTCAATAAATCAACTGATGTTGATCCGATTTTAAGATGTAGTTCCAGACCTTGACTCTACAGATAACGTATTAGTTGAACCACTTGACACAAAACATTGAAGACACATTAATACTTAAGGACAAGTATTATAGCACTCAGCAGTTCATCAAGCTAGATGTACAGATGCTCTCTGTATGCCAAAATCCAGCCTTAGACTGTTATGGTTATGTTTTGTACTACCCACAGTATACTATCAGCACACAGGTCATCTTCATTCCATGTAGACATGTACCGACATTTTGGAACCAGAAATAAAGAAAATTACAAAGGAATATGATATTGGTCGGTCCAATTTGCGATTTCAAATCTGTCCATCGCCCAAAATGGTGGCCCCAAGGCTGATTTATATCATTTTCATTTCTACATTTGTGTAAACCCAGATAAGCACCCACATGGCTTTGTTACTCTTCAATGTCAATCATTATGTGACTTGTGTCATCATTTTTGAGGCAACAATTGCAGCAAGTGGGGTCTGTAATTTTATGAACCATGCATGACTTCAAAGGAAAAGAAAAATGTGGACCTGTTGCATCATAAAATAGTGGATAAATATGAGTGAGAATGATGACATCAATGTTGGGCCAACTGAGCAAACCCCCATGTGAATTTGGACTTAATTTTGCTTGCTCACTACATGATATTTTAATTTATTGGCTTTATATACTGGAAAAATATGGCACCCCACTCTTCATAACACTATAAATATAACACAAGATAAGCCTTCAAGCTCCAAGCTATCTTCACACTTCCTCACCTACTCGATTTTGCCAATAATTCCTAGTTTCTTTGAATTCTTTGATTGTTTTTATCTTTAAATTAAATCATGGGTATCCGTCTGCCATCAGTGATTCTTAGTAATGCAAAGCAAGTTCTAAAATTGCAAAATAACGCTAAAAATCAATGTGGTGTTCCAAAAGGCCATGTAGCAGTGTACGTTGGAGAACTTGAGAAGAAGCGATTTGTGGTTCCATTAACATACGTGAGTCATCCTCCATTCGTTGATTTACTTAAAAGGGCTGAGGAAGAGTTCGGATTCCATCATCCAATGGGTGCTCTAACAATTCCATGCAGAGAAGATGCCTTCATCAGTATCACTTCTCAATTGAATGCCTTGTGATCTGTGGTGAAGATTAAAACTAAGAACAGCAATCTTCTACAGTTTTGACACACTCCTTTTTTTTACTTTTATTAATCCTAATTAGTGGAGTTGGAAATGTCAGTTAATTTGAGCTGACTTTGTTTATAATATCGGTCTTGTAATAACAAGTGCGTAAATCAATTGGCATGACGCTGTTCTAACTTAATTAAGGTCATCGGTAAGAGGCTTTGGATTGCAATTGCGTTAACTATTTATTGGGAGAACTTTACTGTCCAAGTGGCTCTACTCGAACTTGAATTAGTCGGGATTAAATGTGATTTTTGGATACTAGATGATTTGATATACTAAAAAAAAATAGTCATGTAAATTTCATGAAAATGAGAAATGAAAGATTCTTTTTGCTTTTCATATCTTCTGTATGCCAGGCTTCATATCAGCTTATTAAGTAATTGAGATAGTTTTGTAATAATTCTATCGTATTTTAGTCGAGCTTAAAGACAAGATCTTTTGTTCAATTCCCTTTTGTATGCCAACTGCTAAGCTCTATTTCAATTATCCAAAAAATTTTCAGCCCACTTTCCTACTATTGTCGTTCGATTCATTTAGGGCTTCTCGTCTCCGTCCGTCCATGTTTTACATGAGAAAATCTATTGAGATTTTTAAAATATGTTTTCATATTTTTCATATTTCAATAACCTACATTATATATCTAATCCATATTTTTCATTTTTTAAGCAATATTTTTTTTATTAGGCCTACTATTGACTCAATGCATATATACAGTGGTGGATTTAGGCACCCATAATGGGCTGATTATATCCAACTTGAAAAATAAGTTTGACATTGTATAATTTATTTAAAAATCTTATAAGATAAACTTAGTGTTTTACTTAAATCCTGATGACATAAGTTGTAACTTATTCAAATAAACTCTAAGAAGTTTATTTGAATTAGACTACACTTATTATACTATATAAGTACTACATGGGCGAGTGAAAATAAGTACAATAAAAATAAGAGTAACATCAAAAGGAGAGCGAGAGAAAAAAAGAAAAAGAAAAACAAGACAAGGGATTTTTCAACTTTATAATTGTTCGCCGACCATCAGAGACATATTCTCGTTACAATTTATTCTCGAAAGTTCCTAACAATCCATTCTTAGAGATAGAAAGAAATATGTTATTTGTTGCTTAGATTTGTGACGATTTGTTACAACATCAACCAACATTGGTACGACTTTGATTGATAAAATAAAATTTCTTGATTGATTTCCAAAATCAACATACCCTGTCTATATTAGCGGGTTTAATTATATGCAATTGGTTGACACTTACTTATATTAAGCATTTCTTTAATTATGTTCTTGACATCAAAACTATATTAAATTTCAATTAAAATATGTATTTTAGTAATAATATATAGTTAGGATTCTAACTTCGCTCGTACTTCTATATTTATTAACCACTGGTTACTTAGAGGAAGAGAATCCTATTCTTTTGTCACTTAGGGAAAGTATAAAATCATAATTCTGCTTGGAGAGCATATATTATAATTAAAAGCAAAGAGAATGATAAACAAATGTGGTCAAAATTATGGCGAACTATTTAAAGTAAATTATTATTGTTGTTGTTGTTGCTTTAACATTTGGTTTTAAAGGTGATTTTGTTTTTTTTTTTTTAACTTTGAGAGAAATAGTAAAGTACAGTTCGGTGTTTCGCTTTGGATTCATCCAACTCGATTTCTTAAATAAATAAAGAATCCAAATTCGCGTCTTGAAGCAGCACCCAGCAGACGACGCCGCGCGAATCCTTATCATTCATCTTCTCCACATTTCTCAGCTCTCGTAAGTTTAGATTTTTTTTTTTCATATGCTCTTTAGTTTTTTTTTTAATTAAGCATTTTATTTTAAATGGAGTTAATTAAGAATGATTTTAGAGTACTTAGTTCAAATAATGATTTGGGTTTAAAGGAAATTTTAAGTTTTTAAGTGAAATTGATTTGGTAAATTGTGCTCCCATTGTTATTTTGGGGTCTTGATGAATTTTAGGAAAATTAACATTGAATTTGTTTATTATTAAAATTTCTAATTTGTTTGGAAGAGTGAATCTTACTTGGGGAAATTGAAATTAATTAATTCATATATTTATTTATTTTCAGTGTACTAAAATGGATGCTGAGAGTGTGGGTGATCACTCAAACTGTGGGGATACTCTCTACATACCAGTGGTAGCTCATGACCATAAGCAACATAAGAGTTGAGAATTCGATATGTTAGATGATGCTCTCGATTTTTACAAGTATGCTAATGAGGCTGGCTTTAAAGTCCGAATTAATTCTAGCCGGAAAAATTAGAGTGAGTGATGACATAATAAGGAAGGAATATGTGTGCTTTAAAGAAGGAAAAAGAAGACGAGGAATATGTGTGCCTTAAAGAAGGAAAAAGAAGACGAGGAATATGTGTGCCTTAAAGAAGGAAAAACAAGACGATCCAATGTCTTTGAGCATAAGAGGCGTCGGGTTATAATACGAGCTGGTTGTGGTGCAAAAATAGCAGTGGTCAAATCCAAGTTGGGTAAATATGTAGTCGGTTTATTTGTTGAGGGGCAGAATCGCTCATTGTCAACAGCTCAGAAGGTACACCTATTGAGGTCTCACCAGTCAGTGTCGACTGCTCAGAAATGCTTAAGTCAACGATTTGCTGCAGCAAACATACCAACACTTAAGCTAGTCTTGTTGAAGTACAGGATGGGGGCTTACAAAAGATGGGATATGTAGATAACGACTTTTATAATAATGGTAGAAATTTTCGGAATGAAATGAAGGGACATCACACAGATTTGTTGTATGAGCACTTTTGGTCTGAGAAGGAAAAAAACTCTTGATCTCTTTTCAATATCAAATCTGGAAATAATAATCAAATAATGCATTGCTTCTGGGCTGATCTAATTTGTAGTAGGGCATACAAATTTTACAGTGATGTGATTGTGTTTGATACTGCGTACAACACCAACCGACATGTTATGGTTTTTGCATCTTTCATTGGGGCAAATAACCATGGTCAAACTGTTGTTTTTGGTTGTGCTTTACTGAGTGATGAGTCTACAAAATCATTTATTTGGTTGTTTGAGCAGTTTAAGGAGGCCATGCCTGGTGATGACCCAAAAATCATTATTACTGATCGGGATTCAGCAATGGCAAAAGCTATATCTCAAGCTTTTCCACACTCTTTTCATACATTTTGCAGTGGCACAAATTGAACAATTTTTTTCAGAAAGAATAAATACTTTGGTCTACAGAGCATATTTTAAGCATTTTCGGAAGTGCATTTGTGAATCAACTACTGTGGAAGAGTTTGATGCAATGTGGAAGGATGTTATAAATAAGACAAGATTAACCGAAAATGAGTGACTACAGGGAGTGTATGAAATCAGATCAAAATGGGTGCCTGCATATGTGAACCACATGTTTTCAGCTGGGATGTCAAGCAACCAGCAAGCTGAAACAAATCATGCATTCTTCAAGAGGTATGTACTTAAAAAAAATTCACTGCTTGATTTTGTTTTTCGATTTAATAAAGTACTTTCATGAAAACGCTATGAGGAGTTGATTGCTGATAACAAAGATATTAATGAAAGGCCAATGTTTCAATTAACACTAAAGATGGAGAAGCAAATGTATGACATTTATACACGAGAGAATTTTTATAAGTTTCAAGATGAGTTATGGAATAGCCTGTTACATGTGACTAAGCTTGTTAGAGAAAATGAAAATTGTTGGGTGTATAATGTTGTGAATCAAAAAGATGGTGTTCGGAACATCTTTGAAGTAGTTCATGACAAAGATTCAGATATTTTTCCATGTACTTGCATGAAATTCGAATCTGAAGGTATTCTGTGTATACACATTTTAGTGCTGTTCAACAAATTACAAATTTGTTCCATGTCTCATGCTTATATTTTGAAGAGATGGACTAAAGCCGCCAAACTTGAGAGGGTTGTAGATGATGATGGCCTTGAAATAAATGATTGTTCAGACAGTTCGCTTTCATTCAGGAGGAATAAGTTATTTCAGCTGGCTTCAAACGTGATTGATAAAGTTGTTTTTAGTGAAGAGGCATCTAAAATCTTTACTGACGCCTTAGAAGGTCTACTTGAAAAAATTAAGTCAGTCATGAGTGGCTGTGATAGTGAAGGAGATTCAGAAAAGAATAGTTCTGTTCAACAACCAGACTTTGACGAACCACTTCAAGTCAGGGCTAAAGGAAGTGGCAAAAGACTTAAGAGGAGGAATCGAAAAAGCAAAGGACATTAGGACAATGTGAAAGACAAAGGTAGGCATTGCAATGGATGTGGTCAAGTTGGTCAATCATGCAATAAAAGAAACCGTCCCCTGCTCATCAAGAGGTAAATATGTCTCTTCATTTTTATTAGGTGTATCATGACCTTCACTTTGTCTCATTTTTTAATAAGATGTTGGGCTTTATGATGCAGATCTGTGGGGATTAAAGAAACTAATATGAATTTATCTGATTCAGATAAAGGTAACTAATCATCGATAGGTAATTTGTTTTCATTGAAGCATGACTTCATTTAGACAATTTAATTTTTCAATATTAATTTCCATTACTTTTTTGAAAGAAAATTAATTTCCATTCATCAATCTGTGCTTAACTATTTCTTTTTCTTTTTTCTTTTCGACTTGTAACAGGTGGATAACTCTTGATGTTGCAGTTAGTGTATTTTTAATATGGTATTATACTCTAGTTTGTTAAGACGAGAAATCATTAGCTTCACTTTCTGGTTTAGGTTTATTTGATGTCAAAGTTTGTAATATGCACTCCAGTCTGATGCAATGGGAACTCGTTTTTTTTTTCTCCTTTTATGGATTCAATGTTTACTTTTGTTAGAGCTTTCTTTTTTAGTTAAGTTGTTAACATCCACTGGCTTGCAATTTTTGCAATTTTAAGAACACACTTGTACATGTTACTTGATGAATTCAGGTGGGAGATGAAGAAATTCATGCCTGTAATTGCTGAATTTTTTTTTTAATTCATGCCTTTCTGAATGCTGCCCACAAATGGGAAAATTATTTACACATCATTTTCTATTTCTCGCTTCAAAAAGGAAGAGAAAATAGCTAGCGAGCTTGTTCAGGAATAATCTAACCTAGAAGTGATGAGGTCAGTGGAATCATCTTCGTGGCATGGAATTTAAGACCCCCATGGGATGATTGTAGCCAAACTTGTCCTCTGCCCTGCTAAGCAAGTCAGCAAATAAAGGGTGGTGCAAGAAAGAAAGGGCAGCAACAAATCTATTTCTTTCCCATCTCTCCAATACATACTGCAATAGTGGCATTTGGAAACTTCAGTTGCTTGCCTAGTAAGGATCAGTTTGGTAATACAATAGTTTTTAAAATAATTGTTATTAGTTATATTATAAAAATAATTAGTTATGAAATAAATCAGTGAAACATTTTGTACAATTTATTTTTAAAATTGCTGTGAATCCTAAAAATAGTTGTATATGTTTTGTAAATCTTGCTCTTAAAATGTTACAAGAATATTAATAATTGAATTGGACATAATGTTGAATAAAAAAATCATTTACATATTTACAAACATATGTATAATATTTTTTATTATGTATATATAATAATTGATAATTAAAATAAATATTTTATACTATTAGTTTTATTTTTTTTATTTTGTTATCTCAATATAGTTTGTAATAATAATAATAATCTTTTTTAAAGTTAATAATTTTATTTCCTTATTAATAACAATAATTTTGAATTTTTAAAATGTATATAAGGATATATATAGAATTATATTAAGTATAAAATTGAATCTTAAAATCAAGTTTTAAAAAGCTACTTCTTCCCTAATTTCAAAATCTATTGTAGGATGAGATAATTTTGGCAAAACTGATTTTAAAAAAAATTTAATAAATACTAAAAATTAGTTTTCAACTTTTCAAAATTATTTTTGAGCCTAAAAAAACCAATCATTAACGAGCCTTAACAGGATACACTATCCAAATTGGTCTTGAACCAACCCCGCACTAGGTGCCTACCAAATAATCTCGTACACAATGAAATAAATTAAGTGTACTGGTCAAACACAAACTGACTTGGCGTAAAAATATTGGGTGAATCAAAATATTAGAACGCCCACATAATTTATTTTCATGAATAATGCTAAAGAAACTAAAGGATGACAAACTGATGATAAAATGAATTATAATATCGTAAAGTGTTATGTGATTGTTTTAACATTTTTTTTTTCTAAAGCTGTGTAGTTTTACAATTAATTATGTCTTCCTTCTATGTTAATTTTTCTATCTAGATGTCGGTGCTCTATTTTCATTTGCTTTTAGATCTATCGTTCAAATTAGCCTTGACCGGCCTACTTGAGATAAATTAAGTGTATACTGGTCAATCACGAATTGAGTTGGCTTAATAGAAACATCACAAAGTCTATATAATTTATTTTATTTTATTTTTTTTTAAGGACACTTATATTCTTAACATTTGAGAAAATGATTATGTAGAATTCCTAAATTCTCATTAAAGAGATATCAAGACCCCTGTCGGCTATAATACCCTTTGGCTTCATTAACAAAATAATTGACTCTAATATTTTACAATCTATTAGATAATTTTTTATATTAATTAAATTTTATAACAAATAGAAACATAATATTAAAAAATATATATTAAAATTTAAATTATTTTTAATATTATATCAAATAATAATTTTAATATTTTTAATACATGGGATATTTTATCAATTATAAAATTTATTTAACCCAAAGACTTATTCAAATTTTTTATAATAAATACAAATATTTACTAAAATAAAAATATTAATTTACATATTTTAAATTATTTTAAATATTAAAAGGTAATTAATATTATTAGTCTACTAGACTAATTTTGTTATTTATATTATATTTGGATTTAATAATTAAAAAATTTACAGTCAATTTTTTAATTATTAAATCCAAATGGCAATATGATTAAAAGAAAAAAGGAGTATTGGTGTCTTTTTTGAAAAAAAATTAGGATTTACATGATTATTTTCTCAAATTTTAGAGTTATACATATCTCCTTTTTATTTTAAAATATAGAAGATGGATAAAGTCTACATCAATTTTTAACCCATTTATCTCTATAATTAGAACTCTGGTGACTAGTTTAATAAAACTTCTAGAAAATTAAAAATCTCAGGATTTTTTTAAATCCCGTTTAAGCATGTCTTTGCTGGACTGAAGTCAAAATAAATTTTTCTACCGTTCCCTATTGAAGACCCCTCGATTAGACCCACAGGAGCAAAATAACCATAATTTTTAACTAAAGTAATTTGTGGGTTGTGACTATTTTTGTTTTTAGTATACTCTGTATTGCATTTGCTTTTGCTTCATTAGTTAAGAGGAGCAGACAGTAATAAATATTGAGCCAATATACGTAATATTGATATAGGAAGCCTCATTCCTTTGCATTACCCACCGCCTACTATCAGCCCAGTGTCAGCCTCATTCCCTCGCAGACTACGATGATGATGATGATGAATTGATGATGCGGTTGGTCAAATATGCAATTTCCAATCTGTCATGCCTTGAAAATATATCACCACCGTCAGTTCCGCGTTTCCTGGACCCAGATCAGCATCTCATCACATGGATTTGTTACTCTTCATCATATCAATCATATTTATGATGTCGTAACACAGTGACATCTGTTCTGAGGCAGAAAGCAGGGTCTGTGATTTCATGAACCATAATATAACTTCACGAGAAAAAAAAAAAAAAACAGAATATAAGAAGTGGGCCATTTGCATCACAGCTAAGTCAGCAATGCCATGTGAACTTTCGAGGAGAGCCACTTCTGCTTGCTGAACATACGTATTTATTGGCCTTTACTGGAAAAAAATATAGCACCCTACTACTCTTCATACCATAACACACTATAAAAATGTGACACACGATGATCACAAGCCTTCAATAAGCTCCAAGGTCTTCACTTTTCTTCACCTTCTCAATTTAACATACTCTAGATTCATCAGTTCAGGATACATCAATTCATGGGTATCCGTCTGCCAGCAATGATACATAATGCAAAGCAAATACTCAAATTGCATTCTAAGGACCAATCTGGTGTTCCGAAAGGCCATGTAGTAGTTTATGTCGGGGAACTCCAAAAGACGAGGTTTGTGGTTCCAATATCTTACTTGAATCATCCGTCATTCATTGATTTGCTTAACCGAGCAGAGGAAGAGTTCGGATTCAATCATCCGATGGGTGGTCTAACGATTCCCTGCAGAGAAGATGCCTTCATCAATATCACTTTCAACTGAATGCTGCCTTTTGAAGAAGAAAGCACAGCAATCCATCTTGCACAGTTTCTGCTGTCTCCCTTTTGCCCCTAAGGGAGTTGGAAAATTTGTACTAACATTGTTTATAAGTTTCCTGATACGCAAGACTTCTTTGGGCAGGGAAAATTAAATTGCTTTCCCGTCAAACATCAGTGATCGAAAAAGAAGTTCTTTTGTTCTTCAAATCGTGTGTACTTTTCAATTCTACTGTAAATTGCTTGTTCAATATATCCACTCATGTAACATTTAACTACCTGGTGATTATTCTATTGTCTCAAACTAAAATGCTCCTGATCTTCGTGTTTCTTCAATTACATTTCTTATAGGAATAATATGAAACGATAAATATATAGTAAGCCACGAGATATAACCATGAGACCTTGAAAATCGAATCGAACAACTGCTACTGACTTCAGAATGATGAAGAAAACACGTATTGCTCCTATCAATTTAAAGAAAACACTACACAACAGGACACAGAGAATACACACAGATAACCTAATCCTCATCTGTAAAATGAAAGTCTTCAGCATTCACAATGGGGAGGCAACAATGAATCGCAGCAGAGTACTGATTTTTTTCCCCCAAACAATCAAAGACTCAAAGGTCCATCTTCATACACAATGCATTTATGAGGCAAACATTTTGCTAGTTTGATGGAGCAAATTCAAATATTTTGCATGTAAACCAGATATCTTGGATCATAGTGACAAGTGACTGAACATGCATACTGGCCAAGGAAAATCATACTGCAATTTTCTGTCTAGCAACAAGATCACATGCATTAGCTTTTGTCTATTATCCAGTCTACAATAGCTAAGTATTTTAATTGGATAATGATCAGAGTCTTCAGCAAAACATGTAGGGTTGCTGCACCTTATGCTCAAGAGTGGAGATGTTTGATCTATTTCAGTGTCAAAAGGCATGTGAATTTTTCATAGAAGCAGGTCGCTCAATAATCTAATTGCCAATATTCTTCTATCCACCTTCCACAAATAACATATTTCATTGCAAACACAAAGTTCTCTGCAAACACAGTCAACTAATTATGTCATGTTCCAGCATACAGCAAGAGAAGATCACCAAATAAAAAAGGGAAAAAAATGTGTGTGCCTACTTTATGCCGTATTTCTCAAAACTTTCTAGCATTATATTATATTTAAAAAGTGGTTATAAAGATTACAGCACTATAATTTCAGAAAAGGTTAGGTCCTTTAGACTGCAGTGTTTTAGATACATGACAGTGACAAGTACAATCTAATAGATGTTATACAAGCAGCATACACCTTTGTATATTTTATGATATATAACACATGAGACTCATTCGCTAAATTACATAAACAGTTAAAAGTTTTGCACCTGAAGTTTCCAGCAATAATAAAGACATTTGAGGCATCAACAACAATCGTGACCTTTGCGATTTATTATGCTTTTCAAAATGAACTACAGGTGCCTCTACCCACTTCATGAATAGCAACGAGATCTGAAGCTCCATTATTGTTTTTCATCATCCTCCCCTATAACTCATACACTGAATTTGTAGAAACAAGAAGAATTCTGCAGCTATGGCTCACGTATGGAAAGCCCAAAAATAGAACATATTCCAAATGTTTTCCCTGCTGGCAGCCATAAACATTTCCCTTTTTACTCCAAAGAGAGATTGCCAGTCCGAATGTTGCGCTGCTGATGGGTGATAAATTTTCCCAATTGCAATGAGCTCAGCTCTCCTGGTTTTCCACTGAAAGGAGATGCAAGCTTCGGTTGAAACCATCTTTTTAAGGCAAGCCCATTGATTCTGATTTTTCCATATGATCCATTTCCTTGATTAGGAAGTCCCAGCCTTCTCAACAGTGCTGCAATTGCTTGGGTGGTCCTGTCAACCAAATAATAAACATTCAGAATCATTTTCATGTGCATTCATTCAAATTGAGGCACTTAATATATGTAAGACTGGAGATTTAGCACTGGGATACTGAATTTGATTGAATTTGTCCAGACAATAAATGATGGGAAGTACTCCAAGACCTATTTGCTAACAAAATTTTCACACTTCCATAATTAGGATTTGACAACTAAAATGCTTTTTTGGTGGTAAAACCATCAAGAATGCAGAATATAATAATACCAGCCATACATCTCCATATCTTGCTTATTTAGTTTGATCATCCGAATTTAGTAGGTGTCAACTAGCTCAGTTGGTAAAATCTCTTGGGTGGAAAACAAAAGGTCCATGGTTCGAATCCCATTCACACGGTGGGGAGCGGATTGGATGCCATTAGGCTAAATAATAATAATAATAATAAAAAGGTTTGATAATCTGAATGTTTAAATTTTCATGGTTATTCGCTGATGATACATTGATGGCAATTATTTTTGGTTTCTAAAATCCGAGCAGCAAAACATGTAAGGCTTTGGTTCATCAACCACTGTTTTTGACTAGCTTGGTTGCTCACTCACAATTTTTACCGCAAATATCTAAACTTTTTTGGGAAATGGGGAGAAAAGGAACAACAGATGGATATCATTTCATTTTAAACTCAGAAAGAAGCTGTTCTCACCTTTCTGCAATATCAATAGTTTTCTCCCCTCCAACAGACTTGATTTGAGTCTTTTCCACAGGCAGTAAAATGTTTACATTGGGTAATTTCGCCCCTGTCATAATTGAGGGTGGTAAAAATTAACAGGTACTAGCATCAAGCTATAAAAATACAAATTAAAATTTGCTATCCTTTCTACTCTGCTGAATTTATCTATTATTTTATTATTTAGTATTATACTGTACATTAAAATGGAGAACAGGAAGAACCGAAGAGATACATAGAAAGGTATATAACTGACTGCAGAATAGACTCCCCTGTCAATGAACCATATTCTTGATATTACTGCATAGATTTATGGTAGAATTCTTCTTCTGAAACTAATTCTTCTTGCAGAGAATGGCTATTTGACAGAAATAAAATCATTTAAATTGATGGAAATAGAATCATTTAAACTGAAAACACATTACAAATAAAAGAGAAGCTTAAACTATTTATATTCCAAAAGGATGTTGTCAAAAGCTTCCTAAAAGCTATAGAGAAACAACATGCAGCACATAATTCTTTTTAGTTTTTAATAATATCCAGTTATCCAAAAATTCATTGAATTGAATGACTTTGAACTAGAAATTGAGTTAGAATGGTAAATACACATCAGAGACCAAAAAATAAATGCAGACAACATTACCAGCGGCAAGCCGATGTCTGAGGCCTTTCAGTATAGTTAAAAGGTATACCTGGAAAATTTCAGTAACAGAAAATGAATAAATGAATACCCGAACCACAGTACCATCTCTTTGCTCCACCACAGCACAAACCAGTGGGATTCTTATTAATTGTGTTTTCTTTTCCTTTTTTAATATATTTCTACTGAGCATATCTTATGATAATCAACAAAGGTTAGGGATGAAAAGTACCTGACTACACACAATGAATAAAAGGCGTTTCAGAGGAAGAAAAACAGAGAAATGAATAAAACTATGAAGCAGAAAACATTCTAGCTTAATGAAAGCTTAAACCGTCCAAATTATAAGAACTCTGAAAGTTGTTAAAAGGTTATGGAAGGATGTTAATATGATGTCTCCCTGTTAGTAAATTCGTAAGAATACAGCATTTTAAATGAACACAAACAGAAACAAACTTAACTAAGCAGCAGTATTAACAATACATATCAAGGTAGTATCAGCAAATTGTGGCATGCTGAAAAGACAAACTCACCTTAGCAGTATGAATCTCCAGCTTTCTTGCATCAACAACAACAGGAATTTCTTTGAAGGATACACATGGAACAATTCCAAAAGAAGCAGCTTCCTATAAATTCAAGACAATCTAGAATAGTTTCACCTATTTAACATTATAAAAATGAACTCAGTGAAGTAAAATATTCTAGCTTCAGCTCCCTACAGACCTCAAGTAATGAAAAAGCACGAGGGTCGTACTCCCCAAAACCATCAATCAATGAACAGAGATTGGAGCGCTTCAATGCGTCAGCACTAACTCCCAAATTCTCTACTAGTCTCTCTCTTATGTCAGCATTGTAAGGAAGCTGCAAGCATCCCAAAACTTTTGAAACAACTTCCACGGTAGGTATTGTACCAGCAACGATTGCTTCACGGTAGACCATTAAGGCAAGTGACGTCCTAAGGAAAAGAGAAGGTGATTAGAGATGGCTCATATCCCGGGGCAAGTAGTCACACTTTTCTGTTGATGGTCAAATCGAAAAAGGTTCTAATAACTTATGCTGGAAGGGCATTTCCGCCCTTCCAAACCTTGCCTGATCCACCAAAAATTGGATTTTGGTTAGAAACCTAGAACCATTAGCAGTGGCCATTGTGTATAATGGCAGATGATCGGGACCTCACAATATTATACACAAATAATAAGTAATCTTTTGATATCCAAGGAAAAACACAAAATGTGAAATTAAAATGAAGAATTATTTTTCAGTACCAATTTTCTGAAGTGTCTTAAGTAAATTTTGGAATCAACTTAATCAAGAGAATCTAACTTTCTCTTGGAGTCTATGCACCACAATAAAGCCACCAACAAAGAAAAATATAGACAAGTTCGGAACTTCATCCTCTAACTTAATATTAAAATATTAATAAATTTTATAATAGCACCCACAAGAATCAATTTTGTTGCAGCCGTACAATGCAATTTTCTTTTTTCCCCAAGAAATTGAAGTGTACACAAGAATCGCTATTAACCTAATCAAAATACATATGGCGTCAAGAAGGCCTTCTGTTTTTCGGAAGTATGAAAGCCCAAGATCACATGCTATAAGTTCAACCATAAGTGTTGCTCTCAACAGTTATATATATATATAGCAGACTATTTGCCAGAGACATTATCCTGCTAGAGACAAAGCGTAACATACCACTTATTTTCAATTTGTGGCCTTCCCGAGTTGAAAGACAAAACATGCTCGTTGAGGGTTCGAGCCTTCTCATATCTCCTCGAGCACATTCCTTCAAAGATATCACATTATATCTTCAGATTAGAGCTAGATAAATTTAAGGCATCAGAAGGTTTATGCACATAAAAATCTATAACCATTTTCCTTGGAACTCGGAGAAAGAAAGTGATGATCTAAGCCTAGAAAGAGGAACTATGAAAACATAACATCTAGAAGAGCATCGTAGAACTACTAATTAGCTCCCCTAAAACTTACCAATTATACATTTAAACATAACGAGATTAGGGATAACACCATCTTCTTTGGCTTGAGAGAGAAGCATGAGGCCTACCTCGACATCATCCTTTCTACAGCATGTAACTAGTTCTCATAAGTGCTAAGTTCATCAGCCAAATATATATAATTAAACTCCAGCACAGTTACCTTTCACATGCCACTAAGAGTATTGAGTACGTGATGGTGTTTGGACACAACCCTAAACTTTTCATATCTGATAGAACTTCCATTGTCTTTGGCAATTGATCCCCATCACCTGTGCAGCAAGTTCTTTTGTTATAGAAATATCGCTGTCATATATAATTACGCCACATTTCCAGATAATAACACTATATTCTATTAGAGAGCTTGCCTTTAGTGGTAACTTAATATTGTACCAGAATCAATTTAACCAAGAGGTCTTGTGTTTAAATCTTTGCACTTGATTCCTTCTGTATCAGTCATTTGCATTTGCAACAAGATTGGCGATAAATTTAGTCTTGTACATAAGAGGTGCTGTTAGAGAGCTTAAAACTATTGTTCGGGATCTTACTTAGCAATTTAAGCTTTTATGTCAAGTACTAACCTAATAAATAAATCAATTTGTGTCATATATACTTTAAGAATCATGAGAGCTACCGAGTCTCAACAAAAAATTCTCAAAACCTTGCCACAATTGGTACAATATCACACTTTTTCCACCATTAGTACTTTGTAAAACTTTATACTCAGTTGCATAATCATCATAATTCATAAAACTTGAAAGAGAAAGAACATTTAGTCTTTATTGTGCAAGCTTCTCCTTCCATCGTCAACAGAAATTTTCAGGTAATTTTTCAAGAAGATCATGTTACAAATTTTTATGTGTATCTGGAAGAAAGGTGAGATAAAGACGCAGACTTACATAATGCAGTGATCAATGCATTCATAGTAGAAACAGTTGGTTTCAGTTTAATGGACTTCATATGTTCGTATAGCTCCAACGCCTTCTGCCAGTTTTTGGCCTGAAATAAAGAACAGAACATTTTGTCGGTGTAGCATAACATATTAACGTAGCAATTTTATATATGCAAATCCATCTCAATAAAGCAGTAGTAGGATGGGAGAAAACTTTTCTAAGCACATCTAGACATATCGCCACATTTGAAAGTTTCAAGCAAGAAAAATATGTTCAAACCATAGATGAACATAAAAATGAACCACCCATGTATATTTTTAATGTAAACCAACATCTACACCAACTGCCTACATGAGACATACATTGCTACAAGCTCCCATGAGTGAGCTATATGATATTATTCCAACACTTATTCCTTGATTTTTGGCTTCCTGTAAGATTTCAAAGGCAGCCTCCACCTTTCCAGCATGTCCGGCAAAATCTATTAATGCACTGAGAAACACCTGCATTCAAGTAAAAATTGAGAAAGGAATCTTCATGTCATTTTGGGAAGCAAATGTAAAAGCCATATGTTTAACATAAGAAATGGAATAGGTAACCAGATTAATAAATGGAAACCATATGTTAGATCCAAAAATTGCTTTGCCATCTTGTCAAAAGAAAGAGAACTACAACACATGAAACAGAGAACCCTAAACTGTAATTTCTTTAGCTTATCCTACCAACCCGAATATATTACCAAAAATCAGCCACCAAATTTATATGATTAAATGACTGTTAACAGATCAAATCTCAAAAGTGGAAGTGTCCAATTTGAACCTAGAAATAAGAAATTTAATAGCATAAATGATACAGGGGCCAGCAAAAATTAAAATAAAGGATACCTCTCCATTGTTAACAGGTTCAAACCTCAAAAGCAGAAATGTTCAATTTGAACCGTGAAGTAAAAAACTTAATGTCATAAAAGATACGCAATAAAGTTGGCTAACAAAGATCAAAATAAAGGATACCTCATCAGGGATCACTCCTTTCTTTGTCATGTCATCATACACACTGCACGCAAACTCCCAATCACCAGTCTGGCTACAACAATTAATAGCAATGGTATACACCTCTGGAGTGCCCTTGATGTTATACTTATGGATCATCTTGTATACTTCACGTGCTCGATCAACCTACAATAAATACATTAATCCCTAGTAGTTTATAAATAGAAATGACGCAATATGTGAATAGATGATATACACACCTGACCAGCGTTTGCACAAGCCTTCATTAGTGCACCAATAGTAATGTGATCAGGATCTACAGGATGCACTTCGGCATTCATTTCTGCCAACACATCAAAGGCACGATCAACTGCTCCAGATTGACCACATGCAGTGATAAGTGCGTTGAAAACAACTCGATCAGGCTTCACATTCTACTGAATATAACATGTTTCAGTGCCAAGAATTTATGGAAGAATGCAATGTTGAACTAATCATGAGCAAAATTCCCTTGTTAAAAAATATATTGAGAAGCAAACTAAGGACTTGATAGAATAAAATAAATCTATCAAATAATCATACCTTAGACCTCATAATACCATAAGCACCAAACGCCTTAGCTACTTGGCCTGCTTTTGCACAACCATCAATAAGTGCCCCGTATGTATGAACATTTGGCTCTATACCAGCATTAACCATCTCATGAAACACCTAGGGAAACAATGTACCTCAGAACACTTTTATGTTAAACAACATCAATTATCATCAAAACTAAATCATAGAAAAGTAGCTCAACTTATCATCACCAGAAAGAGAGTTTTCACCATTTGTCTAGCTGATTTTAAAGAAAAATCACTCAAATAGAAAAACAGGCTAGGATAATCCCAGCCTAGAATTTGGTTAGGCAGAAACAGATAAGGATGGTAACAAAGAAATATTTGTGTGCCTGATTTCGACCCATATTTCTCAGATAGAAAAAGATTAAATTATATGACAGAGTTGCCAAGGCAAATAACATGAAGGTGATAACAAGAACCCGTAGAAACAGATTTACTAGTGATAACATAGATCATAAGAAGGTAGAATTAGAGGGACAACTAGCCAAGACCCTGATCACTGAAGGCAATCTAACCCTAGAGAAACTAAATTGAAAGTTTTCATACCTCAAACATTGCATCAACTTTCCCACTTTTGGCACAAGTTGTTATTAGAGTCGTGTAAAGTTTGCAATCAGCTTTGAGTCCAGCCTCTTGGACGAGCCGTAGAACTTGAAAAGCTCCTAAATTTGCATTTAGACATCAGTAAAACACAGAATATCAAGACCAATTAATCACAGCTTCAAGCAAGCCTCAAGCAGGAGCACCAAACAAAAAGAGAAAAGCACTTGGACTTACCCTCTGAATCTTTAGAACTTGCGCACACAGACATCAGCATGTTAAAAGTACTCAAGGTTGGGTTTGGGACGAGTTTGAAGAAACAAAAAGCTTCTTTAATAGCCTTTTGACTTTTGCAGACATTAAAAAACCTAGCATGATACACCTGAAATTAAAGAAGTTACTAAACTAACAACAGTGACCAAGATAATTAAATGTACAAGGTCAAGAAAGGAAAAAGGACAAAAGCCTACCTTATCCATATCCAGCAAACCCTTTCTTTCCATATCTTCCAGCAAATCTATGCACTCACTTATCCTAATAAATCAATCAAGCATAAGCTCATGACCTTTTTAGCGGTATATGGACAGGCATTACATTATTAATGAGCCATCACAGATAAACTGGTTTATCAATTAATCAGTTTGACTAGCAGTTTTCTCATGGCATATTGTCAGGGGAACAAGAAGATAAATAACCAATGTTTCATAATATCAATGTAAATAATGATAATTACCTCCCTTGTCTTATTAAGCGGTTGTAAGAATGCAGTTGCTCTGAAACATCATGTGCGTAATTTGCATGCTTCCCATTTGGATAAGGGAACTGAAGCATATTTTTGCCACCATCCTGCATCAGATTTATTCTTTCGTTGTTCCTATGAAAGTTCCTGCTTCTTCTTCTGGCTTTAATTTTGTGTGAAGGGCCTTCTCTGTGACATGCAAGACGTATTTTTCCTTCAACGTGCTCTGAATGGAAAAATATGCTTTACATAATGTCAGTACATTGGGACAGCCTGTTTTAATATTTGGGGAAAGTAAAGCAGATAAAGCCATTAATGTCAAACTATAACACTCATCTCAACTATATCAAACTCTTAAAATGATTTAACAACAAAACCTGCAGTTTGAAGAGCTTCCTGCAGTGATAATTCTGGCCCCTTGGGTTCTGTATCCCTCTTCAGTGAGGAAAGGCTGTAGCCATTCAGAGGGGAGGCATGAGAAGATATAGCCTTTACAAACTCTAAGTTTGCAGGGGACTTGAGCACCGATTGACTTGCTCTGCCACATGCAAATTGCTCTTCTCTGACAGATTCTGTTAAGACACCATAAGAGACTGTAGGCACACTCACTTCAGCATGAGCATCATTTTCAAGAACAGATGACTCACAAGACTCGATGTCTTTTTTTTCTTTACCCAACTGCAATTCAGACATTTCAGTTGCAAAGCTATGTGGTTGCACACCACCTGAATCAGAGAGCATGAAAGGTGGGCATTCTTGTGGGGAAACAAACGAATCAGTACCAATCGATACAGATGTTTCAGTCAGGTAAGTACAATCAGGCACAAAAGTGGTTTCCTGTTCAGTCCTTTCCTCAGACACTTGATTACTTCCTCCTATCTCCATCATCAAACTCTCATTTTCTCCCGAAGAAATTCTCACAATTTGATTTTCAATTATATCATCCACCGCATCACTGCCTAGTTGACGCGTCCCACGAATTTTGGAATCTGAAACCTAAACAGTTGGCATAATCTTAGAAACTAGCTTCCGATATAAACTGAAATCTAATTTGTACTAATTCATAGTTAAATGCTTGAAAAATACAAAAAATTATTCAAAAAATTAAAAATTTATAATTTGAACTCACTTGTTTGGAACTATTCTTGCGGCGATTTTGGAGGAAGTGATTTAAGTAAGCAAGAGAGAAGGCTGCGAAGGTGGCTAGAGCGACGACGAAGGCGATGAGGACGGAATTCGGAGGCGAACGGAGAGAAGCTTTGACGAGAAATTGAGGAGAGCGAGTGTGAAGAAGGAGGCCTAGGCTGTTGCATTTCCGTCGAGGAGGCGGAGTTTGAGGCCTGAGGAGGAGGAATTGTCGGCGGATCGGATGGAGACTCGACGAAGGATTGAGCCACGTGAGCGGAGGAGGTGACGAGCACGTGGTCGTTAGAGTTAGGGCTTGGGATTTTGGAGAGAAGATGCTAATGTCCATTTAAAGAGAGTGAAGAAGAGTGAGTGAGCGAGTGGTGTGTATTTTGGTGTTTAGAGGATAGGACAGTGGAAGGAGAAGAGAGGAGAAGGAGGAGGTTGTGATTGTACGCTGAAAAGTTTGTTGGTTTCTTTTAACGGATTTTTAATGCTGACGTGGTTTATACGGTGTCGTTTGGTTGGTTCAAGAATGGTGATAATAATTGACGTCATCAATTGAGCATCTCGAAGCCGAAATATTAATACGTCGGACTATCTATATATATATATATATAAAGTTGGGACTTGTGAAGGTGATGTAAAATCACCATTTTGCTTCTTTGTATATTATCTATTATCTAATAAATAGAGAATTTTTTTTTAGATTTGACTTTTCATCTTCTCATAATTAATTTGATTATATTTAACTCATTTAATAAATAGTAACTTTATTAATATATATCATTTCTCATCTTTTTATATTTTCTACTATCTAAAATATCTAAAATATTGGTAGATATTCTTTGTACTTTTTTTTCTCTTTCTATTTAAATTCAACAATCAACAATACGTAATCATTAATAATAATTAATTATAAGTCTTTTGAAACATTTATTTATTTTATTATGCCACCAATTAAACTTTAGTGGCTTAAAATACATGAATTAATTAACATAGGAAGAGAGGTTCTTTTATTTTCCCTCAACAATGCTACTAAGGCCTAATTTTAATGTCATAATCTCATATTTAATTATGCAACCTTTTGTTGAGTGTCTTTTGGCTTCTTCAAAATTTATTATGCTATCAATTAAACTTTAGTGCCTTAAAATACATCACCTAATTAACATAGGAAGAGAGATTCTTTCATAGAGATTCTTTCATCTTCCCTCAATCTCTCATCTTTTTATATTCTCTATTATCTAAACTATCTAAAATATTGGTGGGTATTCTTTGTACATATATCATAATATGACACTAAAAAAAAATAAAGATAAAAATATATTAATAATAAAGATATCAGTTAATATATAATTATCTAATAAATTGGTTGAAATTAAAAAATATTAAAATAGAAAATAATTCTTAGATTATAAATGATTACTGTTGTGCAAATTTTAATGTACTCGCAAGCGCACGAATCTATTGTAGTATAGATCTATGGTGACGAGTGTCGATCCCACGAGGAGGTGGATTTTAATTGTGTAGAATTAATTTTGTAAATGGGTGATTGGATTTATGGTGGAAATGATTTGGAATATGCTAAAACTTAAATTAAAATGGCGAGGATAAATTCTAAAATTGGTATTGAAATGGTGAGAATAAATTCTAAAATTGGTATTGAAATGGCGAGAATAAATTGACGAGAATTATATTGAAATGACGTACTTGGGTATCTGGATCCGTATCAACATGCATCATGGGCTAAATAATCCGTATTAATGCCAATTAAATCATGAGGGGGGAATCCACACCTCATGAACCACGCTCTAATCAATATGGTGCTAAGGGCTTATCGTGCCAAATAATAATAACCTTGTACTAGAGGGCCGGTGAAACCAAGGCGGTACTAGACAAGATTAGTATTATTTGTCGACGAGAAGTCAAAACATCCACAAAAACTAGAGGGGAAGAGAAAATAAATTTACCAAATAAAGCCCATGACACATGTTGAGACTTCACCTTCAACCCAAGCTTGAAAGAAAATTAGCCACTCATAGTTGAACTAGGAGTAAAATGAGAATTTATTAAAATACGAAGAAAATACAAGATGGAGAGGGAATTACAGAAAACAGAGTCCAAAAATGGATTCAGAGATATCCAATTAGGGGGGAGAGACCCCCTTTTTATAGATACATGGAGTAAATCATGGCCATCGGATTAAAAACAGTTTGGACGCTCAGGATTGCGCCACGTCATCAGTCAACAGTCCACGGTTTGACCACGCGGATGAACAGTAACACGGTTTGACCCGACTTTGAACAGTAACGCGGTTTGACCCGGATGAACAGTAACGCGGTTTGGTTGAAAATAATCCTGTGTGATGCATGCATCGTACGCGAGATTTTTCGTCCACTGATATGCTGCCACGTCACCATCAACAGTACATAAGAATTTTAGTCCAACAGGATCGTGACACCTCATCAGTCAAGGCCACATCATCGGTCAATGCCACGTCATCATCCGTCTATGTGAACAGTGTCGTGAACAGTAACGTATACAGTTCCGTACATGTGAATAGTACCGTTTTTCCTTTTATGCTCCTCCTAAGGTTTTCGACCGTCCTGAGTTCAAAAGTGATGTCCGTTTTGCCGTCTGATCTCTCCTTTATTGTGAAATGACTATAATGCCCCTAAAATACATAAATTACTTAATTAAAATAAAACACACGTAATTAAATCACAAGAATGTTAAATACATAAAAGTAAGGGTTGTTAGTAAGACTTGAAATGTAAAATGACGGCTTTCTCCTTTATAAATATGCATTTTCTAACACTCAACAATTACATGTCTTTTCCTCTTTCTATTTAAATTCAACAATATGTAACCATTAATAATAATTAATTATAAGTCTTGAAACATTCATTTATTTTATTATACAAACAATTAAATTTTAGTGGCTTAAAATATATCAATTAATTAATATCGGAAGGAATGTTCCTTCATCTTCCCTCAACAATGCCATTAGAGCCTAATTTTAATGTCATAATATCATATTTAATTATTCAATCTTTTGTTTAGTACCTTTTGGCTTCTTCAAACTCTATAAATATTAAGTAGTTAAGATTTGTGGCATCATTATTTCTCATCTTTTTTTTATTCTCTATTATCTAATATATTGGTGAAGATTAAAAAAATAATTATATTACAAAATATTAAAAATAGAAAATAATTAATAGATTACAAAAGATTACATGTCTCTTCCTCTTTCTATTTAAATTCAACAATATGTAACCATTAATAATAAATTAATTATTAGTTTTGAAACATTCATTTATTTTATTAAGCCAATAACTAAATTTTAGTAGTTTAAAATACATCAACTAATTAATATAGGAAGGAAAGTTCCTTCATCTTCCCTCACCAATGCCATTAGGACCTAATTTTAATGTCATAATCCCATATTTAATTATGCAACTTTTTATTTAGTGTGTTTCGGCTTCTTCAAACTCTATAAATATTAAGCATTTAAGATTTGTTATGTTTGAGTTTTTTTTAATATTATTTAACCAACATCCTCTTTAGAAATGTTATTGTGTTTTTATTTTTTGACTTATTTAAATTATTAATATTGTGTGCTTCATGAAGTACTCTTTTCTTCATGAGTTAAAAAATGATAAAGATAGTTGGATGATACGGGTTAGGCTTTGTAAGATGTGCGAGTCTGTTAATACCAAGAAAAATAAAGAGTTGATTAGTGTGAACATGATTGTTATTGATGAAAAGATTGTCTACACTTAACTATACACATTAATATATTTTTTTTAATGTTAACAAAAAAATAATAAACTTTCATAAATAACATTAGTTTTATAAGGCTGCGTCATCTTTAAAAAAATAATTCATATTTTTTATCAGTTTTATCGAGTGCAAAGTAATAAAAAAAGATAATACTAAATTTTTTTTTTAAAAACCGCACGAAGTGCGGTTCTATTTCCTAGTTATATAATATAATAAAGATTCATGATACTATCATATGTAAGTTTTAAAGAATTTTTTGTTATAATATAATTTTATTTATGTAGGATTAAAAATTTAGTTTATTATTATATTCTCATTTATTAATTACCAATGATATATACACACACATATTCTTTATAAAATTTAATTTATTATTATATTCTTATTATTAATTACTAATGATATATATACACACACATATTCTTTATAGGAGTAAAGATGATTTAATAGGCACAAGTCTCTATCATATGGTGAGCATTTGGATATGTTTTACAGTTTTATGACTCGTTATGAATAGTATTGAAGTTGTCAATAAACAAAATAGTACTACGTGATAATGCCAATAAAACTAATAACTAGAGACATGTAAATAATACTACAATAAAATTGATATATTGAAGTAATATATCGCAGTAGCACTAGAACATTTCGTACAAAATAAGAATAGTAACATTCAACAAAATATTTCCTTTGTGTATGATCCATGTGAAACAAATCTTCAGTATTTTCGCATATACAACCTTTTAATTAAATAATCTAACATTAAGCATACAATGGAAGAGGAAAAGGGTATCATTTTCATAATTTCGAAATTGCTTTAAAAATTGTAGCATTAGAATTCGCAAAAGTTACTGCAGAAAATTCAATTTTTAGAAAATTTGGTAGAACAAAGAAAGAAATATTAGGGAAGTAAGATATAAATTTATTTTAAGATTAAATTTTATATTAGGAAATAATGGTAATATACTAATAAGGGAGATTGTCAATTTCCCCCCTACAGTAATAAACATATACTATTTTCCTCCCTGTTGTTTTTATAATGGCCAAAAACTCCTATGATAACGTAGGTTTACAATATTACCCTTATTTTCAACTACTCTTTTATTTATATTTATTATAAATTAAATAAATCACAGGAATAGAAACTAAATAAAAAATTAAACATTAAAAACAAGAAATATATGTTTTGATATGAGCAAAAACATTAATAATATTTTTTTGTACTTATTTATTTTGTGAAAATTTTCTTATAATAAATATATAAGAAAATTATTATAAAATGATAAAAGAATTATTATAAGAAAACTTGAATGACAAATAAAAATTTATTATAAGATAAATAATAAAATATTTTGCCTCTACTTCTTACATTTAATTTTAAAATATTACAAAATGTTTATCATAAGAAAATATTCACAAAATAAATAATTACAAGAAAAAATTTTATTATTAATTTTTTTGCTCATATCAAAACGTATATTTTTTATTTTTAATACTTATTTTTTTTATTTAGTTTCTATTCATGTAATTTATTTAATTTATAATAAATGTAAATAAAAGAGTAGTTGAAAATAAGAGTAATATTGTAAACTTAAGCTGTCAGGGAGGTTTTTGATCATTATAAAAACAATAGAGGGACAAATGGTATATGTTGATTACTGTAGGGGAAAATTGATAATCTCCCATACTAATAACTCCAAATGGAGTAAATTTCTTTAAAAAATCAACATTTGTACAACCTGAATTTGAGACATACATTTTGCCTTATTAAAAGAAATTAACAGCAATTGAAAAAGAAATAGATATTATGTTTTTCAAATCATTATTGGTTGTTTTATTACCTTTTCACTTCACTGTATATAGCCTTGATACCAAAGAATTGAAAAGGGTGGAATAGGAAGAGATGAATTTTACATGGCTTGTTATATCGATATTATAGATTGATATAGTTTTCATTCAGGTTAATCATCAAAATATATGTCATCGATATCCTACCTATATGCAATGAAATCTCAAGAAATTTTTGAAATAAGCAGTTGGGTTCGGCAAAAACTAGCCTTTCAAAGTTTATTAAAACTGATTCTAAAAATTTGCTAATAAAAACAATTTAAACTCCTAACTCACGCCCAAAATGCCTTTACTCAGCAATATGTAAATGGAAAAAATGGGCTAGCGGAGATCATGTTTAAAATAAATTTTCAGAAAATCAGCAGAAATTTTTACTGACTATATCCCGTTTATGGGAATTATAGAATGTTCAAAGTCATTAAGAACGCAGCTTCTATACAATTGTCGTAATTGCAAGATACAACTAAACAAACCAAAAGGATAAATTTATGCCGTTAATTCATCGTTTTCTTGTTAATCCATGTACCTTGGAAAGCTAAGGTGTTTGGCTACATTCTACAAGTCATTTTAAAGACAGGGTGGTTTAAAACACGCACGGGAAGAGGGGAAGGAAGCACAAAATTACTGTACAAGCCCTTTAAATGTGGATCCTAACCACGAGTAAGTTCAGTAACCACTCCGAGCTGACTGCTGAGGCTCGCTTTTTTTTAAATGGGAAATTTACACAAATAAAAAAAATGCTAGCAAATGTTACTCCAATTTAAATGCCCATCAATAGAAAATAGATAGGCAGGCAATGATCAGGATTCGATACTACTCTGAGATTGTCCTGAGCTACACTGAATCAATGATTAAGATTTGTACAACATGAGTTTTATGTAGGTCCAATTAATTTCTTGACCTACAAACTCAACGTAACACCGGATCCTTATCCATCCGTCAATAATACAAGTAGAAAGAAGTGAAACCACAAGATTTGAAAGATTTCGGTAGCCACACATGACCATATCAATCTCGTGCGCGGATGCGCTACAAACACATTCCTTACTACCGTGCAATTAATATGTAGTGACACGATATGCGATCGCTGCTTGAGGCCTTGAGCGGTAGATTGTAGGCTTCCGATTTGTGATATCTTGAAGTAGAAATCCGTTCTTGAGAGTCTTGATGGCTTAATGACTTTTAGGTGTAGAAGTATGTTCTTTGGAGTCTTGTTGATATTGATGTTGATGGAAAGTAGCTGTTCAGCAAACTGAAATGGCATTGCTGTGTACGTATGTTATTAATAGCGTGAGGTGTAAGCTTATCTGTTCCTTGCTTTGATAAGTTTATATCATTTCTTCCTTAACCAAACAATGTCTTTCCTAATAGAAAATGGATTTTCAGAAAAATTAACTTAACTGTATAGTTAGTTTCCTTGTTCGAGTCAAATTGGAATTAACCTTTTTTATATTATATATAAAGGATTTCTTCTCATATAACACACAACAAAAATAGTAGTGTACTCTAAACACCTCACTCACAATGGCTGCAATTATCTCAAACTCATCTCTCATTCGAACAAAACCACTAATCTCTTTAAAACCCTCTCACAAGCTTCATCCCAATCATCTCCCCGCATTCTCTCCTCCTTCTCCAGCTGCAGGGCTGAGTTTTGCGGCTAAGAAGGGAAATGAGGTTTTAAAGTTGTCGAAGAACGATAAAAATCCCATCGTCGTAATTGATAATTATGATAGCTTCACTTACAATCTCTGCCAGTATATGGGCGAGCTTGAGCTTGAGCTGAGCCAGGGTTACCACTTTGAGGTATATCGGAATGATGAACTAACTGTGGCGGAGTTAAAACGGAAAAAACCCAGAGGAGTGGTCATATCTCCCGGGCCAGGCGCACCTCAAGAGTCTGGAATATCATTCCGGACTGTTTTGGAACTTGGACCTACTATGCCTCTGTTTTGCATGGGCTTGAAGTGCATTGGAGAGGCTTTGGAGGGAAGATTGTATGTTCTCCTTTTGGTGTCATGCATGGGAAAAGCTCTTGTGTATTACAACGAGAAGGAGGAGGCTGATGGATTGCTTGCTGGACTATCAAATCCTTTCACAGCAGGTAGATATCACGGCCTTGTGATTGAGAAAGATAGCTTTCGTAGTGATGAGCTCGAGGTCACAGCTTGGACTGAAGATGGGCTGATAATGGCTGCTCGTCACAAGAAATATAAGCATCTGCATGGGGTTCAGTTTCATCCGGAGAGCATTCTTACCAGTGAAGGCAAGACAAAATGATACAGAAAAAGGAAGCGGCTGATTCTCAGAATTAGACTAGCAAACTTATTTTAAGACCCAATAAATTAGAATAATTTTTCAATAAACATTATTTATTTTATAGGTAATTCTATGATATCGTGATTAAAATTAGGGCATCAACGCTGTAATAAATACGGACCGATAGATTTAAATGAAAAATCTTTGTCATTAATTTTAAATAAATAGGTAACCTAAATAACAGGTAATTATCCTTTGTTATTTCAAGTTGCATGTTATATTTACGAATCTTATGTGTGATTTAAAAAATTAATGCGTTATTTAACACTTAATGTTGATTTACAAGTTTTTATTTTGTTTACAATTCTGAAAACCAATGTATTACTCCAACATCAATTTTTCACTTTTACATTTGAATTTACTAATTTTATATGTGATTTATAAATTTTTTGTATATTTCACACTTAATGTCAACTTACAAATTTTATATCATTTTTCTACGGTTTTAACTTTTGACAATTCTAAATATCAATTTATCACTCTAACATTAATTTACCCATTTTTCCTTTAATTGATTAGTCTTGTATGTGGTTGTAAAATTTTATTTTATTTCACACTTAATATCAGTTTACAAATTTTATGTCATTTTTTTAATTTTTTCTTTTTTTAAATTTCAAAGACCAATTTATCATTATAACATTAATTTACTCATTTTTCTTTCAATTTACTTGTCCTATGTATGGCTTAATTTTTTTTCATTTTATATTTAATGTCAATTTACAATTTTTTTTATCATTTTTTCAAATTTTATTTTTTTACAATTTTGAAGATTAATTTCATGCTCCAAATGTACGTGACCGTAAATATGTACATGATCTTTACACTTCTTTGCCGTAATTTTTAATGTCAACTTACAAACTTTATATAATTTTTCTACGTTTTTAACTTTTGACAATTTTAAATATCAATTTATCACACTAACATTAATTTATCAATTTTTCCTTTAATTATTAGTCCTATATGTGGTTATAAATTTTTATTTTATTTCACACTTAATATCAGTTTACAAGTTTTATTTTATTGAAAAAAAATCTTACAATTTCAAAGATCAATTTACCATTTTAACATTAATTTACTCATTCTTTTACTTGTCCTGTGTATGGATTAATTTTTTTTCATTTCATATTTAATGTCAATTTACAAGTTTTTTTTATTATTTTTCTAATTATTTTTTTACAAGACTAATTTCCTACTCCAAATGTACGTGACCGTAAATATGTACGTGATCTTTACACATCTATGCCGTAATTTTTAATTTAGCACGTAGTACAGGAGTCCTGGTTTTGCGTTTGTATGGAAAGACAACGGATGTACGTGCCCGTATACATCTCCCATATTAATTCGATCATGATCATGATCATCAGTCGCGGCGTTTTGGTGGCACCCAACCGAAACCTAAATATCAGGGAAAACAAGAAAAAATAGAAACGGTTCTCGTGCAAATTAAGCAACTCTATAAATATTATTATTATTACTTTTATAAATTTTTTTTTGTGTATTATTGTGAAAAAATCAAAGGAATATCAAGAAAGAGATGATGGGATCTTTTCTTTCAAGACCCATTCTGTATGCAACAAACAATTAATCAGAAATTCAATTTTCTTTTATTTTCCTTTTATGTTTTCTTCAATTATCAGAAAGATTAATTTAAGTTAATCGTTTTATTAACTGCATTTTTTTCCCCCACAGAATGGTTTTTGGTTATGCTTACCCTGCATACGAGTGCTTTAAAGCAGTAGAGAAGAACAAGCCAGAAATTGAACAACTCTTGTTTTGGTGCCAATATTGGTATGGATCGATGCTTACACTATTAACTAAGTATGATTATGCAACAATGCTAATTAATTCCTTATAATGAGTCATATTCATGTCCGGACGTCCGGATTGTATTGTAATTTTAGGGTTTTGGTTGCTGTGTTCACAGTTGGTGAGAGGGTGGCTGATACCTTTATCTCATGGTATGCGTATTTTTACGAATATATAACAACACTATTAGTGCAACGTCACGCGACAGTATTGCGTATTAACTTTCATCTACTAATTGATGTTTCCATCCTGAAGGTTACCGATGTACAGTGAAGCTAAGTTGGCATTCTTCATATATCTTTGGTATCCCAAAACAAAGGTAATAAAACTGCATTAATTCATCATCCTTTTCAGTATTCTGTAAAATTTCTGATTGAAATTATTTAAAAAGTTTCAACTTTTAATATGTTCAGGGGACAACTTATGTTTATAATGTTTTATTGCGGCCTTATGTTGCAAAACATGAGAAAGAAATTGATCTTAACTTGTTAAAGCTGAGAATTAAGGCCAGGGAGATAGGTCTTCTGTTTTGGAAGAAGGCTGCCATTTACGGGCAAACAAGGTTTCTTGAGATTTTACAGTACTTCTCTTCTCACTCAGCTTCGCTTCCTCAGTCTGATCAGGTAATTTAACAACATTTTCTAATATATTTTGCAGCCATTTTTCTCAGTAAGAGCCAAAAAAATGTTTTGTTTTAGGAGATTGACACTTTCCCTCTATAATTTTCGATTTTTACCACATACCCACATATAGTTTTCATGATACTACATTACCTCTCCGATAATGTCAAAATTTTTCCAAAAAACTCCTTCAGACGCAAAACAATCGCTCTTTTGTTTTTTGAAGAAGCTTTGACATCAAGAGTAACAGACTAACCAGATATTATGAAAACTGTAGAAAAATAAGTGGAAAAAACACAAAAATTGTAGTTTTTTTTTATTTTATATTAAAATAGGAAGCAAATTAAACTATTTTTTGTTACGCTGCAGCGGCGGCAGCAGCAAGAAGCCACAGAAGAAGCAGGTCATTTGCAAACAAAATCTAAGGCTGCTGCTAAAATGGAAACAATGCCAGTATCATCATCTTTCCACTGTGGCAATTTAATTAATTCCTACAATCAAAAAGCAGTTTCTAGTGGTCAAGCTATCCCGCAATCAAGAAGCTAATGGAGGCCGTTCAGAACTGCAGCAAGCCAATAATAAAGCACTTGTCTAGTTGTCTTGTGCCATTATGCAGTGATTTATATATGTAGGAGATATAAATTTTACACCAATTGATTAATTAATTAGACTCCATTGTGTACTTGCTACCAAATTTGTAATATATATATATATAGATATAGTGACCAGTAGTGACTATATATAGTGACTAGTAGTGACTGGCTAGTTTCAATTAGAAGAAACTGTAACATGCAGTAGTCAATGATACGTTTAAATTGTAACATGTGGTGGCTTAACTAAATTATCTAATCTTCACATGAAGAGAAATAATTAATCAGCAAATTAATCTTTTACACGTTTTGTAATTGCATGCCGATCATTTTTTATAAGGTAATTTAATGGATGCAACCATTTTAGGCACGAGGTTTGAATACACTTACTCCGTGTTAATAAATATGGATTAGGATTCCAGTTGTGTAAGATATTTAGAGATGGCCAACCAGCCAGTACGACGTGGTTAGTCAAAGGACGGCCAACAAGGGCTCGTAGAATACTTTAATAGTCAGTGTAGTTTTTTTTAGTCCATGTATCTTTAGCCAAATTCAATAGAATCAAAAGTTTAAAACTCGAATTCATATTCAATAATAACTTACTATTCACTACTAGAAAAATGGGCTTTACTGACACTAAATTAGTGTCAGTAATTACTTTTCCTGACACTTGTTAATTGTGTCAATAATGCTCCAGCCAGAACACACTGACACTAATTTTTAGTGTCAGCGATTTTTGTGTCAGTAATTCATGTCATTATGGTATCACTAAAATAATGACACGATAGCATTAGTATTTAATGATACTATTTAGATGTCAGTAATTTATGAGACTACAGTATCAAGAGCACACTGACTCAATAACATCAAAAATTATTACTGTCATTTTAAACATTTAGTGTCAGTATTTAGTGATGTTATGATTCTTTTGGTTAATAGTATACTTTGATTTTAATTATATTTTCCTATTTGTTTTACAACTGAAAGAAAACTCAAAATATATTAAATATACAAAATCTCGCAACACAATTGCATAAGAAACATCTCAAATACATCACTTAAATTCATATAATTCAACTACATCATTGTTTGGAAAAGAAAAATATAAGTACTAAATTAAGTCTTGGACAAGCTCTTAACAACCAAGTACTAAGTTAAGATTCAACAAATATTAACCAACAAAAAGAAGCACATAATGTCATTGAACATCCACAAGCAGCTTCATTGTTCTTTTCCCACCTACAAGTACATAAAATCAATTAGTATACCACAAAAAATAATTCTTGGATTTTTGGGAGAAAAAACAATCAGGCCAATTTCAGTGTTCAAAGAGACTAACAAAGAATGGGGCAAAAACAATACATAGCTCTCTTAGTGCAAGCTAATTGTAATAGGTAGTATTGTGAAGAATATTTATCTGCTAAGAATTGAATTTGAGTGGATTTTCCTACAGATCTATACACAACTCAACTTAAGTAGAATACAAAAATAAAAAATAAAAAATCCTAAGGATTAAGAAAGATAAATGGAGATTTATTAGTATACATCCAAAATTAGAAACTCATTAAACAATCCAGGGGTAAAAATTGAGGAATAAGAATATAGCGTATCTCAGGATAAGACCAAAGACATAATAACAGAAACATTTGAGGCAAACCACTACAAAGTTTTTACATAATAACCCAAAGCAAAGCAAACCATTATAAAATTTTTACATAATAACCTAGAAACAAAACAGACGAAAATTGGGCAAGTCCATATCCCAAACCTCTGTTAGGAAAAATGTGTTCAGCAGACTCATGGCTCCAACAATAGAAATTAACCCGCACACAATGAAACAAATTAATTGATATAAAAAACAGTCAAAGACAAAGCCAACTAAGAAGATTAACTAATTTGGAGATTGAATTACATAGTTATTTTTACAAAAATATAGCATAAGCCCATTGTATTTCATAGTAAGCAACTGCAAAAATGCCTAGAGGTAAATTCATAAAGAAACAGTAGATAGAAGAAAAAAAAGACGAGGAAATAAACAGCATGAAACAAACAAATCACCTAACACATCATGGGAATTGACTTGTTAACGTTAAAGAGCAAAATAAAACTTGGCACCTTCATCCAAACAAGAACATACGCTTACCCCTTACAGAGAATGGCTTAGGTTTTTCGTTGGAGTTTGAGGCTGATTTATAAGAATATGAAGAAGAAATGATTGTGGAAGTTTGATAGTGATCAAGGATTGAGTATTGGGCTTAAAATACAAATTGGCAGTGAGGGCTAGTTTTCGATCATAATGTTGAGAGACCACTAATCCCCAATATTTGTACCGTCTCACATAAAAATCCACATTTAATAAACATGAACTAAATCCAGTGTATTGAGTGTTATTATTTAATGGAACATAAAATCTCTGGGTCAAATAATTCTAAAGTTAAACCAACAATAATCCCAAAAGCTAAAGTTGATAAGAAAGGCCCAACAGTATACTTCTATCACACAAAATTTGAAGATAGAAAAAAGAAGGGCCTTTTTTTTTTTTAACTGAAACTGAAAAAAGATTCAGTATTAACAATTCAATAATTTTAACACTGAAAACTTGGTGTTTATATATCCGAATATAATTAAGCCAAAAATTTTAATTTATCACTAAATAGGAAAACAACTAAATAAGCTGCATAGTTTTATTTTCCAATAAATGCTTATAATATTTATACCTATCCTTCATTATTTATTTATTTTTTATAGGAAACAGAGAAATTAGTATTAATAAGAACAATAATTACAAAATGTCAAAAAGGAGTCCACAAAAAAAGGCTATTGAAGTATCACACACCAAGAGAAGAATAAATAGAAAAATAGAAAACACTGAGGCATTCAAACCCTCAACAATAAACTCAACATATCAACTTTAAACAAATAGATTCTTGGCTGTTCTTAGTGACATTAAGAAACAAATCAAAAGAAGGAAACTCCCCAGAAGAACTATAATAAGTGAGAAGACATATTGTAATTCTATCATCAAAGAAAGATAAGCTTAATCATTTTTAATTTTTTCTCAAATATCCAGTAGTACCTTAAGGTAATAGGACAAGATCGCTGAAGTTGTCATGAAGAGTGTAAAGCACTAAATAACAAAAATTATGCTAATAAATAAAACTCAATTTATTTTCTCCCTCAATCAATTGCTTTGAGCTTACTATGAATTCAACTATGAATTTGAGGAAAAAATATAGACCGCAGTTTGCCAACTTCTTGTTCATGAGATTCAGCCGCAGTAAATGCAAACCTCCATTTCTCGTCAAGCATTGTTAACCTCTACGACAAATTGAAGGTAAGAAGATGAACAAAATAAGTGTAATGTGCAGGAAAAAAATGAAGTCTATGGGTACAACAACACTTCAAGATTTTTCAAGTTCTAGTTCATTTAAATAGACATTCCTTGAACTTCAGCAGCAAAGAAAGTACATTATAGCAACAATTTCAATTCATTCCAATCTTTAGAATTTTTTATTTTAAAAAAATAAATTCCTTCAAACTAGTGAAAGGAAAATAAAAGTGTGTTTACAGAAGAAAAATTATGGAATGAATTAATGACCATGCAAGTGAGGAAACACATAAATTTCTGAATAAGAGCGAAACTAATCGTGCAAATGAACAAAGAAAATGTAAGTCTTCAAGTGCTACAACAAGCAAAACTACCTAAAAACAAGCATTTTCTTCTTGAATTAAAGACAAATCATGAACTTTGTGCAATCTCAAAACATTCAGACAAGCATGAACTTAGTTAATTCATATCATAGTCATTGTCTCTATTAAAAATCTTCCAACTGAAAAAAATAAAAAAAATAAACATGTTGGTTTCTATAACATAATTTCCTATCTTTACATGAAACAGAGCAATAAATAACACGTAATAATTATGAAATACACAGCCATTCAATCTATATAATATAGAAATATAGGAAAAAAAGAAAAAAAAATTCAAATTACAATTAAATAAACAAAAAATAGATATGGAAAAGAAATCCCACCAAGACTGCACTACTGGGAGAATTTCTCAACATCTGCAACAACCCAGAAAATTAAATTAACAAAAAACCCCAATAATCATAAGCTAAAATAAAACAAATCTATTAATTAATTTGACAAAGAAAATAAAATATTAAGCCATTACTAGCAGTTAAGCCTTAATCAAGGCAACATGTTTGCCCTTAAAGTCATTGAAAATCTCCTTCACAGGTCTACGTATAAGGTGTGGTATCCCTTCCATAGCAAGAAAATTAACTAATTTCTCAATAATTTTATTCAAATTCAAGAAAATGGGTTTTGAATATTGAACAAAAAAAAGAGAAATTTGACCATAAAAAGAAAAAAAAAATTGATGAAAGAAGCCTCGATTACGGTTTTGGTCCGTTTTTCAATTTGGGAAAAAAAAAGGAAAAAGGGAATAAAAGCCTCACTTAGGGTTTTAGCTTTATATTATCTATTTGAGTTAAATGAACGAATTTGTGAATGGACAGAAAAAAAAGGAAAGAGATCGAGAAGAGAAAAAGGAAAGAGAAAGAGAAAGGCAAGAGACAGTTTTGGGTTTGAGTTTGGGTTAGAGATTTGTGTGTATAAAAGACAGCGAGACGGGGACAATTGCTAAGTTTGGGATATGTTTTACTTTCGTTTTACATGTTTTAAATTCTTAATTTAGTACCTGCAGTGTCGAACCACTTGAACGGAAGTGACAGTGGCAACGGCGTGGGGGTGGGCGCAACCGTGGGGGTTGGGCGCGGCCGTGGACGTGGGCGTTTGGGCCTTGTCATTCGGCATCTTTCACGATAGAGAAGAAGAAGTCAAGAAAGGCAAGGATATTATGCAGCAGCTGCGGCATGGGCTCTATTGCACAATGGAAAAGGGGAATTAGGGTTTGGTTTTTTATATGTTAATATTTTATATAACATTGTAATTCTAACTCAATTTTATGGGGTCCAGTGGTTTGCAATCTAAACGTAAAAGTTTTGAGTTTTAGAAGTCGCAGGTTCGAGTTAAAATCAAAACACATTTTAATGATTTTTTTTAGATCTCTGATGCTGAAGTATCAGTGATCTCTAATATTTAATTTACTGATACATTAGTATTAATAATTTGTGACATTTATTTGTTAAAAGCAGAAAATGGTGCATAGTTAGGTAATTACTGACATTTTTTTCAAAGTGTCAGAAACAAAGTGTCAGTAAAAGTCATTTTTGTAGTAGTGATTATTATTAAAAGAATGTAATATTAACTACTAAATTAGACCTTATGATATTAAAATTCTTTCTAATATTTAACAACAACAATAGCATCAGTAGTAGTAGTAGTAATAATAATAATAAAGTTTTTTTAGGGGTTAACTTAATTTTTAACTTAAACTTATATAGAGTTATAAATCATAGTCCATAATAACATCAATGCATACATTTATAAAATCATAATATTGATAATTTTATTTATTAAAATCATTATACCATTTATTCATTTAATAAATTATAAATATAAAACAATTAGAGCATTTTTTAAATTAAGAATTAAATGAATTTGAAAAAAACTTGTGCTAATAAAATGCTTTAATATATTCAATTTCAAGTTTTATGTAAAACATAAGATCTTAAGTTTATTTTCATTAAAAAAATTTACTTTGATATACTTTGGCCGCATACTAGCCTACCAATGAAATGTACTTATAACAGGCCTTTCCACATGTCATGCTTTATCCCATCTCAGATCGTGTCATGCTTTTAAGGCCTATGTGCCTAAAATTCTCAGTCCAGCCGAGTCCACATGAGTGTTGTACCATACGTCGTACCCTACCAAAATGTGATCGTACCTACTGTACTGCACGGACACGTGCCTCTCGGCCCGTTGGCCATCCCTAAAAATATCCATCGATAATAGATAGATTTAACTATTCTTATATTGTTATCTACTAACTTAGTTATCATTCATATTAAGAAGTAGCTCAAATCAAGTATTTTCTTCGAGGGATATATTAATCCGCAAGGCAAGGAAGGCAGCTGTATTGGTTGTTTTGAAGAGGCTTGAATGGCCTTATAATCCAGAGGTGGAGAAGAAGCACTTGATTGGGATGATGAGAGTGAGAATACAAATGTTAATGATATAGCTCATGCTGGTGATGCAGATTGTAGCTGAAGGAAGATAATGGTGCTTGGTGGACGTTGGAATCTTCTGATGCCGAAGCCACTTCATAACAATTCTATGACTAAGTAAAATTTCCTTACATTTTCTTGGTGGCATTTCGGTTCGAATCAAATCTATCCGAATCCGATTTGATGCCCACCCCTACATGCATGCCTTTATTTTCATAGGAAAAGTCCTAGCCACCTTGCAACAGCTCTTTCAAATTTAATGGTTTTGGTGCCAACTTTGGTGCTAAAGTGAAAAATAATATACTAATTAAATACCCTTTTTTTTTCATAACAACCAATTAGAGATTATTATATTTGAAAATATAAATTTTACTCTATAAAACTCATCAAAATGGCAAAACTATTCTTAATGTTTTTTCTTCTCTCATCTTCTTCCTTCACTCTCTCTCTCTCTCTCTCTTTAAATACATAAAAAACTCTTAACATCAAAAGAAAAAAAAATCTCTTGTACTATTATTATACTCTTATATTAACTTGTTACAATTCTTTCGTTATTTACGCACGAGAAAAATTCACTTCTTCAATCTATAGTCTTTTTACATACGTGTAGTTTTTATTAGATCTATACTTTATAGAGATTAAAAATAAGGGGAAATAAATTATTAATTAGATGGCGTGTTTGTGACAGATTGCAGGTTTAATTTTCGTTTATTTCATCAAAAAGAGCATCATTTTGAATTGAGAAATGATCTAGTTTGCTTTTTGACAGCCGAATTATGGAATCAAGAAGAAGATAGATTGCTTTTTTGCTTGTGGTGGCAATAATTTATTTTTGACGGTGATAATAATCCAGCGAAAAGTCGATTTAGTGGCAGACAAGATGAAGTGGACACTTTTTCTTTTTGAAAGTAACCCATTTTCACTTCTTCTTTTTTTCCCGCAACCCAAAATAGTAGATTGGTAATCTATTATTTTCACTTTATTGCAATCCAAAATGGTAGACGGGTAATCTTTTGAATAATAGATTGGTAATATTTTATTTTCACTTTATTATTTTCAGTCTAGGGGTGTTCAGAATCCAATCTGATCCGCTCAATCCGCTGAATCCGATTCATATAAATCTGATCCGTGAATTGGTGGATTGGATATGGATTGAAAATTTAAAAATCCGCAGTCGATGGATTGGATATAGATTTACTTCTATAAATCCACAGAAATCCGTGAATCCGCAAAATATATATATATATATAATTAAAAAATTATTATAAATTTAATTAAAAAAATAATAAATGTGACATTGCATAGTTACTAAGCACTATAACATATCTTAGCCATTACTCAATAATAATATAAAATAAAAAATAATTAAATAATCAAATATATAAATATAACTTGTAAAAATTGTAAAACAAAATAAAAGCAAAGTCACATGCACTAACAAAAGCAAAGTAACATAACGTCAAGTCACTAACAATTTGCAAATAAAAAACCCAAGCTTCCCCGCCGTCACACACATTAGCAACACTCAATACTAGTTGGATACACTCTTGACAAGAATTTAAAGGACATCGGCCGCGCGATTCCGGCGAGAGCAAGCCATCTTCTTTCCCAAGTCCATCGATCCACTTCACATTCACTGGTTCCAGCTGAACAATTTCACTATCACAACCTTCAAGATCGCCACTCGTACGGCTTCTCTTGGTTCCCATCGTGGATGGTTCCGTAATCACCACTTTTTGACAGGCGCAATAGCCCTGGTGAAGGATCAGACTGTGTTTGGTTTCTGAAACTTCACCATTTCAATTAATTGTGGCTTTATTTGAACAATTAATTTCGGTATTATATTAATGTATTATTGTAACTTTATTTGAACAATTAAGCTTGGTGTGTTATATTTTGAAACTTTGAACGTATTATTGTAGCTATATTTGAATAATTAGTCTCGATGTGTTCTATTTTGAAATTTTGAATGTATTATTTTAGCTTTATTTAAACAATTAATTTATTTAAATTTTATTCAATTTTAAATTTAATTGGTAGCAAAATTATTTTTATATTAGATTTTTTTATTTCATTAGTTGGAGAGAACTAAAAATTTTTAATTCGAAAACTAATGCCCAAAATGTTGGATTGCATATGGATTGAGTCAAATCTGCATCCGATCCGCAGATGTATGGATTGGATATGGATTGAGTCAAATCCGCATCTGATCCGCAGATGTATGGATTGGATTTGGATTGAATTTTATCAATCCGTGGATTGGATTGGATTGAAAAATTATAATCCGCGAAATCATGGATCGGAAATGGATTGATGTCAAATCCGTAAAATCTGATCCGCGAACACCACTACAAGAATTATATTCTTTCGCGACCATATTTTCTGTGACGATATAATTTTTGTCACAGAATGTCACTTTTTATGACCATAGGCAATCTCGTCGCTAAATGTCTTGTTTTTCTGTAACCAAATTAAGTTCATCACAAAAACTCACTTTTTGCGACCAAACACAATTTTCGTCACAAAAGCATTTGCCAATTATATTTACTTTTAATTTATTTGCGACCAAAAACATTGTCGTCACAAATTCTATACTTTCAGCGACCACTTCAAGATTTCGTCGCAAAAAAGAAAGTGATGAAAATAATGTACGACTTCCTTTTTGTGACAACTAAATTTTCGTCTCAAAATATCTACTTTTTGCGACCCCTTTCAAGTTGTCGCAAAAAGTCAAAAGATTTTGGCGGGTAATCTACCGCCAACCAAATAATAAAAAAGATATTTATAATAATTTTTGCGACAAATCATTATTTGGTCGCTAAAAATGAAATATTTTGGCAGAAATTGAACCGCCTTATACAATTAAACTCAATTTGAACAAGTTTTTGCGACCAAATTTAAACGTGGTCGCAAAAGACAAGCATGTTATATATATTTGTATTATTCTTCTCTCTTTCATTTTTATCTCTAAGTTCTCTCACTCTTATAATTCTCATTCCCTTGTTCTCACTCTATCTTCCTAGCTTATTTTCCTTACAAACTTTTTTTTTTGGTTACATAATTTTATTTAATTATCATGTGTAGAAGTTAACTAACCTTTGTGCTTCTTTTTTTTGTAGAAATTAAATATTGAAGATCATATACAAAGAGGTGAAGAAAATCAAGATGCAAGGAGGTGAAGAAAATCAAGAAATTTATGAATAAATATAGTTGTTCCAAATATTACAATGTTATTTGAAGATCATTATGTAATTGTTCCAAGTGTTACAATTATGTAATTGTTCTAAATAATGTAATTTCATTTGCAAAAAATTTTGTGTATTTTTTTTATCAATAATAACTTTTAATTAATTTTTCTACTTTCATGAAGTTGGTTACAATTGTCTTAATTATTAAAGAAAAATTAAATAAATTATAATTTTATAAAATTATAATTAAAACATAATATTATTTTAAATTTTTTACAACCAGCCTTACCTTGAAAATAATTAATCTACGACGAGCTCATCGAAAAAATAAATAAATAAGGAGTGGACAAAGATCAAATTTATTTTTTTACCCTTACCTCCTCCCAGTCTTGAACCCACTACTCGAAAACCACCCCCTCGCAACGAACTCTGAGGCTTATATAAATTCTATTAAATTTGATGCTTGATATATTTGTTTAAAAATTTCTAAAGTAATCTAATTTCAATATAATCCACCATATAGCACGTTTACCTTAGTTCTTCTCTTCTGTTTTGCAGCTAAAGTCTACTTAAAGCTCGGTGCTTGCATTATTTTATTCTTATTGATCAAAGCTGGCGCTAATAAACAGAAAAAAGTAATTAAACGTTCTCCTTCGATCTTGTAATCAAGCCTCCTTGTTTTGCTTATAGCGTACTGAGATCAACTTTGTTAATTGCAGATAAATAGCATGGAAATTTTAGCAGGTATTGCATCAAAGCTTGGAGAATTATTGGTGGATGCTACCGTAAAACAAGCTCGCTATCTGTTCTGTTTCAACAGCATTGTTAAAGAACTTGAGGATAAAGAAACTAATTTGAAGGAGGCACAAGATGGCATCCATGAAAGAGTAGAACAAGAACGACAAATACACCGCGCCATTGACATTGAGAAAGATGTAGAGAAGTGGTTGGCGGATGTAGTCAAAGAAATGGCCGATGTCCAAACTTTGGAAACAAAGATAGCTGAAAAGAAGAGTTGTTTTAATGGATGGTGTCCTAATTGGGGTTTCCGATATTGGATGGGTAGAAAAGCATCAAAGGAGACTCGCAAGTTGTCCGATCTACAAGACCGCGGCAAATTCAACACAGTTGCCCTTCCTAAACCTCTACCATCAGACAAAGAAATGCATATTCCAAGATTTTTTTCTTCTTTTGAGACTACAAAATCGGCTTGTAATCAGATCACTGAAGCACTGAAAAAAGGCAGCACAAAAATGGTGGGATTGCATGGTCTCGGTGGAGTAGGAAAGACAACCCTGGCAAAATTTGTTGGCAATCAACTTCGGCAAGAAAAGATTTTCGATGAGGTGGGGATTGCCACTGTATCTCAGGATCCAGACATAATAAATGTTCAAAGTGAGCTGGTAAAGTGGTTAGGTTGGGAATTAAAGGAGAAAGATGAAGAAGAAAGAGCAGATCGATTGCGCTTGATGTTCTCTGAGAGTAAAGGCCGCAAGATACTCATAATCCTTGATGATGTCTGGAAAGAGCTCGACTTGGAGACAGTAGGTATTCCCGCCAATTGCTGCAAAATCCTTCTAACTACTCGCCTGCAGCAAGTTTGTGATCGCATGGGTTGTGACACGCGGATTAAACTAGATGCTCTAGACCAAGCAGAAGGATTGGATTTACTAAGAGAGCATGCCGGCATTGACGTTGCTGATACAACCTTGACTGATGTTTCAAAACGAGTTGCTGATGAATGTAAGGGGCTGCCTTTAGCTATTAAAGTTGTTGGAAGTGCACTAACAGGAAGAAACGCTGATGAATGGAATGTAGCACTAGATAAACTACAAAATGCAAAACTCGATAAGATAGAAGGTATTGATAAGGATTCCCTGGGCGTTTACGGTTGTCTCAAATTTAGTTATGATTATTTGAATGGTGAGGATTCCAGGTCATGCTTCTTGTTGTGTTCGCTGTTTCCAGAAGATTATAAGATAGATTTGGAGGATTTGCTTGGATATGCAGTGGGGTTGGTTTGGTATCAAGCTGAGTCAATCGAAAAAGCCAGAAGCCTACTGCGTGGAACGATTAAAGGACTCAAAGATTCTTCATTGTTGTTAGACATTGATGATGACGGATTTGTGAAAATGCATGACATAGTTCGCGATGTAGCCATATGGATAGGCAAAGTGGAGAAGAAATATTTTACTAGTAAAGTTGGCATTGGATTGGCGGAATGGGCAGTGGAAGAAGGCCTAGAACAATACAGAGGAATCTCTTTGGTGGGAAATGAAAAAGTAGAGCTTCCTAGCGGTTTGGTATGCCCTAGCCTTCATATTTTGCGACTGGAGAATACTCTATATGGCAACAAATTGCAAGTTCCGGAACATTTTTTTAAAGAGATGTCAGCACTGAAAGTTGTTACTATAATAGGTGGAGTCCTTTCAGTTAAATCACTTCAATTCCTCGCCAATAACCTTCGAGTTCTGCAGTTGATTCGATGTGATGTGAGCGACGCGTCTTTTCTTGGAAAGTTGAAGAGACTTCAAATTCTCTGTCTCCAGCGGTCTGCCATTGAAATTCCAAATGGATTGGGGGATGAACTTAGTAGATTGAAACTTCTGTATATTGATACTTGCTCCATTTCTCCCATTACGATAAATAAATTTCCTCAATTAGAAGAATTTTATGGTGTGATAAAAAATTGGGAGGTTGAAGGGATGAGTTCATAAGAAAGTTACGCTAGGTGTGCTGAGTCGGACTCCCAATCCGACGAGTCGGACTCCCAACCCGACGGATCCGTTGTATGTCTTCCAAAAGACTTTTCATTTCCGAAATTACAAAGGTATGACATCAATAAAGCTGACAGCAATGATTGTACAATTTATAGAGGGAGAAGGAGCTTATACATTAAGAATAACCATCCTAAAGCAACACTAGTTATTTTTTCAGCATAGTATCCAGAATTGGAAAATCTTTATCTAAATAGGGTAAGAGGTTGTCATAATATTGTGCCAAGCATAGATGAAAGGGGATTAAATGAGTTGACTATTCTTCATGTCACCGATTGTAAAGATTTGGAATGCATAATGGATGCCTCTAAGTCGCCGCATCGAAAGAGTGGGAATCCTGTGATGCTCTCAAGATTAGCAAGGTTATATATCTCAAAATTACCAGAACTGAAGTGGATATGGAAGGCGCCCACCCAACATGTGATCAGCCTCCAATCTCTTACAGAATTGAGTGTGTCAGAGTGCAACAACTTGACTTATATCTTCACGTTGTCACTGGCTCGAAATCTGTTGCAATTGAAGGAGTTAGCTGTTTTTAATTGTCGGGGATTAGAGCAAATCATTGATGAGTATGAGGATGAGGATCATCTCCAACCTGTATGTTTCCCAAAACTCACATGGATCGTTGTCCGTTATTGCCCCAAACTAAAGCATCTATTTCATATCAGCGTAGCTCTAAGTCTTCAAAAACTGAAGCAACTATACATAGTAGGTAATGATGAATTAGAAGAAGTATTCTGCCATAAAGATGGAGCAGACGTCACGGATTACAATGAAATTGTTATGAATGAACTTCGGCACTTGATACTGGAAGACTTACCAAACCTCACCAACTTTTGGCCTGCGGGTTATAAGATCCCATTTCCATCTGCATCCTATGGAGCTGTTGTTCGTAATTGTCCCAAGCTTAAGTGGAAATTCATAAGGAGAAGATGATTCCGAGAATTCTGGAGCAGAGGTAATTCTTGAGAACTTTAAATTAATTGACTCTATACATAGTTGGTTCATGTTTTCGTTTGTGATAGCTAATTGATCTATCCTAAAATCAAAATTTCTCTTTCAATATATATATGTGTTATATTATAATTTTCTCTGTTTGTTTTTTTTTTTTATCATTTTATTCATCATTCAATCGTATTTAATGCCCAATTTATTGGTTGGATATATAGGCACAGCAAACTACAGACGAGGCAGATGCCAGCCAAGAGAGGAAGACGCCAGCGAAGAAAAAGATGGCAGCAAACATGAATGATTTCAAAAAATTCCAAAAATCCCAAAAAAAAAAAAAACACATTTCAGCATGTTCAGTTCGCACAAGAAGCTAATAATAAGCTTTGTTCTATACTTGTTTAATATTTCGTGCGTGCTCAAATTGTGAAGAATAAAGTTTCAAGGCTTTGTTGTGTGTATCTCAAGATTTATTCAACTTTAAAATTCACCTGTTCCGTTTGTGATCATTATTTCTTCAATTGTTGAAATTTTGATAAAATTGCTGGCTAAATTGATGGCCTTTTCGATGGGCATTAATTGTGCCAATTTAGTAGTTGCACGCATTTTCTAGACGGCGAAGAAAGTGTGTAATGTTGTGACAGTAATAATTTTTATTTTTTAAAATAAAGTGTGTGATGTTGTGACAGCAATAATTTTTAGTAGTAGCACGCATTTTCTACACACACCCCAGCAGTGACTGTGTATCGTGACTGGTAGTGACTGGCTTATTTGAAAAAATAACACTAAGCGTACCCTTATTTCATCCCGCCTTCCGCAAATTCCGGCCATGCATTCTATTTTCGTAGGTGAACATTTTACAGCGGTAATGATCAGATTTCTTTCCCCTATATCGTGTAGCATTTAATGCAAGTAGCTGAGAAGGCCCAGCCCAGGCGCTCTTGACAACGCAAAAGTCGTCTAAAACAACAAAATATTTTGTTGATCTTTTACTTTTCTTCATTAAAAGTATACAATTTATTTTCACCAAATCCAAGAGCGTGTCAGAAAAATGATGTCCCAAAAAATGACTTATCATACTGAGAAATATTTATTCAAGGTTGAAACATATTTACTTGGGGAGCATAATAAAAATAGATGCATATAACAGCTAATAGGATCGCTAACAATAGACTAAATTAAAACGCCAAAGAATCTCATAAAAAAAGGGATTACATTAGCGACTGGACGGTTAATAAAAAAAATTTGGGCTAAGCCGAGCCTCTTTTTTTTTTATACGAGTGAAATTTTTTCTTAAAGCTTTATCATTAAATTTTGGATGTAACTATTTATACTTTAAACACCTTTATTTTCATAACACCCCCATTAAAAATTGTCAGATTTGCAAATATAGGGTTTACTCTATAAAACCCGTCAAAATGCAAAATCTATTCTTAATATTTTTTCTTCTCTCATCTTCATCCTTCACCCATTTTTTTGTATCTCGAAAACTCTTAACAGCAAAGGAAAAAAAATCTCTTGTACTACAATAAACTTATGATACTTTTGTATTAACTCGTTAGAATTCTTTCGTATTAACAAAAAATACTTACAAGAAAAATTCATTTTCTTCGATCTATAGTATTTTTATATATATGTGGTTCCCATTTTACCTACGTTTCATTGAGATTAAAAATTTAAAGGGAAATAAACGGTTAATTGAGGGCTCAGCTATCTTGCAATAGTTGTAAGGTACTACTAATTTTTTATTTTTTCTTGATTTCAGTCATTTACCATTAGATTTAAGAAAAAAATAATTTTAATGATAGATATTTGTTCATTTGAATATTAACATTACACTCCCTATTATTTATTAAAAACACAAACAAGTTAAAGAGTTAAAATTTTTAACACATAAGTTCGGATTGTTTTCAATTTATATTGTTTAATTAGTAGTGAGTATTAAAAAATCAATTATATTTTTAATATTATATATTTTATTTAAAAGAATAAATTTTTAATATTATTTATTTTATTAAAAATAAATCTTATTTAATATTATTTATTTCATTTTATTTAATATTATTTAGTCATATGCTTATTATTATATTTATTCTTTCAAAAAACTAAATAACATTAAATAAAATAAAATAACTAGTAGGGAGACTTAAAAATAAATATTATTTTTTATTTAACATTAATTAATCATAAGCTTATTATTATAAATAATATTTAAAAAATAAAAATAATATTAATAAAATAAAATAATAAATAGTGAGCCTTAAAAATATATATCATTTTTAATATTATTTAATTTAATTTAATTTAATATTATTTAGTCACAGACTTACTATTATATTTATTCTTTCATAAAACTAAATAATGTTAAATAAAATAAAATAATAAGTAATGAGTGTTAAAAAATTAATAATATTTTTTATTTAGTCATAGGCTTATAATTATATTTATTCTTTAAAAAACTAAATAATATTAAAAAATAAATAGTGTCTTAAAAATAATATCATTTTTAATATTATTTAATTTATTTAATGTTATTTAGTCATGGACTTGTTATTATATTTATTCTTTTTAAAAAGATAAATAATGTTAAATAAAATAAAATTACATTTTAAAAAATTATCAACCAAAACACATAAACTTATAAATAAATATAAAAAATAAATAATATTAACTAAAATAAAATTACATTTTAAAATATTACTAAACTTATAAATAAAATATAAATAAATAAAAAAGAAATTAAATAAAATTTAACATCACATAAAATAAAAGTTGGTAACACTTTACGACTGTTATAAGTAGATGGACCCGTTAATTGAATGGTGTGTTCGTGGCAGATTGTACGTTCAATTTTCATTTATTTAATCAGAAAAAGCACTATTTTGAATTGAGGAATCGTAATCTTGATAGATTGCGTTCTGACAGCCAAATTACGAAGTTAAGAAGAAGACGACAGCTTGCTTTTCGCTTGTGATTCAATAATTTGTTTTTGTCGGTGATAATAATCCAGCAAAAGGTTGATGTATTATTGGCCGAGAAGGATGAAATTGACAACTCACTGTCACCTTTTCTTTTTTGAAATTAACCCATTTTCACTTTATTGCAATCCAAAACAGTATATTGGTAGTCTACTGTTCTCACTTTATTGCAATCCAAAATGGTAAGTCCGTAGAAGCCTCCAAAATGTCCTTTGCTTCACTTAAATTGTTTATTTTTATTTTTATAATTAATATATATATAACTATTATTAAATAAAAAGATATTTTAAATTATTAAATTAAAAGATAAAATTAAAAAAATAAATAAATTACTCACTTTAATACATTATATTTTACCATATAATATATTAAAGTATGTATTTTTTTTATTTTTAACTTAATAACTTTAAAGATCTCTCATTAGAACATTACAATAAATATATGTATTTTTCTTTGTGTGTTATGAAATCTGCTGGGATTTTTCTTACAGCTTATGTAAGTTACATTCATTACAAATTGATACTTGTCTTTATTATAAATTTTTCTTTTATCCAATATGCGTTCATTTCTTCAATCAAACCTCATATTTGTTCAATTTACGATAAGATCCTTGTATGGGAGCATATCTGCATATGTAATAATTATTCTTCTATTTCAGACAGTTTTTGTGAAAAAAAAAATAACTTTTAGCAATTATTTATGTTTACGAATTCTTACAGTCTTATTTTATTACTTTTCATAGCTCTATACAAATGTTTACTATAGAATTTGTGTATATTTGGCTATAATATAATATATAATGTAAACTTCTATTCATCTCTAAGTAAAATGACAATTTTTTGTTTACTCTTTAAAAATATGAAATTATTAATTTACTCTCATTTTTATTTACAAGACAATGGAAAATAAGGTTGCATTGATTAATTTTTTTATTGATTAATTTTTTTATTTACTTAGTAATTAATTAGAGTAAATTAATATTTTCATAATGGGAGATACATTGCAGATTCTCATTCTTAGTAGCGGATAAATTAAAATTTATCTAATTATTTTAAAATATCATTAAAATTTTACATTCTAATCTAGATTAGATTTGCAGGGGGGCAACGTCCTTATTCGAATTAGACTCAGTTGGAAGAGGCACATCTTCACCTCAACGATTGTTCCACACGGCCCAACATGATACACTGTAAACTAGTCTAAAAAGAATTCTTTGGGCGACTTTCTAGCAATAGACACAGAGAAAGTGCTTAGTAGTATGAAGTCTTCTTCTTTTAAAATCAAAATAAAATGCACAGAGGACGATAATTTTGTTTCATAATTGAAATTTTTACCAAGAAAGTTTGAAGATGAGAGTGGCGAGAGATGAGAGTGGCGATGATGGTGTGTGCTTTGGATGGAAAAATAGATGAGAAATATATATAGACATATTAAAAGAAAAATTTTAATTTATGTCTCAAGTGAAATAAGAAATTATAAATGTAGGTGTTAAAATGTATTCCGAATTTATAAATTTTTATAAACATTAGACCCTTATAAAAGTACAGCGAAAAGTTAAATTTTTTTAATAAATGTCGAAACAATGGACGAAGAAACCATTCATCAGCTCAGAATTAACAATCAAAGATATGACGACTTGGTTGAAGAAATGGTGAAAAATAAAAGGACATTGGGTCTCGCTAATATTAAGGTTAGCGGGACCCTAATATTAATGCTAAAAAATAAAAGGACACTGGGTTGGTTTAGCGGGAATCTAATATTAGAGTCAATGGTAAAATATAAAAATAAAATTACATGTGATTAATTTATATATGTGTAGTTAAGTACTTAGCAAGCACTAGTTGGGGGTTTTTGTGTCCATGGAAATTAACAGTTGGTTGGTTGTTGGCATTATTCTGTGGGTCTGTAAGTGTAATCATGATCTGACCATTCAAATTAAGAAATGGGGCTCCCGCCGTAATTATCACACATGCAGATCTGGTCCATGCGAGGATCTTATCATAAATTAAAAGGATACGAGGACTTGATTGAAGAAATGAACAGATAATTGAACAAAAGACAATTATTAATTTGTTATGAATGTAATTGACATAAGCTGTAAGTTAGCGGGACCCTTCACTTTATTGCAATCCAAAATGGTCGGTCGGTAGACGCCTCCAAAATGTCCTTTGCTTCACTTATGCTGCGTTTAACGGGAAACAGAAATTTTAATAATTATTATTAAATAAAAGATATCTTAAATTATTAAATTAAGAGATAAAATAAAAAGTAAATAAATTACTCACTTTAATACAGTATATTTTATTATGTAATATGTTAAAAACACATATTTTTTTATTTTTAATTTATTTTTAACTTAATAACTTTAAAGATCTCTTGTTAGAACATTACAATATATATATATATATATTTCTTTTTGTGTGTTATAAAATCTGTTGAGATTTTAAATAAAATATTTATAATATAATTTAGAGATATGTTGAACATTAATTATAAAATATACCTAAAATTTGTGTAGAAAAATCTACTTTCATTTAAAAAGAATGAGATTTAAATTCATTCTAAAGAAAAATATATAAAAGAAAAGTGAAAATCTTATATTTAATTAAACAATTTAAACTCATCCTCTCAACAACAACCCGAAAGATACCCCAAATGCAAGCAGTTGGACACAAAACTTCTTATTAATTTTTTTTTTTAAAGTTTTAAATCAATTTTACCAAATTACCCCTCATGATAGATGATAAGGCATGTGTATCACTTCACTTTCCACCTTTCAATTCTCACTGATATATCATTTCAGACCTTTCTACCAAAGTTCAATCATTTTTCATGCTCTTGAAGTCACCAGATCTGTCATCCGTGAACTAGCGGCTCTCATTTCGGTACGTTACTTCTGAGAACAAGGAGTTATACTGACAAGAAAAATTCATTTTCTTCAATCTATAGTATTTTTATGGATGTGTGGTTCCTATTTTATCTACGTTTCATTGAAATTAAAAATTTAAGGGGAAATAAACGGTTAATTGAACGGTGTGTTCACGGTAGATTGTACGTTCAATTTTCATTTATTTCATTAAAAAATCATTATTTTGAAGAGTCACCCTATGTAACGTTAACATATACACATTTACAGTAATAATAACAAGTCCGATATTTCGTTGAGAGTGTGTACTCAACGTAATACAGCAGTGGCCTATTTTGAGTTGAGGAATCGTAATCTTGATAGATTGCATTCTGACAGTACGAAATCAAGAAGAAGACAGATTGCTTTTTAGTTGTGATTCAATAATTGGTTTTTGACGGTGATAATAATTCGGATTCAGCAAAAGGTTGATGTATTATTGGCCGACCAGGATGAAATTGACAACTCACTGTAACCTTTTCTTTTTTGAAAGTAACCCTATTTTCACTTTATTGCAATCCAAAATTTAGAAGCCTCCAAAATGTCCTTTGCTTCACTTAAATTGTTTATATATATATATATATATATATATATATATATATATATATAAAATTAAATAAAAGAATAATTTAAAGATAAAATAAAAAATAAATAAATTATTTATTTTAATATATTATATTTTATTATGTAGTACGTTAAAACGTATTTTTTTTATTTTTAATTTATTTTTAACTTAATAACTTTAAAAATCTCTCATTAGAATATTACTATATATCTAATTTCAATATAATCCACCATATAGCACGTTTACCTTAGTTCTTCTCTTCTGTTTTGCAGCTAAAGTCTACTTAAAGCTCGGTGCTTGCATTATTTTATTCTTATTGATCAAAGTTGGCGCTAATAAACAGAAAAAAGTAATTAAACGTTCTCGTTCGATCTTGTGATCAAGCTTCCTTGTTTTGCTTATAGCGTACTGAGATCAACTTTGTTAATTGCAGATAAATAGCATGGAAATTTTATCAGGTATTGCATCAAAGCTTGGAGAGTTATTGGTGGATGCTACCGTAAAACAAGCTCGCTATCTGTTCTGTTTCAACAGCATTGTTAAAGAACTTGAGGATAAAGAAACTAATTTGAAGGAGGTGCAAGATGGCATCAACGAAAAAGTAGAAGAAGAACGACAAAAACATTGCGCTATAGTAGTTGAGAAAGATGTAGAGAAGTGGCTGGCGGATGTAGTCAAAGAAATGGCCGATGTCCGAACTTTGAAAGCAAAGCTAGATGAAAAGAAGAGTTGTTTCAATGGATGGTGTCCTAATTGGGGTTGCCAATATTGGATGGGTAGAAAAGCATCAAAGGAGACTCGCAAGCTGTCCGATCTGCTACAAGACCGCAGCAAATTCAGCACAGTTGCGCGTCCTAAACCTCTTCCATCAGACAAAGAATTGCCTATACCAAGACATTTTATGCCTTTCGCGACTACAGAATCGGCTTGCTATCAGATCATTAAAGCACTGAAAGGAGACAACACGAAGATAGTGGGATTGTATGGGATTGGTGGTGTCGGAAAGACAACTTTGGCGAACTTTGTGGGCAATCAACTTCGGGAAGAAAATGTTTTCGATGAGGTAGGGATAGCCACTGTATCTCAGGATCAAAACATAATAAATGTTCAAAGTGAGCTAGTAAAGTCGTTGGGTTGGGAATTAACAGAGACATATGAAAAAGATAGAGCACGCCGATTGCGCATGATGTTCTCTGAGAGTAAGAGCCGCAAGATGCTCATAATTCTTGATGATGTCTGGAATGAACTGGACTTGGAAAAAGTAGGTATTCCCGTTGGTGACAGAGACAATTGTTGCAAAATCCTTCTAACCACTCGCCTGCAGCCAGTTTGTGATCGCATGGGTTGTGACACGCAGATCCAACTAGGTGTTCTAAAGCAAGATGAAGGATTGGATTTACTAAGAAAGCATGCTGGCATTGATGTTGCTGATACAACCTTGATTGATGTTTCAAAACAAGTTGCTGATGAATGTAAGGGGCTGCCTTTAGCTATTAAAGCTGTTGGAAGTGCACTAAGAGGAAGAACCGCTGATGAATGGAATGTAGCACTAGATAAACTACAAAATGCAAAACTCGATAAGATAGAAGGTATTGATAAGGATTCCCAGGGCGTTTACGGTTGTCTCAAGTTTAGTTTTGATTATTTGAATGGTGAGGATTCCAGGTCATGCTTCTTGTTGTGTTCGCTGTTTCCAGAAGATTATAAGATAGATTTGGAGGATTTGCTTGGATATGCAGTGGGGTTGGTTTGGTATCAAGCTGAGTCAATCGAAAAAGCCAGAAGCCTACTGCGTGGAACAATCAAAGGACTCAAAGATTCTTCATTGCTGTTAGACATTGATGATGACAGATTTGTGAAAATGCATGACGTAGTTCGCGACGTAGCCTTATGGATAGGCAAAGTGGAGAAGAAATATTTTACTAGTAAAGTTGGCATTGGATTGGAGGAACTGGCAGTGGAAGAAGACCTAGAACAATGCAGAGGAATCTCTTTGGTGGGAAATGAAAAAGAAGAGCTTCCTAGTGGTTTGGTATGCCCTAACCTTCATATTTTGCGATTGGAGAATACTGAATATGACAACAAATTGCAAGTTCCAGAACATTTTTTCAAAGAGATGCCAACATTGAAAGTTGTCACTGTAATAGGTGGAGTTCTTTCACTTAAATCACTTCAGATCCTCGCCAATAACCTTCGAGTTCTGCAGTTAATTCGATGTGAGGTGACTGACGCGTCTTTCCTTGGAAAGTTGAAGAGACTTCAAATACTTTATCTCGAGAAGTCTCCCATTGAAATTCCAGATGGATTGGGGGATGAACTTAGTAGATTGAAACTTCTGTATATTGATACTGGCTCCATTTCTCCTATTACGATAAATAAATTTCCTCAAATAGAAGAATTTTATGGTGTAATAAAAGATTGGGAGGTTGAAGGGATGAGTTCAGAAGAAAGTTACGGTAGGTGTGCTGAGTCGGACTCCCAACCCGACGGATCCGTTGTATGTCTTCCAAAGGACTTTTCATTTCCGAAATTACAAAGGTATCGCATCAGTGAAGTTGACAAGTTTAGTATTGCAAATGATCTAGGGACAAGGTGCTTAATCATTGAGAATAACCATCCTAAAGCGACGCTAGGAATTTTTTCAGCACTGTATCAAAATCTGGAAATTCTTTATTTAAGTGGGGTAACAGGTTGTCATAATATTGTGCCAAGCATAGATGAACGGGGCTTAAATGAGTTGACTATTCTTCATGTCACCGATTGTAAAGATTTAGAATGCATAATGGATGCCTCTAAGTCGCCGCATGGAAAGAGTGGGAATCCTGTGATGCTCTCAAGATTAGCAGAGTTATCTATGTGGGAATTACCAGAACTGAAGTGGATATGGAAGGCGCCCGCCCAACATGTGATCAGCCTCCAATCTCTTACAGAATTGACTGTGTCAGATTGCAACAATTTGACATATATCTTCACGTTGTCACAAGCTCGAAGTTTGGTGCAGCTTAAAAGTCTGGAAGTGAGTGACTGCGAGAGACTGGAATGTATTGTCGAAGCAAAATTTGATCATAATGAAAGGGAAATAAGTGTAGGAGATGGAAATACAATACTTGCGCTCCCTTCGTTGAGAAAATTAAGATTTAAAGATCTCCCCGAACTCATCAGCTTCTGTTCAGAAAATTATTATTCAACTTGGCCGGCATTGGAAGAGTTAGACCTTGCGAGCTGTCCTAAATTGACCGTCAACAGTACTGAAATTGAAGCCAATTTGCAGTATCTTGGAGAGGTACGTTCATTTGTGTTTATGTTTTTTTTTTCCTTTAATTTTATTCAAAATGATAGTTTATCGATAACTTTTGTAATCAGTCATTTATATCACCTTGCATTTGGCCTGTTGAGATGAAGGTGATGGTGGTGGTAGTGGTGGTGGTGGTGGTAGTGGTGATGATAGTAATAATGATTCAGTATCTTGAGCAAATTTCTTTGTTTTAGGGCCTAAAATTCATTCTTCAAATAAAAGTCATATCTCGTTTTGGTTTATGAAAAAATGGATGCAA